>NW_005367210.1:963544-963798 GCF_000412655.1 Myotis brandtii
CCTTTGCCCGGGCCTCTTGCTTCCTGCTCACTTTCCCTGTCTGATGAACTCCTACTCATCCTTCAGGGCCCCGTGCACATTTCTTTTTACAGCAGCTTCCCCTGGCCTTCCTGAGGCCGCCATTGCGCCTTGGGTGCATTTCTGTTCTGAGGGTCACATTGCATTGCAGTGATGCCCTTCTGACTGACTGGCATTCCCCTTTGTGAGTGTGATGGGCACTGGCCTCAGCCCCACCCGTGCATTATCCCGTGTCA
>NW_005367210.1:963850-976027 GCF_000412655.1 Myotis brandtii
TTTCCCCCGTCCGCCCTGTGGGTACTCAGGAAATGCTGGGCGTGTGAGGGACTGACCACAGGGGTGGGTTCGGCTGTGCCGCCCTGGTCTGGCAGGTGGGGAACTGGAGGGAGGCAGGAGGGAGAAGGGGCTGGAGTTACTTGGGGTTGACATGATGAGAGACTGTGACCCATGGCTAAGGGTTTCCTTTCCACCCTCTGTTCCAGTGGCAGCCTCTGGCCACCTGGGGACAGGCCTGCAGGGACTCTGGGCCAGCAGGCAGCATGGTGACAAATGCCATGGCAACCTGCCTTCTCTCGGGCCTGGAGGGGAGGGAGGAGCTGAGAGCGCACAGGCCCCACACTGGGACTTCTGAGCAGGATCCTAGAAAGGTGGCTGCCTTGGGCCTGGGTGACTTCTGCCCTCCCCTGAGGACGCCTGCCTGCAAGGTCCCGTCCCAGCAGGGGAAACGCCACTTCCCCTCCGCCCTGGATGAGTGGCTGGCCCTGGCCTCCCAGGAGACTGTGGGCTTTATCCAGGTAAAAAGGAAGGAAAGAGCTCAAGAGGGGGAGGCTTGGGGTTGCCAAGCAAGGTAGGGGAGAGACAGCTGGGACAAGGCCCTCATTGTACCGAGGCCACACGCAGCTCCCAGGCAGGCCAGGCATCTGCCTGCCTCCCAGGACCTGGGACTAGAATTCCACTTGGCCTTTCCCACCCAAGCTACTTAGCAACCCGCATCCCAGCCGGCCTGGAAGAGCGCAGCGCGTGCTCAGATCTGAGTCCTGCCTCTGCTGAGAGGTCCTCCTGGAGGCACAGCCTCCGCTTCGCCTCCTCCCAAAAGCAGGGGGAGGCGGGGATGTGGGTCGATGGCGGTGAAGTGGGCTGGCGGGGACCAGCACCCAGGGTCTGTCAGACCTGCGGCCGCGTGGCCTTGGCCAAAATGTGATCACAAACCCTGCTTGCCTGGAAGGTTGATATCTGCAGACATGGGCGGGGCACACAAAAGCACTTTGCATGGTCACCTGGCCGCATGGGGTTCAGTCCCCGGCAGGTGATCCCAGAAGCCTTGGCCCCCCCACGAAGAAGGACCATCAGCCCCAGCCCCCCCAGCTGCGCCCAGCCCAGCCCTCCTGTGCTCCGGAGGCAGGCGGCAGGCGGCCATTGGAGGCTTCCTGACAAGTGTGGGGGCACCGTTGTTGCCCCAGCCCCTGTCCCGCGGTTCCTCCTCCAGGTCCGGCCTGGGTGACGGGGCGTGATGGGTGGGCCGCATCACCTGTGGTTCCTCCTCCAGGTCCGGCCCGACGGTCCCAGAAGGCCCTGCCTGGGTGACGGGGCGTGATGGGTGGGCCGCATCACCAAGCAAGGGCGAGCAGCTCAGGTGACAGGCCTGGTGTCGGAGGCTCCTGCGCCGGCACCTGACACCTCGTGCGGACAATGCGGGCTGTGTCTGGCCGTCCAGGGGACGGGCCGCATCTGTGTCACAGCCAGGAAACAGGCCACTGAGGAGCGCCTTTGTCTGCTCAGGAGGCAGCCCCGCCACCGGCCAGGATGGCCAGGCTCCCCGGGGGCCCTGACGCGGGAAGGGGTGGTGCCCTGGCCCGGGGACTCCAGGGTTTGAGGTCCAGCCCCTGAGCGTCTGGTGTTGGCCCAGCCACCACTGGGTGTGACTTGGGCCAGTGCCTTCCCTCGGGACTCCTCATCTGTAAAGGGACTAACCACAGCACTTCCTCTTAGGGTTGTTGGGAGGCGTCGATGGCGGAATGTACGTAACGTGCCCGGCCTGGGGTCTGAGACGAGGAGCGGGGCTTGGTGAATGCTTGTTTCCCGGCATGGGGCCAGGTCTGGGGTCCAGCGTCCTCGGCGAGTCTCCTGTGACACAGGCTACTGCCCTGAGCGTGGAGGAAGGGGACGGGTCTCTGGAGCCGGCACAGGACTAGCATGTTGGCTGCAAGGGCCCAGGCCCTCCACCTTGGATGCCAGGAGCCCTGGGCTGGTGCCCAGGCAGCCACCTCCCCACAGCAGCTCACACCCCGCCTGGCCTGAGGCCTCCCCTCCTAGGGTCCCAGGAGAGGTGCCTAGTGACTCCTAGGCCGGAGCCAGAGGGCCTGCGTCCCCCTACCCACTGTCAAGAGGACCAAGGATGGGCCTCTGCAGGCACGGTCACTTTCTACTGGGCCCAGCCCCTGAGACACCCCGAGGGGGGCTTCTGCTCCCACCGCCCAGCCCTCACATGCGCTGAGCCTGCGCCCTGAGCTCCTGTGCATGGCAGGATCAGCACGCGCTCCTGCATGGGTGCGGGCATGTGTGTACGGCACGTGTGCGGGAGGGCCGCTGCATGTCCTGCACCGTGCGCAGGTCCCCTGAGCATGTTCACGTGGAATGTCGGGCATGGTGCCTTTTCATGACCGTGTGTGTCCATATGTCTTTCTACACGTGTGCTGGTCTGTTGGTCTGTCTTGTCTCCCCTGTAGACGGGAAGCCCCGAGCCACACGCCAGCAGGCACTCTGGGACGGTGACGTCGAGACTAGCCCAGCGTAATTTGGGGGTCCTGGTCCTGCTCCGGGAGCCTCCAGCCTGCAGCCCCCGCCGAGGAGGGAGGATCGGGGTCTGAGTGTCAGGGACCCAGGGGGCTGGCGTGTAGCATAGAGGACGCGGTGCTGCCAGGGGTCGGGAGGCGCTGCCGATGCCTGTGTGACCTTGGGCGGGCCTCCGCTCCGTGCCGCACGGTCGCCCATCTGGAGAGCACGGGGTTGGACTGATGATCTCTGGCTGCCCTGAGGCTCTGCCAGTCATTTTAAGTCGGGGGCCCGGAGCCAGCTGTGGCCAGAGCCTGGCCTGCCAGGCCCTCGCTCCGTCCTGGGTGCCCTGCTGAAGGGCGAAAGGAGAAGCCATGCCGGGCAGCGGCCCCAGCGAGAGGATGACCTGGCCCGGCCCGGCCCTCGCCGCGGCCCCCCCAATGCGCCCTCTCTCCTCAGCCCCGGGGACACCACCCATCCCACCCCTCACCCGGACCCGCAGCCTCATGGCCATGTCCCTGCAGGGCAGTAGACGGGCCTCTGCTGGATCCCGCAGGTGAGTCTCCCCCTGGCCCAGACCTTGGCCTCAGAGGATGGGAGGGTTGTCCCCACTCTGCCACCCCCTTGTGAGGCATTTCCCTAGTTTTCCCATCTCTAAAATGGGCTGCTGACGCTCACTCCTCCTGGAACTGTTTAGGGCTCGCCTGGCACGGTGGGTGTAAAGTTCTCTGAAGGCACAACCATGGGGTTCCCGCCCACATCAGTGCTGTTTGACCTTCACAGTTAGAGGGATGTCCCGCCGTCCTCCACGCAGCTCCCTCCTGTCTCCCCCCGCCTGCCCCATTCTTCTCCACCTGGGACTCGGTCCATGCAGGACCTCCTCCTCTGGGCGTGGGGGACCCTTTAAGGGCACATTCCCCCCCCACCCCCCGTTGGCCTGCAGCCCTGTCCAGCCTCCATTCCTGCCCTGGGGAGTCAGGAGGACCGTCCTCCTTCTGGTTTTCCATCTTGATTTGCACTGTCTGTTCTGTCACCCTGTCTGTGCATCCCCGATTCTCCTCTGCTTCTCTCCCGACGGTGACCCCGAAGTGGGGGCGCTTTGGGCCGCAGCGGCCTGGCAGTGCTCGCCCAGTGTCCGCAGCTGCCCACCAGCCAGAACGAGCACCTGCCCCTTCTTCCCGCCTCCAGGCGCACCTCTCCCCCCGTGAGCATGCGGGACGCCTACGGCACCTCCTCTCTCAGCGGCAGCAGCACCTCAGGCTCCTGCAAGGGCAGCGATGGCAGCCCCACGCCCAGGTAACGACCTCCCCTCTAGCCTGGCCTGGCCCAGCTGCCTGGGAGCCTGGGTACCCTGGGGGGCGGGGCGTGGGTGTCCTAACCACCCCCACACTCCCTGGCTGTCCGACCCCAAGCAGGTCACGTCCTCTCTGAGCCTCAGTTCTTCTGTCTGTGAAATGGGTGTGATGCATCCAGCTGTGAGTCTCCAAAGACAGTGTCCTAGGCCCACGAGAAGGGATGCTTTCAGGACCAGGCGCCACAGGCGGCAGCTCTCTGCATGTCAGAGGCTGCCTCCTGCCTTCCTGCTCACCCTCCTCGGTGTGTAGCTCTTGTCCTCATCACATGTGGCTCCCACACCTCCAGGCAGCGGGCTGATGCCCAGGAAGGAAAAGGGGAAAAGCCCAAAGCCCCACCCCCCGGCCCCCGGCTCATGTTTCCTGACGGGGACCCCTCCCCGGGAATCCTGTGTGCGCCTCCCTGTGGAGCTGGGTGATGTGCGGGCCCAGGTCAGGCAGAGCTGTGTGCTCCCGGGCACAGCGTTGGAGGGCACCTCGCAGCTTCTGCCACTTGCTTTCCTGGGGGGCACCATGAGGGTGGCAGAGGTGAGCAGGTCTGGAAAGGAAAGTGGGGGAGAAAGGCTGAGTTGTGCCCTCAGGAAAGGCGAGCAGAGACCTGAGAAGCGGGATCGGGCTGGGAGGCAGGGCAAGGGGAGCCGTGGGTCCTCGAAGACCAGGGAGTTCGAGCTGGGACGACGGCACAAGCCTGTCCCCAGCGTTGAAATACTGGGGGAGGCAGAGGACTGTGGGCTGGGGATTCGGTCACTTCCCATCCCCACGTCTCCATCCGACACTGGTAACGGCCGTCGGTGGGGCTTTGGTCCTCCTTGAGAGTCGTGGCCGGAAGACGGCCTGCAGCCCCGTGGCCAGCGCACCCGCTGGGAGGACTCGTCTGCCCGTTCCAGTGGAGAGCGTGTCATCTGTGTGAAGTGATGTTCGGGTTGTGCTGAGGCAACAGTTCTCAGTGTTGTCCAGCATGACACATGAGTGATGGGTGACACACGTGTGCAGGACCCATGCCCCAGCATTCCGTTTGTAACCACACTCCAGAACACAGGGCATGAGGAGGACGGATGCGTACACTTACATTTTAAAGTGTGTGCATCCATCTTCAGAGAGAGGAAGGGAGAGGGAGAGAGGGATAGAAACATCAATGACTAGAGGCCCGGTGCACAAAGTTCGTGCATGCGGGGGGGGGGGGCCCCCCAGCCTGCACCCTCTCCAATCCAGGACCCCTCGGGGGATATCCAACTGCCGGTTTAGGCCCAATCCCTAAACCGGCAGTCGGACATCCCTCTTGCAATCTGAGACTGCTGACTCCTAACCACTCGCCTGCCTGCCTGATCGCCCCTAACTGCTCCCCTGCCTACCTGATTGCCCCTAACTGCTCTCCCCTGCCACCGTGGCTTTGTCTGGAAGGACGTCCAGAAGATGTCCGATCTAATTAGCATATTACCCTTTTATTAGTATAGATGAGAGAGAATCATTGATCAGCTGCCTCTTGCACGCCCCCTACTGGGGATTGAACCCACAACCTGGGCATGTGCCCTGACCAGGAATTGATCCATGACCTCCTGGTTCATAGGTTGACACTCAACCTCTGAGCCACACCAGCCAGCCTAGATGCAGTTCTGATTAGTTAATAACTATTTTTTAAAATATCTTTGTACTAGTGGCCCATTGCACAAAGATTCATGCAATAGGCCTTCCTTCGCCTGGCTGCCAGCACCAGTTTTCCTCTGGCATCCAGGACCCAGGCCTTTGGTCCGGCCACAGCAGCGAGGCTTGGCTTCTCCGCTCCGGTTGCTCCCAGCCCCACCTTTTTTTTTTTTTCCAGCTCCTTGAGTGGAGCCCAGGCATCCAGCCCCTCCTTGAGCGAAGCCCAGGGTGGGCTGGGGGCCTGGGTCGCCAGGGCTGGGAGCCTGGGTCGCCCCGGTGACCCAGTCCCCCAGCCCCTCTTGGAGCGAAGTCCAGGGCTGGCAGGAAGCATGGCTTCCTCCATCACCGGGAGCAACCCAAGACTCCTGCTTGCTCCAGCTCTGTGGCTGCTGCCATCTTCAGTCGCCTTCAGTCTTCGCTCTGTGCCTGCGTCTGCAAATTAACCGCCATCTTTGTTGGGTTACTTTGCATAGTCGCTCTGATTGGCTGGTGGGCAGCCATCTTCAGCCTTCGCTCTGTGCCTGCATATGCAAATTAACCGCCATCTTTGTTGGGTTAATTTGCTTAGTCACTCTGATTGGCTGGGGGGTGTAGCGGAGTGGCGGAGTGATGGTTAATCTGCATGTTTCTCTTTTATTATATAGGCTTGATTTCAGAGAGGAAGGGAGAGGGAGAGAGAGAGATAGAAACATCAATGATGAGAATCATTGATTGGATGCCTCCTGCATGCCCCCTACTGTAGATCGAGTCTGCATCCCGAGCATGTGCCCTGACTGGGAATCAAACAGTGACCTCCTAGTTCATGGTGATGCTCAACACTGAGCAACACCAGCCGGGCCACTTAAATTTTTAAAAGTTCATAATTGACAACTTTAGTATTTTTCCTTTCAGTGGCAGATGTTTGTAATGCATGTCATACCTGCAGGCCCCGGGGCGGTCCCAGCCCAGAGGCTGACCTCTGCCGGGGAAGGGTCCTCTCGCCCACAGAGAGCCTGCTGCGGGCGAGCAGGGGCCACATGGTGGCCTCCCTTACAGATACCTGGGATCTCCGAGGGAATAGCGGAGAGGCTTGGATTATAGTACACTCTCTCCCTGTGTATAAATGTTTTCCCACAAAGATAGAGCTGGTGACTAAAATGTGCGAGTGTTAAATCTTATATTGGGGAAACACTCATAAAAGCAAATGGAAAGGTTAAAAGAGTTGCTTCCTCTCTCAGCCTCAGCACTTACTCGCGTAACTCACCCTGGTTCCCCGCCCCCAGGCACGGGGAGGAGACCTTTCACTCGCCACAGAGGTGTGTGTCCAGCAGTCCTTGCAGGGTCCAGGAGCCCACAGGGCCAGCGCATGGGGCCGCAGGGCTCTGCTGGCTTGCTTGTCTTTTGGAAAGAGATTTCTTGCGCCACCAGAGAGGCACCCTGAGCTCCACCCCACGCCTCCTCTGCCCCTCGTCACAGAAAACAGGAGCGACTTGGCGCTGCAGCAGTGGCCCTCCCCGGCCTGCTTTTCCGGGCCCCCACATGCCATCGTCCCTCCCTAGACCTGGGAGCCCCCTGCCCCAAAGGACCCGAGTTGGGGGCAGCAAGTCCCCTGCCAAGTTGTGTGAAAAACTTGCCCAGGGTGTTCAGCCAAGACCCAAGGCGGGAGGAGGGATTCATGAACAGAACCACCAGCAGGCAGGAAGCTGGGAGCCGAGGAGGCCGGGCCAGGCTCTGTTGGTGGAATTGGGGTGCCCTCCTTCTCAGGGTGAAAGCCTTGGCCCTCCCTCCTCTACACGGGTGGGACCAGGGTGCACTCACCATACACACGCCTGTGCCACCTCGTGCTGGGGAGCATGTGGCCTCCAGAGCAGTGCACAGCCAGCCCGCTGCCACCTCGGGTACATCGGGTCAGAGCCAGCCGTGTCCACATGTGTGCTCACATGTGCCCCAGAGAAAAGGGGGGCGTGCACTTGTATGAGTCCGTGCATAGTGTCCTCACATGTGCCTGTGCCCGTAGAGAGAGGGTGGGGACGCATGGGCATGGGTGTGTACTCGTGTCTGTGGACATGCAGGCGCAAATGGACTGGGAGTCCGTGTGCTCCGATGTGCACGCCCAGTGAGTGTGTGTGCGGGTTCGAGGAGGGAGAGCCTCCAGCCCCAGCCTCGTTCTCGGGTTGGGAGACTGGGCGCCTGAGCTCTCTGGGGCTGGACTGATGGAGGTGGTGTCAGTATGCCCTACAGTACGTCTCCCCACCCCCAAGTAGAGGAGCTGGGGCTCCCCACCTGACGCTGTGGTTTTCACTCAGAAGAGCTCTGATAACGCCCACCTTCCAGAAGAGGGCGGGGTGTCCTGGGGCCCCCGGGGGCCTGTCCGGGAGGCCTGGCCTGGAGCCCTGGTGGCCGTGGACCTGGGTGGTGGGGCTGGCATCCTCTTGCTCCCTGGAGGCACGGGCCTACCCCTGGCTCTGCTCTCCGTCCCTCCTGGCTGACGAGCGCCCCCTTGCAGGCGCTCCATGAAGTACATGCTGTGCAGCGACAACCATGGCATCAAGCCGCCCACCCCGGAGCAGTACCTGACCCCGCTGCAGCAGAAGGAGGTGTGCATCCGGCACCTGAGGGCCAGGCTGAAGGACACGCAGGACCGGCTCCAGGACCGGTGAGCAGGTGGCCAGGGGCAGCCCTTGGCAGCCCGGGGGGCACGCTCCACACTCCGAGGCACCAGGGCCCTGGGCCTCGCTGGGAGGAGGGGGTGGCTTGGGGAGCCCATTTCCAGAGCACCTGCAGGTCCCTGTCCCCCCTGAGTTGCTGTCTTTGACCTCAGGAAGCTGCTTGGGGCCAGGCCAGGAGCAGTTTCTCCCAAGAGGGCTTGTCGGGCTTCCCACCCAGGGCAGGGCTCTCCCGGGTTGAGCCGGCAGCCCCTTTGGCCACTTCTCCCTGGCTCCTTCCCTCCTGGGCAGGGGCGCGCAGGGCTGTCTTCCCGGCCTTCCTTCTCTGTGAGGGAGGAGCAGCCCGTTGGCCCTGCTCGTCCCCAGGGGACTCCTGACCCACCAGTTCAGGCCCCAGAGCCTTCCTCCTCGTCTCTTATAGATGATGTTCAGTCAGGAGAAATCTTTGAGCTCCTCCCCAGCCCAGGGATCTCCCAGGACCCCCTCGGGCCCCCCTAAGTGCGTTCTCCAGACCTGAGGGCCAATGCTTGGCCTCCCCCTGTCCAGGCCGGTGGCCTCATCTTCAGGGCCGCCCTCCGATCTCCTCGCCTCCACCATCTTCTCCAACTGTGTTGATTTTGATGTGCAGCCGACTGGGAGCTGTGGGCACTCCGGGGCCCTGGAGGGCGGGGCCAGCCCCAAAGACCAGGTCTTCCTTCATCTTCTTTTCACATGTAACAGCTCTATTGGTTGTAAATCACATACCACACAATCTGTTGTTTCTGTTATAGTCACAGAACTCTGCAACCATCACAGTATCTAATTCCAGAACATTTCACCCCAGAAAGGAACCCACTCCCAGCAGCAGTCATGCCCGCTTCTCTGCATCCCCCCAGCCCCTGGGAACCACGAGTCTCTGTCTCTACAGACTTGTCGGTCCCGGGCACTGCAGGTCACGGGAAGCACACAGTTCGCACGCCACCTCTTCCTCGAACCGTGGCAGCTGCAGGCGGCATCTGGGCCTCCTTGTCTGCAGGGCTGGGGTTTCTGTTTTTCTTTCCCCTCAGCGATGCCCTGGGTCTGCTGGGCTGTCTGCACGGAGGTCTCAGGAGGGAGGCGGCCCCTCTCACAGCTTCGAGAGCTGGCCTGCGGCTCCGAGCAGGCCGCGTGCCCTGCCGTGGAGGGCCTACACCTAACCCCTGGCCGCTCCCCGCCTGCTACCCTTGCAGGAACCTGTGGTCGTTCATCACCGGCTTCACTCCACACACTCTCTGTGTATCCAGTTTGGTGCCTGCCGTTCTAGCGGTCGCCTCCCTCTCAGTAATCCTTTACACCCTGTGGTTTCGGAGGCTGTGCCCCCACTTCCTGGGATGGCCTTTCCCCATCTGACTTTCTTGGCAAACTTATCCTTCAGGACTCAGTTCAAAGATAAAGCCCCAGGCAAGACTGGGAAGCCACAGCCCCGGGGACCCTGCTGGCTCCAAGGAGAGGGGGCAGGTGCCCGCAGAGCTGAGCATGCCCAGCTCCTTCTTCCAAACTCACTCTTCCTCCCTGGGCTCCATGTCAGTGAGGAGGGTCCCCGTGGAATGAGCCCCCCACCCTGAGATGGGAGGGGTGAAGGGCGAGTACCCCCATACCTGTACCCCCAACATCGCTGTTGCTGCCACTCTGAGCCTGTTGCTGCCGCGGCGCCGAGCTGTGTCCCGTCAGCGGTCTGTCCCCTTCCGGTGACCCAGGCCCCTGGGCACACTGCGGCTGCGATTCCTGGGCCCACTTCCTGAACTGCATTTCCGATCTCACTTTGAAAATAAACGATGCTTGATCTGGGACTGTCATTCGAATGGGATCAAGAATCCCAAAGTGACATTGTGCCACTTGTGGGCTGTATTTGTACGAACGCCGGGCCGGCGGCTGCGTGTGGCCGTGTCGCTGAGGGGTGAGCTGAAGGAGGGACCCCCAGCCCGGTTCCAGGCTCACTGCTTTCTCACTGCTCTGTCCGTCCTGGTGTTAGCTCCGGACTTGATGGCATCTTTGTCAAACTCACCTCCCTCCCCCACGCCCCCCAAGTCATCGTCAGCTCAGGGACTTACAGCCCGAGAGCTTCTGGACAAGAGTCTGCCGACTGTCGGGTTCACCTGGCACTTGCCTCTTCCCTCAGGAGTAGCTGCGTGCCTTTTTTGCCTTTTTTGCCTTTTTTGGGTGGGGGGCTTTCCTCTTTATAGTAGATATAAAACAGAAATGTCCCCCCGGATGAAAGAGTGCCACCCCGTTTCATCGTTCCCCTCTGATTGCCCACTTCTCCCTCCACTTGAGGGAAGATGTAGAATTACCAGCTTCCCCCCCGCCTCCAGCCCCCATGTTGCAGGTGGTCATGTAAAGCCGCCAAACAGGAGGCCACATCCCTTCCCATAGAGCAGATTGTAGGTTTCCTTCTGTGGTTATACGTTAAGATTTTTAAGGATGTCTTGGGTTTTTATAGCAGGAGCACCTTGAAATTGAGACTCTTTACCGTCTACTCTGCTCTGCAGGTGATGGATTTAAACGTGGACAGGCCTCTGCATTACGGCCCGGAGGGGGTGGGGTGCCGGGCTGTCTCTTGCCCCATTTCTTCTCCCCCCTCCCTCCCGCCCCCCTCCCTCCGGGAGGAGGCCTCTCCTGTCTTTACCCCTTGGCCCTCTCCCACCCCCCTCACCCTGGGGAGTAAGGAGAAGGAAGGAGCATTGAGTAGATCCTGGTTTTAGCTCTGTGAGCCGGCAGTACAGGCCGTCTGTCCGTGGGGACAGCCCCCTCCGGACCTGTCCCCCTGGTGGCAGTCCAGGCCAGCAGTGAGCATGTGTCTCGTCCGCCACAGGGACACCGAGATCGACGACCTGAAGACACAGCTGTCACGCATGCAGGAGGACTGGATCGAGGAGGAGTGCCACCGCGTGGAAGCCCAGCTGGCCCTGAAGGAGGCCCGCAAGGAGATCAAGCAGCTCAAGCAGGTCATCGACACGGTCAAGAACAACCTGATTGACAAGGACAAGGGGCTGCAGAAGTACTTCATGGACATCAACATCCAGAACAAGAAGCTGGAGACGCTGCTGCACAGCATGGAGGTGGCCCAGAATGGCACGGCCAAGGAGGACGGCGCCGGGGAGTCAGCAGGCGGCTCCCCCGCCCGCTCCCTCACCCGCAGCTCCACCTACACCAAGCTGAGCGACCCGGCCGTCTGCGGGGACCAGCCCCCTGGGGACCACCCTGGCTCCTCCGCTGAGGACGGGGCTGACAGTGGCTTCGCGGCCAATGATGACACCATGAGCCGGACGGATGTGCTGGAGGCCAGCAGCCTGCTGTCGTCGGGGGTGGACTGTGGCCCCGAGGAGGCCTCGCTGCACAGCTCCTTCAGCCTGGGGCCCCGCTGCCCGGCCAGCAACACCTACGAGAAGCTGCTGTGCGGCATGGAGGCTGGCGTGCAGGCCAGCTGCATGCAGGAGCGTGCCATCCAGACAGACTCGCTGCAGTACCAGCCTGACCTAGACACCATCCTGGAGAAGGTGACCAAGGCCCAGGTCTGCGGGACGGGTCCCGAGTCAGGGGGCAGGTGCCCGGAGCCGGATCCCCACCCCCCAGGGCCCAGAGACCCCAACTCAGCGGTGGTGGTGACGGTGGGTGATGAGGTGGGTGATGAGCTTGAGGCCCCGGAGCCCATCACCCGCGGGCCGACCCCACACCGGCCCGGTGCCAACCCCAACCCCAGCCTGTCGGTGAGCGTGGCATGCCCCGTGGAAGAGGAGGAGGAGGCAGCCGAGCCCAAGAGCTACTGGAGCCGCCACTACATTGTCGATCTGCTGGCCGTGGTGGTGCCCGCTGTCCCCACAGTGGCCTGGCTCTGCCGCTCCCAGCGGCGCCAGGGCCAGCCCATTTACAACATCAGCTCCCTGCTGCGGGGCTGCTGCACGGTGGCCTTGCACTCCATCCGCAGGATCAGCTGCCGCTCGCTGAGCCAGCCGGGCCCCAGCACCGCCAGCGGCTCCCAGCTCTGAGGCCCTTCCTGGCCAGGGGCTCGGGCGGCCTGACCACTG
>NW_005367210.1:976763-984755 GCF_000412655.1 Myotis brandtii
CCACTGATGGTAGGGGTGCCGTCCTCCCTCTCGCACATCCCCGTGGGGCATCATCTTACTTAGTTCTGGGTTCGGAAGTGGTGTTTTCTGGATATTAACAGTGTGGGGGCTGGGAGCCGGAGCTTGGACAGGAGAGAAGGGAAGAGAGACCAAAGGCAGGGAGGCACGCTGTAGGACCGAGTGCAGGGGAGTCCTCACCCCGGCCCCTCCGCTCGGCCCTTCACAAGGGCGGCCCCTGCTCAGGAAGTCTCTGGTGTACTGAGCTGGAGAGGCTGGACCTCAGTTGCCCACTTCAGTCTCCCCATCCTCCACCCGCCACATCCCGTTCAGTTCCCTGATCACTCCACATCACCCCTGCCCTCAGCCCGGCGTCTGGACCAGTATTATCTCCTCAGGTGCAGGCAGCTGCGACCCAAAGTGCAGGCTCCTGACCCAGGACTCCGAGCAGAGCCTGAACTGCCGGGCCTGGCTGGAGCCCCAGCCCCTCAGACTGCTCCACACTTGGGTGAAAGGTGGAGATGGGCAAGAGGGGCAGAGGGCAGTGTGGGTTCTGCATCTGTCAGCCCCAGACCTTCCCTACGGTCCACTTTCCTCCTGACACGTCTGGGCATCAGATAATTCTTCCTGTGAGACCTAAGCCAGACGGCTCGGTGCTGGGGAGGAATGCTCCCTTCCAGAGTGCCGGCACGAGGAGAGGAGGCGGGCTGGCAGCTCGGGCCCCTCCGGCCTGAGATGAGGCCCTGTGGTCTGGGAGGCCGGGCTGCACTCAGCAGCCCTCAGCTGGTGTGGACAGCCAAGGCCATGACGGCCCTGGAGCGCACCCCGACTTTCTCTGGGGCCTCAGGCCCAACTTCTGCTTTGCACTGTGCTCACTCGGGGGCTTGGTTCTCATATATCCGGACCTCCTGAAAGGGGGCTGCTTACTGTCTAGGGTGAGGGTTCCCGGATCTTAGACTCATGTGCCTCAGGAGGAATTACTGCAGGGTGAATGGCAAGGCAGAACTGAAGCCATGTTGTCGTCCAAGCCAAAGCAGGTGCCCTGGGTGTTCGTGGGGTGGGGTGAGGGGGAGCCTGCAGACACCCTGCTCCCAGCCTGGGAAGGCTCACTGTCCTCCTTCCATCCCCAGGACCACATCAGGGCCCCCAGAAACGCTGCTGACCTTTTATTACCATTACTAGTGCCCCGGTACACGGATTCCTGCACATTGAAGGGAAATTAATTAGAAGGTGGCTGGCGGGGCGGGACTGGGCGAGACAGGCCAGACACACCCTGGAGCCAACCTCCCGTGGTCCCTCCCCGGCTGGTCACACCTGGGGCAGCGCTGGGGCTCAAAGGCATCTGCGGAGTGAGCGGGGCCCCTCTGGCAGGTGGGGTCCCTCGGCCTGGCCTGCGGGGATCAGGCAACACTGGCTCTCTCACATTCCCCGAGGGGTCCCGGATTGCGAGAGGGCAGTTCTCGGGTGATGCACCCCGGAATCGGGCTCCCTCCTCTCTGGTTCCAGGGTGCATCACCCGAGAACCACTGCTGCCAAGTCACCGCAGCTCAGCAGCTCCTGCATTGAGCGTCGGCCCCCGGTGGTCAGTGCGCGTCATAGCTACTGGTCAGACGGTCGGATGGTCACTTAGCCTTTTATATATATATATATATATATAGATTATTTTACAGCATAAACCCGGTCCTTTTTCCCTTCAGGGCTTACACCCATCTGGTTGTCCCACCCACTCTTCAGAGTTAGGCCCCACACTTGAGGGAGTTGGTGGGACCCTGTGTCCTACTCACCCCCCTGGCCTATGGGACACTCTGGTTCTCTGCCAAGGTTGCTTGCCCACCCCTGCTGCTCCGGAAGCCGTTGCCTGACTCACGGGCTCTGCCCTTCCTTTCTGCGCCCTCCCCTCAGGGGGGGCAGCGCCTGCATGCACTGGGAGTGGGCAGCCGGCCCAGCCATTGGGGCAACAGCCCCCTCTGCCACGCGCTTTGTGCCTCCAAAGCTCCCCCTCCTCGGTCTGGGCCTCAGGCCAGCCTTCCTTTGTGGAGCACCTCCCACCCCAGCCGAACTGAACCCGAGCTCCTGGGGCCTGGCCAGGGCTGCCCAGGGACGCTGGGGCCGTGGCATGGGGGCAGGACAAGCCCAATCCAAAGCCAAGCCGGGACGGGCTGGGACCCAGCCTCCTGAGCCGTGTACTCACGGGCCGCATAGTGTCTCCTTAGAAACAGGCAAAGCTTTGCTGAGGAAATAAACATATGACTCTATTTGACAACATAAAATCTATATATTTTTCACCACTGGAATTGAGTGGCGCTGCATAGCCCCTCTGCTCTTGTCCGTGTCTTGCTGTCTGTGGCCTTCCTGTTGTGTCTTGTTTTGGTGGATGTGGTCTGCTGCCAGAGAAGCCACTGGTGAAGGGCTGGCCGGGCTCGGACCCAAGGCCTCTGGGTGAGGTGAGTGGGTCCAGCCGCCACCCTCTGTGCCTCCTCTGGCCTGAGACTTGCCTGTCTGGGTCCCAGGGGCCCTGCTTTCAGCATTGAGGGTCCTCTCTCTTGGGAGGGAGGGGTCTGGTGGGGCCTCGGACGGGCGTTTCTTTGTGTTAGTGGAGGAGGTGGCATACCGGCAGCCCTGAGACAGACCCTGGGACCCTGTTGGTCAGTGGCCCCGCAGGGCTCCTGCGTGTATGCGTGTGTGTGCTCATTGTCCGCATCTATGCAAAAGGTGCAGCGCTCCCTGTGCGGCTGCAGGCGGTGGAGGTGGGGCCTGTCCCCCTGACCATGCAGGGCACAGAATGTGGGGCTGTTGAGTGCTCATTCTGCACGTGTCTGCTTAACGCCTCCTCCCGTTGGGCTGTGACCTTTCCCGCCTGCCCTCCGCTTCTGGAGCAGAAATCCGTGGGCCCCCCCTTTCGCCAGCCTCTGCCAGAGCGGATGGTTAGGTCCTACGGGACAGTGTTTCCAGGAGTTACTTTCTGGAAACGCTGGCCCCGTGGAGCCCAGCGGGGAAAAGTGGCTTCTTCATTGTAGGGTCCGGGCCAGAGCGGCCCTGCTGCTCCTCTGGTCCAGGCTCAGGCCGGAATCAGAGTCGGGCCAGGACTCTGCACACAGAGCTGGCCCGGGCGGAGTTTACTGCCTGTCTCCCAAGGGGATGACTTAGCTCTTCACTGAACACCTTCCCAATCGCCACTCGCACAGCTCGCCGGCAGCAGCACAGGTAGCTGACAGCCTTGGGGAGGGGCGGGCAAAGGACAAGGTTCTGGGGCAAAGGTCTACGGAGGGGCCTTTGCCCAGTGACCTCATGATCCCCTCTCTGACCTGGGGGCACAGTGCACCCCAGTCACAGTGCACACTCACACTCGGCCATCCCCTTGACAGAATTCAGGGGCCCGGGAAGGGGGGAGGTGGGGAGGGGCATTCACTTTGGTCTCCTTTGTCCTTTTGTTCAGACAGAGTCGTACCTGCAGCAGATGACTCTGAATTAAAGCATGAAAACACACGAGACCCTCGGCCTGTTTCTTGATGTCGTCTTTTTTCTGAGGTGGGGGGTGAAGGGGGCTCAAGCTGTCCCCACCCGAGTGGGAGGCAGAGCGTGCCCCCTGGCAGGGGTCTTCTCCAGGTCAGGGGAACACGAGCTTGCGGGTGGTTCGGCACCACTGTGCAGCTGCGTGGGCAGCTGGGCCCCGCCCCTCATCGGGGTGGCGGAGACAAAGCATCTAGAAGCACCTCCCTCGATGTCAGACCCTGAGTGCATCCATTCCTCCTCCCCTCACTAGTTCTCACGCCCATTCTGCACGTGCACAGCAGCCTGGCCGGAGAGAGGGGTGTCCAAAGCTGGTCCCCTCTTCCAGGATCCACGCGGCCCCCCACTAGCCGTCCCTCCTCCGACGGCAGGCAGCCTGCGACGGGTCAGAGCACTAACGGCTCTCAGAGGCAATGCATAGGCAAGGCCTTGGTCTCACAATTGCTTGAAAGAAAACCAGCCTGGCATGTCCTGGGACTGAAATTCTGGACTTTTCAATGACTTTGGAAGAAGGAATTTTATTTAAAATCAAAGCTTTATTCAAAAGATAAGTGAGGAGTTATACCCATGTACAGTGTGTGTCAAAGATCAAGTAAAGGGAAAAATTCTCACAAGGAATGTGCTTCTGTTCTCTCAATGTGGACTGTCCTTCTGGTAGAGGTAACGTCCCGAAAGGGACCCCGCTGCACCTTCCCGAGGCCCTGAGCCGGCTGCCGCGACACTGAAACCCGCGCAAGCCGCTGCCTGTGGCCCTGGGCGCCGTGGTCCAGGCAAGCGTCAGGCTCCGAGGAGGCTGAGCTCCACATGAAGATGATGTGCTCTGCGGTCACACACACACTCACACACACTCACTCACACACACACACACACACTCACACACACACACACACTCACACACACACACACACCCGCCGAGCGCACCCTGTCAGGACATCCGGCTCCAGGCAGCAGGTCTCCTGAGGCCTCTGCGTTCCTGCAGGAGGAGGGAGGGCGAGCTGCCCGTGACGTCAGACATCCGGGACGGAGTGGTCCATGGTGTGGCGGAGCAGGGTCGGGGACAACCTAGATACAGCAACGACGACAGTGGCCACACGGGCAGTGCCTTCCCTCCGTCCCCACGGCCTGTGCCTCCCACGTGGGCCTCCACTTTTATCTCTAAGATTTCCAAATCACCAGAAGCCACCAGCCACGCGGGGGGGGGGCAGCTGGCAGGGCAGAGGGGAGTGGGGCGGTGAGGGAAGAAGCGAGGGAGAGCCTTACTTTTTGACCATGTGCTCGTAGATCACGGTGGGGATGATGGTCAGGGTGATGACGCTCCCGGCCGTGGCCAGAATCTCCGTGACCTCTTTGTCCTAGAGAGGAGGCGAGCAAGCGAGCGGTCACCCCGGGGCCAGGGGTAACTGCAGGCCACGCTATGGATGGGTCAGCGTGGCCTCTGCTAGGGAGCCACTGGCACCTGACTTCAGGGGTAGGGCTGCCCTCAGGGGAGAGTCGCAGGCAGACACCTGGTGAGGCCCTGCTTGACCGAGAACGTGGACCTCCCCTGAGGCTCCCCTCTGTGAATGGGCCACTCCCCACCCTCGCCTCGAGGGCCAGTCACCTGGGCCTGACGGAGCAGGGCCTACAAACAGAACTACGCTCCTTCCCTCACCCACAGAGGCCCCGAATCTCACCAGCCACATCTCCTATCCCATCTCCCTGGGCCCGGCCAGGTTCTGGCCCCAAAGCAGGAAGAAAACAGCCATGCCGTGGGGGACATTAGGTGCGCCACCCCCGCCGGGCCCGCTGGCCAGCCAGCCTGAGCTGCCCACAGGGGCCGCTTCCTCGTACATCTCACTCAGTGAAGAGGAAAGGCCTGCAGAAGCCGATGAGATCCTGGGGACACAACACATAAAGTCTCCGTGCAAAGTGTGCCAAGCAGCCCAACAGCTAGAGCCATGGCAGCAGAGCCCTGGCCCGTCCAGAGACTAGAGGCCTTGACTTCACTCTAGCTTGGTTTCTGTTGTCTGGTTGTTCCAGGATAAAGGGGAGAAGACGTGCTGGATAGGACTAGTGATGGCCAGAGTGAAAGCAGATGAACTGTGGAGAGATCATCTCAAGCAGCATAGCTCTCTGTGGCCACTTGTGAAGGGGCCAGCCCAGTCCTAAGAGCCTCACACGCGGTGGCTGGCAGGGTAACGGGTAAGCCCGTAACGCAGCCGTGAGCCGTCCGAAAGGAGAGGACCGGCAGCACCTGTAGAACGACTGCTCTCAGTTAGGATCCATGAGCGATAATGCTCTCAAAGGACAGATTCATTCATATCCGAAAGAGCCGGCTACTCAGAATTGGTACCAGTGTGCCAGCTTTTCAGGTATGGGGGTTCCCTTCTGATTGTCACACCTGATCCCTGAGGGCAGAGATGCAGCAGGAAGGACCTAGGACAGACATTAGGAAGCACTTCCTGATCACAGTGAGCTACCAGAACCTGCCTCCAGGGAAAGCCGGGGAGACTACCAGGCACAGGGAAGCAGATGTGACAGGAAAGGCTTGGTGATGGCCCTTGTGAGGGGCGGAGAATGAATGCCACCACCCAGGCCATTCTGCAGGGGGACCTGCCTTGTGAGCCCAGAGCCCTGGCTGCAGGAGGGGAAGGGCCTCATCTAAATCACACCTGCGATGAGAACCACTCTTACCCAGGGAGCAGCATCAGGTTAGGATAACATTACTTTCACTTGTTCAGGGACCAAAAGCCATGTGACTCGGCATCCTCTGTGGTCCATTCCCTGAAGGCACCCACCTTCAGTCCATGACCCTAGCACTGACTCGAGACCACTTATATTTTTCAAAAATAAAAGTCACGCCCTGACCGGTTTGGCTCAGTGGATAGAGCATCGGCCTGTGGACTGAAAGGTCCCAGGTTCGATTCCGGCTAAGGGCATATACCTTGCTTGCAGGCACATCCCCAGTAGGAGGTGTGCAAGAGGCAGCTGATCGATGTTTCTCTCTCATCCATGTTTCTAACTCTCTATCCCTCTCTCTTCCTCCCTGTAAAAAATCAATAAAATATATTTTAAAAAAATAAAATAAAATAAAAGTCGCTACACACATTCCCTCAAAAAGTGAACAGAGGTCAGAAATGGATTTCTGAAGAACTGTTTTCAGAAACATTCCTGTCACGTGATCTGGGATGCAAACAGAAGTACCACACAAGTAGGAAGGTATTCATGCAGCCCGTAGCCACCTGGGCACCTGTGGCCTTTCACATGTCACCACACCCCCTCTTTCTGTCACTCCTTTGACCTCCATGTGTTAGTATCAATAGCTAATATTTATTGAGCACTGACCATGTGCCCAAAGTTCTATGTACTGACTGTCTTATCGACTCCTCGAAGCAACCTTAGGATGAAGAAACAAGCTCGGATGGTGCCCACAGACATGGGCCCTCCCACCACCCAGCAGCCTCCTGCCCCTGCAGCTCTGGGGCAGAGCCGGCCGCTGGCCTACCTTCAGCCCGATGACATTCTGCCCATTCACTTCACACACGTAGTGGTTGGTGAGGAGCCCATTGCGGGCCGCAGAACTCCCTTTGACTATAGAGACCACCTTCCCCTTCTTGATGACGAAGCCCACGTGGCCGGTGCTGTCCCTGTGCATGGTGACCGTCCGCTGGAAAGGCCTGCGGAGAGGGACAGTGAGCTGGGCTCGGGTCGGGCTGCAGGCGGACAGAGGAGCTCCCGCCGCCGGCACTCACCGGTCCCGAACAACCATGACGATCTTCTCTGCTGAAGCCCTCTTCACTGCCCGGTGCGCTCTGTCTGTGCTCCACCCGGCACAGTCGCGCCCGTCAATCTGCAGGATCTGGTCCCCAAAGCGCAGCCCCACAAGGGATGCAGGAGTGTTGACCTGTACCAGCTGCACGAAGAGTCCCTGGGAGAGGCAGGGCCCCAGTCAGCGCGCCCACGGGAGCCCAGGTCCCTCCTCCTAGGTGTTGTTTCCTCCTCATGCTCTGGGGGCCTATAGGGTGCGGAGACGACAGCTCTGCCAGCAGGTACACTGGCTCCCCATTTTCCTGGTGAGGAAACTCCCAGGCCACACAGCTAGGGAGCACCTGAGGCAGAATTTCAACCCTGGCTGGAGGCCGCACCCCCAAGCACTGGACCGCAGCCTCTCACAATGGCATCAAGGCCCTACGGACAGCCGCCTGGCAGCCAGATCCCTGTGAATCGGAGGACACGGGGAAGGGAGGCTCTGAGCAGCAGGAGCCCCTGAGAGGCAGCTGGTGGGTCCCTGCAGCAATCCAGTGCCAGGCCTTGGGCCTTGGGGGAGGGGCTAAGAGGAAGGGGCTGGGCTTGGGAGTTAGGTGGGCCTTGCTCCCAGCACCCTCTGCATCTTCCCCACCCTCACCCCCACCCCGCAATGCCCTCCCCAGCTGCTGGGCTGTGCAGCCAAAGCCCCGAAGGCGCGGAGCTCGGGTGGCTCGGGTTGCTTACGGGTGCTGCCCACCA
>NW_005367210.1:986247-992500 GCF_000412655.1 Myotis brandtii
ACCACCCCGCTCCCGCCAGGCCGCCAGCCCCACCTTGTTGATGGCCCGCAGCCGCAGCCCCGTCTTGCCGCGCTCGTCCTTACAGAGGTGGATCTCACGCACCCCGGGCTTGATCTCCGCACGCCGCACACCCAGGCTGTTCCCGGACACCGGCGCCACCACCTGGCCCGGCGAGGGGCCAGAGACCACCGTCTGCAGACACGAGGGGAGGAGGGGGTCAGCGGGCCCCTGGGGCCTCGAAAGGAGGGGGAAAGGAGGATGGAATGGGCCCTGGGGCCTCGCCCACCAGCAGATCTTGCACTTATCGGCTGGAGCCCAGAGGGGACATGACTCCATGATGCCACTAGGCGGCATCCAAGTCCACGGCCTTGAAAAACAGCCAGGAAAATGAGGAAAGAGCAGGGCTATACAGAAAAGAGGCCCTCGTTTTCCAAGGCTAATTGATATCAGGTAAAGACCTCTTTAAGATTCACTTTTAAGTAAAAGTAAGTAAAATTACAAAACAGCAATAGTGACCAATGGGAAAAAGTGGACTCAGTTTGATTTTAGTCTAAAAATAAAAAGGAATGCTTTCCCCCTAAGATCCAGAACAGGTAACATGTCCAAGCTCACCACTATTATTAAATATAGGACTGAAAGAACTAGCCAGAGCAATAAGGCAAGAAAAGAAAAGACATACAGATTGGAAAAGGAAAATGAAATGGTCCCTATTTGCAGATGACATTATGGCCTAGAAAATTCCAAGGAATCTACAAGTAAACTCCTTGAATTAATAAATGAGTTCAGCAAGGTCACAGGACACAAGATCAACATAAAAAAATCAAGTGTACTCCAATATACTAGCAATGGACCTGTGGAAACCTAAATTAAAAATACAATACCACTTATGATCACTCCAAAAAGCTTATAAGCCTTGGCTAGCGGCTCAGTGGTTAGAGCGTCGGAAGGAAGGGTTGTGAGTTAGATTCTGGGTCCAGGGCATGTACCTCGGTTGCAGGCTCAATCCATGACCCCCGGTCAGGGTGCGTGCAGGAGGCAACACATCAATGTGTATGTCTCTCTCACATCAATGTTTCTCTCTCCTCCCTCTCTGTGCCCCTCCACCCTCCCCTCCACTCTCTCTAAAAAAAAAATTAATGGAAAATATATCCTCAGGTGAGGATTTAAAAAAAAGCTTATAACTTATAAATCTAACAAAACATGTATAGGAATTGTATGTTGAAAATTACAAAACACTGATAAAAGATATCAAAGAAGATCTAAATAAACATAGAGATTCATGGATTTGAAGAAAATAGAAAAACTGTCAAATGTCCCCAACTGATAATACAGATTTAATTTCTATCAAAACCCCTGTAAGATGTTTTCTAGATTTAGGCAAGGTTAATCTGAACTTTACATGAAAAGACAAAGGAACTAGAATTGCTAAAACTATCCTGACAAAAAGGAAAGTGAGAAGACACACTCAACCAAATTTCAAGACTCATTATATAGCTAAGTAATCAGGACAGTGTGGATTAATGGAGGAATGGAGACTTATGAAACAGAACAGCCTCCCATAAGTAGGGCCAGCTGTTTTCACAGAGATGCAAGAGTAGTAGTTCAATGGAGAAGGAATAGTTTTTTCCACAAATGGTACAGGAGCAATTGAACATCCATAACAAAAATATGAACTTTGACCTTTACCCCACACCTTATATAAAAATTAACTCAAATTCAATCATAAATTTAAATGTAAAACATAAAACTATAATGGTTTTATAGAAGGAAAAAAATCTTCAGGACCTAGGGCTTAGTGAAAATTCCTTAGGACAGCAAAGCATGACCCACAAAAGAAAAAAGAAATCAATAAATTAAACCCCATCAAAATTAAAACTTTTGCTCTGCAAGAGACCCTTTTAATAGGATGAGAACAGAAGCTACACACTGGGAGAAAATATTTACAAACCACATATCTAATGAAGGACTCCAGAATAAAGAACTCTCAAAACCTGACTTAGCCCTGGCCAGTGTATCTCAGTGGTTAGAGTGTTGGCCTGCGCACCGAAGGGTGGCGGGTTCAATTCCCGCGCAAGGGCACCTCGGTTTCGGGTAAACTTCTCCCCCGCCCCTCTCCCCAGTCAGGGCGAGTTTGGGAGGCAACCAGTCCATGTGTCTCTCTCACATCAATGTTTCTCTCACTCCCTCCCTCCCTTCTACTCTCTCTGAAAAGCAAAGGAAAAAATATCCGAAAGTGAGGATTAACAAAAACAAAAAACAAAAAACAAAACTTGATTTAAAAAAGCAAACAATCCATTTAGAAAATAAGCAAAAGATATGAGGAAACATTTCACTGAAAAGAATATAGATAGTAAATAAGATCATGGAAAGATGTTCAACATCACTAGCCATTAGGGAAATGCAAATTAAGACCTTGATAAGATTCCAATAAACACCCATCATAACAGCTAATACTAAAAATGGTGATAAAACCCAGTGCTAGTGAGGATGTGAAGAAACTGGGGCTGTCATGTGTTGCTAACAGGAAAATAAAATGGTCAAACCACTCTAGAAATAGTTGAGCGATTTCTCTAAAAATGTAAACATTCATTTATCATACAGCCTAGCAATTGCACTCCTGGGCATTTACCCCAGATAAATAAAAACTTATGTTCCATACAAAACCTGTCTACAAACATCACAACAGCTCCATTTGTAACAGAAACTGGAAACAACTGAAGTCCCTCAACAGGGTAAGCAAACTGTGGCACATCCACACCATGGACACAGCTCAGCAGTAAAAAGGGGGAACTGCTGATGCACGTGACAAGCTGGAAGCATCTCCAGGGCCTGATGCTGGGTGACAAGGTCACGCACTGTAGGATCCACTGACATGACATTCTGAAATGACGACGTTAAAGGGACAGGAGAGAGAGGAGTGGTTGCCCCGGTGAAGAATAGTGAGGGGGGAGGGCAGGCATGATTATGAAGGGCAGCTCGTAGGAGCCCTTGGTGGGGATGAAACACCCTGATTGTGCTGGTGGTTACAGGAATCTCTGCAGGTGGTAAAATGACACAGAACCCTAGACACACCCGTACCAATGCAATGCCTGCTCTGACATTACGCTGTCATTATGTAAAACGCAGTCATTGGGAAAACTGAGAGAAGGGTACACTCTTCGGTGCCTTTCTCTGTCCTTTGCAACGTCCTGTGAATCTATGATTATTTAAAAATAAAAACAAAACTTTAAAATATTATAAAATGCATTCAGCTGTCATATTTTTATCAACACTTAGGTTAAATGCATTTATGTCCTAATTATTGGAACAGAGGGATTAAATCAATGGATTAAAATTGAACTAGATAAACATGACCTTCTTTACGTGGTGTGTGGACTTCACAGCATGACTATCAAGGGGGTCATTTTAGAGAACACCCCAGTGTCACTAGCTTTTCTCAGGGTCCCACATGTCCTCATCCTTGTCGACGTTCTCCTGTGAGACCCTCCCTTGTCAGCAGCTTTGCATGTGGCTGTGGCATTCTCGTTATCACTCCCACCACCCTCTCGAAATCCTCCAGGCCCAGCAAGTCCCCGCTGCACTTTGCCACTGACTTTCACGGGCTCAGGCCGAGACTGGCCGACAAGGACACGGACAAATGGCCGCAGGGGTGCTGGACCTAACTGGGAGGGGTCTGCGCGGGGACTGGGTCTGTGAGTGAACATGTTTTCAAGGGTGAATGTTTCTGTCGGGATTTCTCTTGCTCCCTGAGCCATGGAGCTCGGGAATCAAGCCATGTTGTTTAGTTTGGGGACCAGGGCTGGGTGACGAGCTCCTCCCACCTCGCCTCTGCCTGTCCACGCGGCCGCTCTCACGCTACAGGCAGCCCTTCATGAGCAGCTCCCAGATGCAGGCTGGGTTTAATGTCCTCCCTTCTCCTTCAGCAGCCTGCAGCCAGGGGTCAAAGGGCAGGCAGTGGCCCTGCAACCCCCAGGCCCGCGGGACCCCATGAAATCCCACAACACTTGTAATGAGGGCTCAAAATGGAAAGTTCCATCAAGAAACGGGGCTGCAAGAATGTTTCAAAGGCGAGACCAAGAAGGAGGGAGAGTTGGAAGATCTGTGCCCACTTCAGGCAAGAGACAGATACCTACACTGGTACCGTCTGGACTCTGAGGCAGGTTCTGTTGGACTTCTTGGCTGGAGAGGGAAAGACCCATATAATTTTCCAGTTCTGCCAGGTTTGGGTACAAAACTGATGGGAAAGGAAGAAGGAGGAAGAAAGGTGTTACCAAGGTGAGCTTGGCCACAACGGCCTGGCTCCAATGTGGGGGCTCATTTCTAAGACACGGGGCCTGGGAATGCTGTC
The DNA here is from genome assembly GCF_000412655.1 of Myotis brandtii. Classification (NCBI taxonomy): domain Eukaryota; kingdom Metazoa; phylum Chordata; class Mammalia; order Chiroptera; family Vespertilionidae; genus Myotis; species Myotis brandtii. Next base: position 990,596 of record NW_005367210.1, read on the forward strand.
AGCGCCCAAGGATGCAGCTTCTCCCCGAGAACAGTGTACCCCGGGGATGGGGTGTGTGGGAGAGGAGGCAGGAACACGCGCTGGTGAGGTGGTCCTCCTCCCAGGTCTGAGGGGCAGGGGTCCTACTCCCTCCAGGAGCAGCCTGGGACCCCGAGTGCCTCATGTACCACTTTACTTGGCACCGGCCAGACACCCAACACGAAGTACAGGGCTGGCACTGGGGCCATGAGGCCCTGCTCTTAAGAAATCCACAGAAGCAGGCGTCTGACCCAAGGGCAGCTCAGCTCTGGGGACACTGTGCCCAGGAGGAGGGGAGAATTGAGCCTAAGTTCAAGTTTGCTGCCAAAACCTGAATCAAGACGGCCACAAACAACAACGCTAGGGGCCACCACAACATCTGGCCCTCAGGCAGCACCACGGAAGATGGCCCAGAGCAGGGCAGTGAGTGCCTCACTGGGCCGGTTTTCTCTGCGGCCTCAAAGGGTTCTGGTGAAGGTGGGACGTGTCTAGAGCACACAGCACAGTAGCAGACAAGAGACCAGCACTCGGAGATGCCAGAAGAGGTCACTCTCAGTCAGGAGCACCCCCACCCCACTCACTCACCTGAAGGCTGGGGGACAGGTGTCTCCTGCACAGGCAGGATGGGCATCTTGGGGGTGTCTCTGGCCTGGGCCTGCGGAGAGGTGAGAGGTGCTGGTCAGCTGTGTCTGGGACTGGCCCCCACCCCCGGAACCGTTAGACCCTAGGAGCGAGGCATTACGTATGCTGGCGGGCCTGGGGGGTGGAGGACATCCATGACCCTTTGAGGTCCTGTGTAGATGTGGTCTCTGAGATGCCCATGTTTCTGGGGGAGGTTTGTGGTTGTTCTATACAAGCCACCAAATGACCCGTTTTCTCCCTGAAGCAGCCAGAACATGGGGCCAACTCCCAGCCAAGTTCTCAAAAAGTCCCAAACTCTCAACACCCACTGAGACCACATGGGATGGAGGGAAGAAGGGGCTTGTGGGGGCTGAGAAGGCCAGGAGCCTGCCCTACAGTGTGGGGGGGACTGAACCTGGTGGAGGAGAGGCTGGGACGACAAAGCAGGCACGACAGGCCTGGCCGCAGGTGCCCGGCCGTTTCCATTCCTGCTGCGACTCCATTGCCTTGGCCTCTGGGCACCTGCCCCATTCAGCAGGCCCTTCTGGGGTGACCTGCAGACCTGGGGCCCCAACCACCCACCAACGTCCAAGACCAGCCTCCCTTAGCTGCCCTGGGTGATCCTGAAGGCTCCATCAGGGGGCCCAGGCTCACATGGGCCTGGCGACGTACCTGAACGGCTTGGTCCACCTTCAGGTCCTCCAGAGATGGGTACAGGGTGGACATGGCTGCTCCGTGAAACACCCTGCAGGGCACAGAAGGTAAGGAGGAGCGAGGGGTGAGAGGAGGCACGATGTCCACCGTCTGTCCACATGAGCCATTTAGCACTCTCAGGATGAAAACGATACCCGGGAGGCACAATTACCCCCCATTTTGGAAATGGGGGAGCTGGGGTTTGCACCCAAGTCTGTTTGGTTCCCCAGCTCATGGTCTCCACCCTTGCAGAGTTCCATCCCACCACATTCAATTGGTTCTGGGCTACAGAACCCGGGCTCAGGGAACCACCCAGGACATGCTGGCCGGGAAGAGCAGGACTGGGGGCCACATCCTTCCCTGCCCCGTTTCAAAGATCAGACCTGTTTATGAGACCTACATTCAATCCAGCAGGTGCGTAGTGAGTACCCGCTGCGTACCGGCCTGTTAGGGGTTTGCAAAGCATTGCCCCCCCACCACACAGAATCCGGTCCAGTGTCAAGTGGGTGGGGACTTAGTTACAACAGAAAGGCAGCAGGCCCTTCAGAATCCTTCCCCACCCCACCCCACCCC
>NW_005367210.1:992583-1002647 GCF_000412655.1 Myotis brandtii
CCCCACGCCCCTTTTCACTTCTGGACATTTGAGTTCCTACTGTATAACCCATTTCTAGCCTTGATCTTGGCCACAGTGAAGTGAGACCAACGGAAATTCTTAAAAACAGGCACACAAACTGTAGCAGAATTTAAAAACTCCACAGAGAACAGGAAGGAATGGGGACTTGGGGGAGCACCATGAACATTTCCAAATTCCTTCTAAGTGTCCCAGAGGAGAGTCAGTAAGACCTTGGAGCAAGGTATCCAAAGAAATTCAAAGGAATTACAAGTGATGCTTTATTTCCTGCCTAGATGAAATGTGAGGAAGGGGCTGCTTTCAGATTCTTGAATAAGTCGAGTTTTTTTCGTGTCTCCAGGCCTTTGCATATGCTAGTCCCTCCCTCTGAATACTCCTCTACCCCTTCCACTTCCTGCCTGGCTAACTGCTAATCGTTTCCAAGTCCCAGGTCAGAGCACTCTTCTTTCGGGAAGCCTGCCTTGATTTGTGCTCTCTTCCCCCACCCCCACCCATGTCCTTGCTTGTGCTGATTATTCAATTGCCTGTAGTTGCCTCTTTAATTGTCCATCTACCTTGTTCGACTGGGAGTTCCAAAATGGCAGGGCTGGGCCTTCTCACTTGTCATGGAGCCCCTCACCCCTAGCGTGGAGACTAACTCGGTGATATTGCCAGAAGCACTGCACTCTGCCCGGCTCTCACTTTTCTCTTTAAAGCTTTGATGTCCTGAGGACACCCGCCTTCCTGAGATGGAAACAAGACCCAGCAGTCCTACAGTCTTGTTCACCTCTCACAGTCTTAGGTGTTTTTTATTTGAATTAGTGCCAACATTGTAAGATATGGAAATATAAAATTCTTCACTTCTAACTGTATTGAAAACCATAAGAACGTTGGGCAATGCAAGAGCAGGGGTCGTGCATAGCAACACTCAGCCTACCTCCAGAGGGGCTGCTAGTGCTTTCCTATTTCCCCAAGTACCCAGCCAGCCCGTTTAGTTCCAGATCCTGCCCTCGCCTGGCCTTCGGGGAAGAAATGATCATCTCATGAGGTCAGGGATCTCCCAGGGGGAGAGGGAGACTGACGCTGACCTCCTTTAGACCAGCTGGGGGGCCGTCTGCCTGTGGCCTCCCCCTGTGCACATACTCTGGGAGGTTTTTGTCTTAGGACAGTCCTCGGCAGGTACCATCTGCCCAGAACACCCCGTGCCAGCACAACCTCGCACGAACAGCGGTGAGAGGCTACCCCTGCCCTGTTTTTTCCCAACGATGAAGCAACAGGGAGGCTGTATTTTTAGCAGCTGCCCTCTGGGAGAGGGGAATCAGAGAGCCACTTCCTGGAAATCACTCCCAGGCCAGGACCACACAACCCTTTCTCCGTTTCAGTGGCCCTTCCACCACTGTCACCTGCTCGGGGTCCCAACTCAGTCTGGGGCTCTGGGGGGCATCAAGAGGCTGGTATTCCCCTGCCTTGTCGCAGTTTTGAGCAGTTCATGGTAGAGTGGGGAATGCTCCCTGCCAGCAAGCATGGCTGTGTCTCATTCACAGAATGTGAACGTCTACTGTGTGGGGGGCCCTGGCCCTCTTTCAGTCATGCTGGCCCCTCTGCTTGGCCCGCCACCTTCTCTGCCTGGCGCCCTTTCAAGGCTCAGCTCAAAAGCTACTTCTCTGTTTTTGAGGTCACGGGACCTTCTAGGCCTTCTTTTGTTCCTAACCTGAGCTGTACTGCCTCTATTACCAAGCTGTTTAGCATATTTCTTTTAATATATTTTATTGATTTTTTACAGAGAGGAAGGGAGAGGGATAGAGAGTTAGAAACATCGATGAGAGAGAAACATCAATCAGCTGCCTCCTGCACACCCCCTACTGGGGATGTGTCCACAACCAAGGTACATGCCCTTGACCGAATCGAACCCGGGACCTTTCAGTCCACAGGCCGACGCTCTATCCATTGAGCCAAACCGGTTAGGGCCTGTTTAGCATATCATACGATTACTATCTGGGTATTTTCTCACACTGGACCCAACCTCAGAAGGGCGGGGGCCTCCCTCCCGCCTACCCACCCACCCCTTTCACCACTCCATGCCTTCCCACCAAACGTGCCCAGCACGTGAAGGCTGGCAAAACTTATTTGACTGAATAAATCAGTTTTTCCCAAAGCCCAGAGTGGAATTTTGTGAGGGCATTTTGAGGGGACACTACTAGCCTTCAGGAAGCAGGGAGCAGGGATCTGGACCTCTTGTCATGCACGGAATAATTCACCACAGTAAATGTCCTCTGTCCTGCAAACCTTCAGGGAGGCAAAACACCTGCTTATAACCTGTTTTATATACAAATACAAAATATACAAAATCCCCCCTGGCTTTCACATACAATAAATTATCTCCAGAAGTGCATGAACCAGGTCAATCGAGGGAAGTTATACTTTGTTTTGTTCACCATTTTGGAACATCACTGTCGATCCTTCTCACCACAGGTCAGTCACCAGCACACACCCATGCGTGTCTGCATTCGTAGCTGCCACAGCGATTCCACGCCTGTATGCAAATACATTAGCCTGCGACTTAAGATGCCAACTATAGTCCTGGCTGGTTTGGCTTAGTGGATAGAGCATCGGCCTGAGGACTGAGGGGTCCCGGGTTCGATTCCGGTTAAGGGTATGTACCTTGGTTGAGGACACATCCCTAGTGGGGGGTGTGCAGGAGGCAGCTGATTGATGTTTCTAACTCTCTATCCCTCTCCCTTCCTCTCTGTAAAAAAATCAATAAAATGTATTTTTTTAAAATGTCAACTATAAACTGTTGGCAAAATTCAGTTGGATGTTGTGTTTTAATAATCCAAACTTAATCATTTTGTCAGGGACGAGCATGATCGGGTGTAGCCCAATAGTGAAGTGCGTCATCTTTTATTATAAATTACTTTCACCGCCCTCCTCTCTCCTTGTTCTAAGGCAGGGAGGGCATCCTATCAATTTCTTACCGAGGAAATGGCCGCTGTGGACAAACCCGCCCCCTCCCTCAGCCGCAATCCCCGCTGTCAAATGGGAGCCGCCAAGCACAGACTCCATGCCCGGGGTCCAGAGAGCGCCCCGGGGTCCCTGGGGTTCGTGCTTCACCCCGGGCCAGCTTCCCAGTCGGTCAGGCCGCCTGTTCATCGATCTCCAGACACTCGGACTCCAATCCCCTCGCAGTTCGATTCCCGCCGGAAGCGACCGCTCCCGGTTGCTATGGGCTACGGCGACTGCGCAGAGGCCCCGCCAGGCCGCTAGGGTGCGCGGTGGCGTCTAGGGCGCATGCGTCTGGCCCACCTCGGCCTTGAAGATTCAGGTTCTTAGGTGTAGAGCAGTGGTTCTCAACCTTGGCTGCACATTAGAATCACCTGGGAATCTTTTTAAAATCCTGATTTCTGGGCCTCATCCTCCGGAAATTCTGTTTCTTTGTTACTAATGTTGTGGCCCCACCCCATAACAAAGAAACAGAATTTCTGGAGGATGAGGCCCAGAAATCAGGATTTTAAAAAGATTCCCAGGTGATGCTAATGTGCAGCCAAGGTTGAGAACCACTGCCCCAAATGCTTTCCGGTTGCGGGGTTGGAAATGCCTGCTTCCCCGCGGAGTGGGTTGTTGGCGTGGTTGGTTACTAGAATCCACTCGGCCTCCTTCTTTCTTTTTTAATATATTTTTGTGGATTTCAGAGAGGAAGGGGGGAAAGAGAAACAGCAATGATGAGAATCACTGATCGGCTGCCCCCTGCACGCCCACCCCTGGGGATGGAGCCCGCAACCCGGGAAAGTGCCCAACCCCACCATGACCTCAGGGCTCATAGGTCCCTGCCCCACCACTGAGCCACGCTGTCAGGGTTGGCAAGGCGCCCGGAGCGGGCGCTGGCACCCACAAAAAGATCAGGTAAAGCAGCAGATTAAGAGGCAGGAAGAAGGCTTGGCCAGGCCCCGCGGTTCTCTCTTTACCGGCTGGAGGCTACCGGTCAAATCGAGCTTTAAAGGGGCTTGTGCCCCGTGGCCACGGACCCCTGAGGGCCACTTATTGCCTCCGAAGCAATCGGTGCAGTTGAGCTGCTCGCCGCTGACAAGGTTCTGTACCAAGGCGGCTGTGGGAGCGGAGGCGGACAGTCAATACTCCTGCGTTTCCCGCTGCCTGTTGCTCAAACTGAAAAGGAATCTGAACCCACACCCCCAGCCCCACCTCCTTAGGACTCCGAAGCTTCTTTGACCGACTAGTTCGTACCCTTTGTGACGTCACCGTCCCGCCCACTCTCTCACCGGTTTCTTGAGGGGGGTTGGGGGTGCCTGCACCTGCCTGGCCCTGAGCCGCAAGTGCCTCGCCCCACTCCACACTGACTCACCCAGTGTTCCCAGCCGGGTGACTGAGGGATCTGAGCCCCTGCTGCCCAGGTTAGGGGACTTGTGCTTGGCCGAGCAGATCACTTCCTACAGCAAAATTGGACCCACTGCATTTTACAAGGGGTTCGGGCGGGTGGGTTTATGGAGTGCAGGACAAAAGGCGAGGGCAACAGGAAGGCCACTTGGAGGAAGGAAGGAGACCCTGAGAAGACCGAAGTATGGAGGGTTCAGGAGGGTGGGAGTGGGGGTGCTATTCCAGGGACAGGGAGGCCCAGGCCAGGAGTCCAGCCGCCTTCCACATCTTTACTACCGCCTGAACCCATTTTCCCCAGCTTTGCCGCCCCTCCTCGGCCGCCCCACCAAATCCAACCCAAGGTCTAAGCCAGAAGCCCGGGCGTTATCCTCAGCACCTGCTCGTGAAGTCATCCAGACCCAGCTCTTTTCCTTATGATAAATCTCAAACTTCAACTTCGTATTCACATTCCCATGACCTGACTCCTGGTACAGCTCCAATCTCACCCTCTTCTACACTCACCTTGCATTTCATTCATTCCAGACAGCTGATCCTAAAACTCAGCCTGCTTGTTCATGGCTGTGCCCTTTGACTTCAATGCCAGTCACGCCTTCTCCCTCCCCCTTATTCATCTGGTGGACTCCAATTCTAAATTTTCCCCAAAATGTCCTCACCCACAGCCCCCCTTTTCTAGACCACAGGATTTATAGTCACCTATTCAACATTTACTCCACTAATGCTGATTAATCACCTGCTGTGATCAAGGCTTTTGGCATTTCTGGGTGGGATTTCCACTGTTTTGTATTTGTTTGCCTGTCTTCCCTCTCTGGCCAAGAATGTTGCTCATTTCTGAATCCCCAGTACTGAGCCCAGGGCCTGGCACCCAGCAGGCATCCGGTTACCATTTCTTAAAGAAATGGAAAAGCAGACACAAAGGGAAGAGAAAGCCCAAGAAGTCCTTTGAACAAATACCCTGGGCCTAGAAAGGGAGATAAGTCAGCCTAATGAGGCAGATTGAACGTCTGGCTCCCACACGCTGGCAAGGGACGAATTTGCTCAGTTCAGTGCTGATGGAATCGCACAGTTAGCCCCTCTGGAAGGAATTTTCTTCTCCCGCCGCACTCTGCAGAATGTCCATCCCTGAGCCTCACTATTTTTTTATATCAGCAATAACAACACCCACAACACATCGGCAGTCAGGTCCTCAGAGTTCAGCTGCATCTTTGGACTCAGGGTGAGAACACTCCTCTGGAACACTGTGTTCCCGAGAGCTGAGGCGAGGGACTCCCACTTGTTCTGTGGACAACTCATCCATCTCAGAAGACAGTGTGCAGGAGTGAAGCGTGGGTTAGAGCGGCAGAGGAATAGCTCCTGGAAGGCCAAATTAGCCCAGGATTATGGTGAGTCGGAAAGGAAGAGGCTGTTGCTAGGCCACCGGCACAGACCCCCTCCTCCTCTCAGGGTGTCCTGCCTGCTGGAGAAAAGCTGGGGACTTCTTCAGAGAATGCAGCTGCTCCCCAGCCAGCCCAGGAGAGGCAGGGCAGGGCAGGAGCCAGGACCTTGTGAGAACAAGCATGGACAAGTCCCTTTTGAACGTCATTTCTGTTGTAATGCAGGGAACAATGCATCACAGAGTTATCGTGGAGGTGAAAAGATTCTTAAATAGAGATAAGCTTTGTATGGAAAGCACTTACCACAGTGCCGGGCACCTGAAGGGCACACAGCAATCATTAGCTGTTGTTCACTCAGGGTATTTACTGAGCACTTCCATCCCAGCACTGTTCTAGGGGCCAGTAGGAAGGCATTGAACAAAAGCGAAGTCTGCCCCGGAGGAGTGCTAACCTCCTGGCTGAGGATAAGTAAGTGCTTCTGCTGTGTGAGGTGGTGGGAAGCGATGGGGAGAAAGGTAAGAGGGTGGAGGGTAGAGTGTCAGGAGGTCTGGAAGAGCCTCACTGCTTGGGGAGGGGGTGGTGGGTGACAAGTAAAAGCCTGAAGGGTAGGGAAGAGCAGTCCGGCCGAGGACAGAGCGCTGCCACCTGAGGTAGGGCTGCCTATGGTGTCTAGGGAACATCTGACCAGTGAGGCAGTCAGTGGTTCGGAGGAGGAGTCGCAGTGCCTGGAGGGCTGGTGGGTCCTGGCCAGGACTTGGCCTTTACCCTGGGGCCTCTGGAGAATTTTGAGCAGCAGAATGACAGGGTCCAAGTTTCATTTTAATGGGCCCCCTCTGGCTGATGTTTAGAAAATCGACTGGAGGGGCCACAGTGGACACGGGGAGCCCAGGTAAGGAGTGATGGTGGCATAAGACTTATTAGTTTGGGCAAAGCAGTCACGGCAGTGCGTGCCCGGCACATCGGCTGCATTTTAAGCACCCTTTCCATTGCTGGGGCTCTGCTGTGTGGAGGGCACGTCCTGGCCCCTCATGTCCATTACCTCATTTAGTTCTCCTGATTTTAGGGGTATTTTCAGTCTCCAAATGAGGAAACCAGGTTTTAGAGGGGTCAAGCCACTGGCCCAAGATGTTCCTGGCTATGGTAGGGAGGCTGTGGATAGAAACAGCCTCAGGCAGTAACAGAAACTGAGGCCTGCACTCCGTTCCTGTGGAAATCGGCTTACTTTTGCCTGGCCTTTAAGGGCCCACTTCGAGGAGTAAAGTATGGGTCCCATCTCCCTGAGCACCCTCACAGGCAGGCAGAAGGAGGCTGGGGCCCTGGCCTGGATAAAGATCTCTCAGCCCTCAAACCTGGCCCAGGGCTGGGATCAGAGGAGGAAACCCCAGTTCACATTTCGCTCCCAGAGTGAAGCACCTGGAAAGGAAACTGCCTGGGATATCCCAAAAAGCTCAGGACAGGGTGAGGACAAACCTCGCTTACCTGGGCCCCAGTCTATAGGGGAGCTGGGGTGAAGGGGGAGGCAGATCTTACCTGCAGGCCTGGAGCTGCTGCACGTCCTTCTCCAGTCACTGCCCAGAGAGTCTGTTTCCCTCCCTGGAAGGTGGTGGCCCTTGTCCCAGCTGCGTTCCTGCTCCTGGAGGGTGGTGCCCGCTCCTGGTCAGCTGACTCACCAGGCCTGGGACTCGGGCAGGCCCAGGTAATTCTCTGGGCAGGGCAAACAGAGGCCACCAGGCCCAGCGGAGGGCTCTGGCCTTTGTCTAGATGTGGAGGTGGGTTTGGGGCACACATAGCTGTTACTATTAAGAGAGATTTGAACCAAAACTTCTTGGCCTTCAGATTTTCATTGGACACCAGTCCTGCTGAACATGAAGGCAGTTTGAGGGGTATCCAGGGTCTTAAAAAATCGTGATCCAGCATTTCCTCTTCTGGGAATTTGTTACAAAAAATAGCCCTGGTCGATTTGCTCAGTGGATAGAGCGTTGGCCTGCGGACTGGGGGGTCCCGGGTTCGATTCCAGTCAGGGGTACCTGCCAGGGTTGTGGGTTCAGTCCCCACTGGGAGGTGTGCAGGAGGCAGCTGATCTGTGATTCTTTCTCATCATTGATATTTCTCCCTCTCCCTTCCTCTCTGAAAGCAATAAAAATACATTATAAATAAATAAACAAACAAACAAGTAGGCAGTGAGGTCTCAGGGCCCATCACCATGTTGCTTATAATAGGCAAATCTAGAAATCCCAAATGCCCATCATGAGGTCTGATTAAAAGTCAGTACCTATGGCCCTAACCGGTTTGGCTCAGTGGATAGAGCGTCGGCCTGTGGACTGAAGGGTCTCGGGTTCGATTCTGGTCAAGGGCATGTACCTTGGTTGCGGGCACGTCCCCAGTGGGGGGTGTGCCGGAGGCAGCAAACAAACAAGTAGGCAAACAAACAAGTGAGGTCTCAGGGCCCATCACCATGTTGCTTACAATAGGCAAATCTAGAAATCCCAAATGCCCATCATGAGGTCTGATTATAAGTCAGTACCTATGGACGATCGCACAGCTATCAACGTTGTTTAAGGAAGAAGCCATGGGGAATGTCCCTGAGATACTGGCATGATCAGGACTGTGATACTCTTCTTGTGATTTGCTTTTATTGTTTTGAAAGTGGATCTACATTGACAACGGTCTGGGAGGGCCCATACTAAATGCTGAAAATCTGGATGGCGGGTGGGGTTTTGGGTTTGTACTTTTGTGTTTATTCTAAGGTGGTGGAGTTTTGTTTTGTTTCAAAGTTAGTTTTTGCTTTGAGTGCTTATGATTTTTCAAAGAGGAAGCAAATTACATTTGTTTTAAAAAGGAATTTAGATTGATTGTGTGCTGGGATAGGAGGGGATCTTTTCTATAGTACATTTTTTGGTGCCTTTTAAATTTTGAAACATTTGAATGTATTACATATCCCCCACAAAATAATCACATAAAATTAAACAGAAAGGAGGACAAATTGTGTTTAGTTCCTGGTGTTTAGTTGTACCAAGGTGCCTGTCACACTTGGTGCCCTGTGTGCGGGGCAGTCCCATGTGATGACGCAGGGCACCCACACAGGGTGGGGTGAGTATCAGGGCTGCTCACCAGGCCAGGCAGGTCCAGGTCAGTCCCCATGACAAGCCTGGGTGGAGCTGCACTAGGCTCGGGTGTCAGACCCTGACCCGGGCCCGGCTGGTGTTCGGCCCCCTGGAGGAGAGAACTGCTCCCCTCTGAGGAGCTTACAGCCAAGAGTCCCATAGGAAATATAAGAGACAATAGCAAGAAAAGCAGCTATTATTAATGTAGCACAGTGGACGAAAAGGGGGCCACATACTAACCCTGACAAGCTCAGGGAGGCCTGCATGGTGGCTTTACAAACTCAGAGGCCGAAAGTAACCACAGAGGAGGATCTGAACGCTGAAATTCCTAACTGAAAGCGGGTCACTGGGCGGGAGGGGGGCGGGGACGGGAGTCACATCCTAGGCATGTAGCTTCCTGGGCAAAGGTGGATCTTTACCTTAAGTGAACCCGTCTATTGTCTTTTCACACTAAGAGAGCACACCTCTGAAATGGCAGAGTAACCTTTTCCAGGCCCATCAAGGCGCAGCTGCCTGCACCGGAGCAGGAGGTCCCGGAACCGCTCCTCGTTACCTTGCTCCCAGCGTACCCCCTCGATGTGCTGTAAATGTTCATTAACTATCCTGTACCCACCAAGGCAAACACCAATAGGGTTTCTCTATTTTGCCTTTTTATCCAATCCCAGAGATGTCCCCACTTTGCTTTCTCCCGCCTCCTTAATCTACCACTAATGGATTTCAAGGAACCCTCCTTCCCTTCTCCCTTTATCCCAGCGTATAAAATAAGCTGCCATTCTCCAGAGCATTTTCTCAATCCATTGAGATTTTGCCTCCCAGCAGTTGTCATCAGTTTGGCTCAAATAAACTCATAAAGATTATCTACATACAGGCTTGGAAGTCCCTTCCAGTCCTGCCTGTGGAACTAAAGATCCTGCCCCAGGTGCTTGAAAGGTCTCTCTCCGTGGCTCCTTTCATCCCTGTGAGCAGGCGCGAGAGGAAAGCCCCTTCCCTAGTTACACGCTGGAAAGTGGCTCCAAGTCATGTTTTCTCTTCTGTGAGACAAATGCAGCTTGAAGCTGAAGTGTGGACACACCCAGGGCTGTGCCACGTGGTCCTGAAGCATGAAGTAAACCGTGGGCGATGGGCCCCCTTAGGCCAGGTCTTCAAGGCCAAAGAAAAGTAGGAAATAGAGATCCTGACTAAACCAAATGACACCCTCCTCCCC
>NW_005367210.1:1002878-1005606 GCF_000412655.1 Myotis brandtii
CGGGCACATCCCCAGTGGGAGATGTGCAGGAGGCAGCTGATCGATGTTTCTCTCTCATCAGTGTTTCTAACTCTCTATCTCTCTCCCTTCCTCTCTGTAAAAAATCAATAAAATATTTAAAAAAAAAAGAGAGAGAGAGAGAGAAGATGGAGGAAAACCAGCCCAGAAAAGGACTTGCCTGTGGTCACACAGCACCTCGGTATAGATCTAGGACTAGGACCCAGGTCCCCAAACCCCCACTTACATGTTCCATAGCATGCTAGCCACCCCCCATCTCTCACATCCCTATTCAGCCACCAAGTATCTTTCATTGGGCATGACCTTGCTCAAAGTCTTCAGTGGTCCACTACTGAAGGGTCAAATGAGGATGGGTTAGGGAAAGACAAACTCCCAGACCTCACATTGAGGCCACATGGTCTACCCCCCACACTCATTTATTACCTTTTCAACCTTGTCTCCCCAGCACCTCTTCCTAGCCAGGTGGAAATCCTCTCCAGTCCAATTCCCACCTCATACCTCCATACCTTTGCCTGTGCTGCTGCTTCTGGAACGCCTTCCCCCTGCCCCCCCTCCACCCAGCCAGGTCCACTGAGACCCTCTTCCAGGAAGCTTCCCCAGTCACCCCCATCATGTGGCCTGTCCCACCTCTGAGGGCTGGATCAGACCTTCCAGTTTGTTCTTTGATAGTAATCACCTCTTATTGTTCATGTGTACTGTAGGCTACCAACTAGACCAGCCGTGGGCAAACTACGGCCCGCGGGCCGGATCCGGCCCGTTTGAAATGAATAAAACTAAAAAAAAAAAAAGACCGTACCCTTTTATGTAATGATGTTTACTTTGAATTTATATTAGTTCACACAAACACCCCATCCATGCTTTTGTTCCGGCCCTCCGGTCCAGTTTAAGAACCCATTGTGGCCCTCGAGTCAAAAAGTTTGCCCACCCCTGTTTTAAATTTTGAAACATTTGAATGTATTACATATCCCCCACAAAATAATCACATAAAATTAAACAGAAAGGAGGACAAATTGTGTTTAGTTCCTGGTGTTTAGTTGTACCAAGGTGCCTGTCACACTTGGTGCCCTGTGTGCGGGGCAGTCCCATGTGATGACGCAGGGCACCCACACAGGGTGGGGTGAGTATCAGGTCTGCTCACCAGGCCAGGCAGGTCCAGGTCAGTCCCCATGACAAGCCTGGGTGGAGCTGCACTAGGCTCGGGTGTCAGACCCTGACCCGGGCCCGGCTGGTGTTCGGCCCCCTGGAGGAGAGAACTGCTCCCCTCTGAGGAGCTTACAGCCAAGAGTCCCATAGGAAATATAAGAGACAATAGCAAGAAAAGCAGCTGTTATTAATGTAGCACAGTGGACGAAAAGGGGGCCACATACTAACCCTGACAAGCTCAGGGAGGCCCGCATGGTGGCTTTACAAACTCAGAGGCCGAAAGTAACCACAGAGGAGGATCTGAACGCTGAAATTCCTAACTGAAAGCGGGTCACTGGGCGGGAGGGGGGCGGGGACGGGAGTCACATCCTAGGCATGTAGCTTCCTGGGCAAAGGTGGATCTTTACCTTAAGTGAACCCGTCTATTGTCTTTTCACACTAAGAGAGCACACCTCTGAAATGGCAGAGTAACCTTTTCCAGGCCCATCAAGGCGCAGCTGCCTGCACCGGAGCAGGAGGTCCCGGAACCGCTCCTCGTTACCTTGCTCCCAGCGTACCCCCTCGATGTGCTGTAAATGTTCATTAACTATCCTGTACCCACCAAGGTAAACACCAATAGGGTTTCTCTATTTTGCCTTTTTATCCAATCCCAGAGATGTCCCCACTTTGCTTTCTCCCGCCTCCTTAATCTACCACTAATGGATTTCAAGGAACCCTCCTTCCCTTCTCCCTTTATCCCAGCGTATAAAATAAGCTGCCATTCTCCAGAGCATTTTCTCAATCCATTGAGATTTTGCCTCCCAGCAGTTGTCATCAGTTTGGCTCAAATAAACTCATAAAGATTATCTACATACAGGCTTGGAAGTCCCTTCCAGTCCTGCCTGTGGAACTAAAGATCCTGCCCCAGGTGCTTGAAAGGTCTCTCTCCGTGGCTCCTTTCATCCCTGTGAGCAGGCGCGAGAGGGAAGCCCCTTCCCTAGTTACACGCTGGAAAGTGGCTCCAAGTCATGTTTTCTCTTCTGAGACAAATGCAGCTTGAAGCTGAAGTGTGGACACACCCAGGGCTGTGCCACGTGGTCCTGAAGCATGAAGTAAACCGTGGGCGATGGGCCCCCTTAGGCCAGGTCTTCAAGGCCAAAGAAAAGTAGGAAATAGAGATCCTGACTAAACCAAATGACACCCTCCTCCCCAAGTTCCTTGAGGCAGAGCCTAGTAATTAGGTTTACAGTAACTATATTCAAAATAAAATTGGAAACTGTGCTCTGACCAGGAGATATTTCTGGTTTCTTACACATTGGTATGAACAATCTTCAAAAGTCTAAAACGGGTATCTAATATCCAGCATACAATCAGAAACTCCCTAACAGCACCCTTGTCAGACCTAAGTAACCAGCCATTGACTGTCCTCCCTGCTGAGCCCAAGGGTGGCTCAGAATCCTCTCACAATAAAGTCAAAGACGGCTGCCTCCACCTGGATTCCGCCCGGAGGTGAAACCTCTGTGCCACCCGGTCCCAGTGGGTGCTCCTTGAGGGCTGGGGCTTGTCTGTGAGGGAGGTTCTTAGTCCT
>NW_005367210.1:1005921-1023524 GCF_000412655.1 Myotis brandtii
TATCTCTCTCCCTTCCTCTCTGTAAAAAATCAATAAAATATATTTTTAAAAAAATTAGCCTGCTATATTTGGTCAAACATTTAATTAACTCATCCCTTATGCCATGGCAGGGCCAGAACAAATGGTTTCCTGGGCCTTATTCGGCCCGAGGGCCAGATGTTCCCACCCCCGCCCGAGGGCCTCGCACCCTGCCCAGCACACAGTGGACTCTCAGTAAGTACTTACTGAGTGAATAAATACCCCTCCTGGGAAAATCAATCACAGTGATAAATTCAATGGCTCACTTATTTAAAAGATGGGCTGGGCCCTAGCAGGTTTGGCTCAGTGGATAGAGGGTTGGCCTACAGACTGAAGGGTCCCAGTTTCAATTCTGGTCAAGGGCACATGCCCGGGTTGCGGATTCGACCCCCTGTGTGGGGCCTGCAGGAGGCAGGCAATCAATGCTTCTCATCATTGGTGTTTCTATCTCTCTCTCTCCCTCTCCCTTCCTCTCTGAAATCAATAAAAATACATTTTAAATAAATAAATAAAAGATGGGCTAGGCGGGGCTGCAGCATCAAATCTGAGGCCCAGATCTATGACGTTGCCCATTACTAAACCTCTCTGAGCTACCCTTTCCACATCTACAAATGGGGATATTGGGACCTGCTTTACAGGCTTATCTTGAGGATTAAATGAATTAGTCATACACATTACCTAGGACACAGCTGGAGCTCAGTAAATGTTAGTTTCCGACTTCCTCATGGACTCAGTCCAGCTATAAGCTACAGAAATACAAGTTATCTGGTTCAAGTGAAAATGGCCTTACCTGCAGCAGGGCTCTGGGCAGAGAAGTACCCGCGGTGCACTCCTGCCTCTGCATGGAATCTGGATGGCATGTCACCGTGGCTGACTCCTCACCGTGGGATGATGATAACAGGAAGAGGCCTTTGGTTGGCCCCTTCTCCATGTTGGGTGCTCTGCTGGGCCTGGGGCATTACCCGGTTTCCTCTGTTGTTCACAGCAGCCCCGGCTTCAGAGAGTGAAGCACCTTGTCCAAGGCCACGCAGCCCGAGGGGGAAGGCCAGGCTTTGACTGTAAGTCGCATGGAGCTGCCTGGGCTCCAGGAGTCTCCCATCCCTCACGGCTGAGTCACAGATGTCCCAGGTGGTAGCCGAGTCAGAGGCCCAGGGGGCTAATGTCCGACAGTTCCTCACACTTGTCCCCCACTTAGCCCCACCCAGCACCTCAGCCCCTTGCCTGGTAGTGCAGGCACTGGCCAGAGACCCTGACCTATAAGGCCTCACAATACCCGGACGTGACATCCTGAAGGGGGCACAGCTTAGGCTCAAATCCGTACTGTTAGGCTACGTGACCTTGGGCAAATGACCTCTCTGGGCCTCAGTTTCCTCACCTGTGAGGTGGGGAAAATGATTTCACTTTGTATTTATTAGCACAAATAAAGTACTCTCGCTTAATGCCTGGCTCAGGGGACGTGCTAACTACATTTGAACTATTATATTTCCATCCATGTTATTGGATTACTGCATTATCCAAGTGAGAAACGATCCATTACTGTTCTTTGTGGAAAGCGGCTACAGTGTTTGGGCAGGTTACCTTATGGTCCGAACCTGTGGTCCCACGTGGCTGAGTGATATGGGCTGCGGGAGGTGCAGCAAGTAAACAAAGCTTGATCAGGTGCATGTAATTGAGTAGATTTGAACATTGTAAACCCTTGACCACGCCCTTACTTTGCCTCGTGGAATCTGGCTATAAAATAAAGACTCGGCTTGCAGGCCATGGCACTGTCTCTCTAATCAGAGGGCAGCGTCCCACCTAGCCCCAGCTTTATTCTCTTGTCTGTCTTTTCTAATACTTCACCACCCCCCTCTCAGGTTCACCCATGGCCGAGCTGGCGCAGCACAGTTCTTAATGTGGTAGAAGATCAGACATAAAGAAATTACTTGCATCCTTTCTGGACCATAAGTTTAGGTTGGACTCTCCCTGAGATGGTTACTCTAGAAGTGATCACCTTCTCCATTCTGTCCCTCGGATCCTGTATTTCTCCCGGTGCAGTGGCCGGGCCACCGGCAGCAGAGACCACGGGGCCCTGAGTGGCATGCGTGCCTCCCGTCTCTAGGACCAGAGAGTCTAAGAAACTTTTTCTGAGCCTCTCCTCTGTGCTGCACCTGACTGGCCATCTCATAAAAGAATACAAACAGGTCTCCAGAGGCAGAAGGTCCTCCAGGTCACCTCTCAGCTCCTGACGGGGTTTTGCTTTCTGGAGATTTGGACGAGGCAAGGTAGGCTGGGTCACGCTGCAGAACAAACAGCCCAGATCTTAGCGGCTCCTAACATGAAGCTATTTATTTGTCACACACACCACATACCCGTGGGGGGCTGGCAGGGCTCTTCAGGGCTCCTCACTCCAGGGCCCAGGGTGTTTTGCAGCCACCATCTATCTCAGGGGCTACCAGTAGCCTCCGCAGTGGGGGAGGGTCTTCACTTGGCAATAAAAGGCTCCAGGCTGAGGGACTAATGTCACTTCTCGTACTTCCTTGGCCAAGACTAGTCACATGACCCCAACCCAATCACAAGGGTGCAGAGATATGCCATCCCACCACCTGCCTGAGGGCAGAGCTTGGGAAATAATATGGAGAATGACATTGATGATGACCTCAGACCTGATCAGGGTCTGCCAGGGCGCTGCGATCACCTGTGCAGGGCAGGGGGGGCAGCTGTGTCCGGCAGTGGAGCCTGCTGGGACCCACCTGGACTGAGAGTGCTGAGAAGAAAGGACGGCTGGCATTCCAGAACCTGGGGCTGTGATGCCCGATAGTCCTACCCACCAAGCTGGCCAGCCGTCTAGGCTCCATTGCTGTAAAATAGGGACAGCACTTCCTGACCTGAGGAACCTGAGTGAAGATTCATTGGAATAGGTGAGCAGCATGGGGAAACATGCCTTTATCCTCCAAGCAGCCTTCCGCAGAGGGCGTTATTTTTGGTGGAAAGCCTTTGCCCTGCTGAGCCCGTTGATGAATTCGGGTGGACACATTCGAAAGCAGGAGCTTGGCGAAGAGGGGCTTGGAGGACACAGGCCAGAGAGGCTTTCCCGAGGCTGTGTGTGCTTACTGAGGCACAATACATTCCTACGATGTCTTTGGGGTGCCTTTATTTGAGATGGCTCTGAGAGTTGATGGAGAATCTGGGAGCATCCAAACCCCCCTCACCTGTCCCCTTCAAAACTGGAAAGAGATCAACTGTTTTGTGCCACAGAAGGTTTGGGGGTTCCTGCAGCAGTCCACAGACTAGGGAGCAAAGAAGAGGGAAGTGGAAAGGAAGGCAGCGTGATGGGGCGAGGCCAGCAGGTACGGTAACCTCCAGTAAGTTATTCTGAGAACAGGGTTAGCTCTGAAGCTGCGATGTGAGGTGTAAGCCCCAGGTCCTTCCCCTGAGATCTTGAGCAAACTCCCTCTGCTGACAGGAGGTTCGCTCCGGCACCATGGGCACGCTGCCCAGTGTGTCCATGGCATGTCAGAGCCAGCCTGTGGACACAGAGGCCCTCTCTGCTTCTGGGGATCAGGATGGGGAGAAAGCATATCCAACGCCTGGCCTGGTCCTGCCCAGCACAGGAAGACATGCTGCTAAGGCTCAGATTTAGTCTCCGGAAGCCTCCCATAGCCTGCCCCAGGTGGGTGGCACAGTCCCTCTTCTGAACAGAGAAATGGGGGAGAGGGCGACAGAAAACCAAAGAAAACATCTGGAGATCAGGAGTCGTCTCATTAATCTCCCGGCATTCCATTTTGCAGATAAAACAAACTGAGCCCTGGAGGGGTCAGCTTTGCCAGAGTAACCCAACCAGCCAGTGGGACAGCCAGGCCGAGGAGCCAAACCTGCTCCCTAAGCCAGGAGAGGAAGGAGACAGGGCCCAGAGGGGGAAGGCCTTGCACAAGGTCACACAGCACTTCTGTAGCAGAGCCAGGATGCAAGGACTCCAGACCCTGTCTCTCTGGCTGCCAGCCTGGGAAAGCTGCCCAACCCTTTCACCCGCTTTGTGCCTGGTGCTGGTGGAGGGGCGATTGCAGGGAGAGGAAGCTGATCTTCCGAAGATCTGTTCAGGCCCAGACACTAGGGGCTGAACCAGTCGGGAGCCGCATTCTGAAAGCTGACCTGAGTGAGGCATACCTCTGAGGACAGAAGTGTTCACGGTGGGAAGCCAGGCATGGGGCTCAGCCTCCTGCACGTGTGGTCTCATTGAACCCTTATGTGGTCCTGTGAGGTTTTCTATTTTTCCAGAGAGGAAACTGAGGCCCCAGGACTCGCAGTCCAGTGCTCACACATCGCTTCTTCCCCGCCTCCCCCTTCTCTCCCCCACCACCCACCCCGTGGGCGCTGGAGGCGGGAGAGGCCTGGCTGGAGGCCCATAAAGGAGGGGGAGGGGCAGCCAGAGCCCGGGTGCTTTTCCATCCTGGGCTGGAGCTGCTCCTGCAGGATTCTTGGAGCAGCCAGAGCAGGAAGGCAGGAACAATGGGCAGCCGGCGGCAGAGGGGTGCTGGGTTCCGGAGCAGGGTGGAGTCGGCTGTAGAGGCTGTGGGAATGAGGCCCCTGCACAGGAGACTGACAAGATTAACCACTAACATTGTCTGAGCACTTACTGTATGCCAATAATACCGTTGTAATTAACCCAGTTATTAATTAACAGAAAAGGAGCAGAGGGAAGGCTGAACAGTATAGGCATGCCCAGTAAGGTCTGATGACTAGGAAAGGTGATTACGTGTGTCACACCTGGGAGCAGGTCATTGGCCAGAATAAGCGTGGCCACTGCAGGGGTGTGAAATCTGAGACACATAAGCTCCTCAACAAAGGGAGTTCCCTCCAGGCCCTCTTGCCCCTTATCTCTGCTGCCCACCTGACACCTGGCTTGCAGGGCTCTCAGGCTCTGCATTTGCCCACATAGCCCACAGCCACGTGGACCCGCACGTAATGCACTGTGACTAGCCGGATTCTGTGCCAGACTTAGCTCCACCGTGGAACAGAAACTGCACACTGGCTCTGCTTCTAGCTCTGCTGAATCCCCAGCTGCACCTCTTCCAGGCCTGGATTAAGGGAAATGGGACTTTTGAAACTGAGGTATATAACTCCATGCTAATAAAAATCATTCAACCCATCATGTAAGTCTTAGGAAAGTCTTTTCTCAAGGTATCATAAAAACCCAACCCCCAGCACCCAGTGGGGAAAGGGATCCTCTCACTTCCACCAGTAGACACCCTACTTCCACCAACACCAGGACCTGAGTTAAACACCTTAGATCGCGGTTCTCAACCTGTGGGTCGCGACCCCTTTGGCGGTCGAACGACCCTTTCACAAGGGTCGCCTAAGACCATCCTGCATATCAGATATTTACATTACAATTCATAACAGTAGCAACATTACAGTTATGAAGTAGCAAGTTATGGGTTGGCTCAACGAGATAGACCACCGACTCCGAATTTAAATTTAATAGCCTTTTATTAAGCTGGCCAGCTGACCACAGCACCTATCCCCCCCTCTGGGAGATTCGGAGCATGTGGCAAAGAGCAAGTGTGCATTATGATTTTTATAGCAAAACAGTGTTACCTTAGAAATTCACAGAAAGTTCACAAGCACAAAAATGGGGGTAAACAGAGTCACACCTGACTGGTCTAAGACAATCTAGCAATTTTTCTTCCATGGTTCCTAACCCTGCAACTCCCCTCCATACGTCAGTCCCTCCTCCCAGCACATACACAATCCTTCTTCATATCCTGGCAACACAATTCTTCCTCATACATCCCCCTTCCTCTGAGCACATTCAATTTCTCATGTCTTATTTCCTCCCCTCAGCACATTCTGTAACATTCTGTAACCCTTCCATGCCGCAGTCCCTCACCCTAGCACAGTTATGAAGTAGCAACGAAAATAATTTTATGGTTGGGTCACAACATGAGGAACTGTATTTAAAGGGCCAGAAGGTTGAGAACCACTGCCTTAGATGAATTATCCCATGGAATCCTTGCCTTACACCTATGTTAGCCCTATTTACAGATGAGATTTGAGGTATGGAGAGTTT
The DNA here is from genome assembly GCF_000412655.1 of Myotis brandtii. Taxonomy (NCBI): domain Eukaryota; kingdom Metazoa; phylum Chordata; class Mammalia; order Chiroptera; family Vespertilionidae; genus Myotis; species Myotis brandtii. Next base: position 1,011,989 of record NW_005367210.1, read on the forward strand.
AAGTAAAATGCCCCAGATAAGTAGGAGGTGAAAGCAAGATTTGAATCTAATCCAGTGGTTCTCAACCTGTGGGTTGCGACCCCTTTGGGGGTTGAACGACCCTTTCACAGGGGTCGCCTAAGACCATCGGAAAACACATATATAATTACATGTTGTTTTTGTAATTAATCATTATGCTTTAATTATGTTCAATTTGTAACAATGAAATTGGGGGGTCACCACAACATGAGGAACTGTATTAAAGGGTCACGGCATTAGGAAGGTTGAGAACCACTGATAAGCAATCTAGCTCCAGATCCTATGCTCTTAACCACTGTAAATTTTACACACGTATGTGCACACACACACACACTCATGCTGTATATACTTTCTCACAGTTTCCCTTTTTCACTTGTATCATTGACAGATTTGTCATAAATATTGTCCTTAGTTATCATCCTTGTTTAAAAGTCCTACCAGCTGGAAAAATCTTGTCCATGTGTCACCAGAAAGGGCCCGGGCCCGGAGCAGGTCTTCCTAGGGCCGGCCAGTAGTGTATGGGTTCTTGACTTCATGCAGAAAAGATTTCACAATATGAGTCCAGGTGATTTTGAGAGTACGTTTATTAAAGCTGGGGACAGTGAAAAAAGGAAGGGCTTAGGATAGAAGAAGCAACCCTTGCTGCACTTCATGCAATGCTTGGCGAGGTTGGCCTTGTGGCAAGTCATGCAGTACAAGTCCTCCCCATTAGGGAAGAAGCTTCCAGTCCCAATGACTTGCATGCAGTCTTTGTGCCAGATGGACCCCTTGACTCCTTCCACAATCAGTTTGAAGCAGCCCTTGCACTTGGGGAAGTCCTCCCACGTGTAGCATTTGTTGCACAGGATCTTGTTCTCGGCCACAGAGGTCTCATTGGCCAATGGCTGAAGGCACCTTGCACAATGGAAGCCGTGGCAATTCTTACAATGCACCTCCTTGAAGTCGCACTGACGGGCTGGTGGCATTCCACACCGGTGTTGACACACAACCTGTCAGAGCACTTCAGGCAGGAGTGGCGGCCATCCTTCTCCCCTACCTCTTCCTCTGCATTAGAGGCAGTCAAACTTCTCAGTCATGTACCTGGAGAAACCTCACACTGTGTGTGGAGAACGGGGTGTATGTATTCTGCAAGAGCTGGATATAGTTGTCAACAGTGCTGCCTGGACTTGCTCGGTACCACAGCTGCCCCTGTGGCTGACTGAGCTCCCTAAACCCAGCGCCATGCTTCCTCTAATTTAAATTGGTGATGACAAGAATGGCACCAAGGGGTGAGCTGGTGGGCGCTTAACCCCTTCAAATCTCCATCAAAAGCCTCTCCGTCACCCAAAAAAGACGCACCATCTAGATCAGCGGTTCTCAACCTGTGGGTCGCGACCCCTTTGGGGGTTGAACGACCCTTTCACAGGGGTCACCTAAGACCATCGGAAAACACATATATAATTACATATTGTTTTTGTGATTAATCACTATGCTTTAATTATTGCTTAACCCCTTCAAATCTCCATCAAAAGCCTCTCCATCACCCAAAAAAGACGCACCATCTAGATCATCGGTTCTCAACCTGTGGGTCGAGACCCCTTTGGGGGTTGAACGACCCTTTCACAGGGGTCACCTAAGACCATCGGAAAACACATATATAATTACATATTGTTTTTGTGATTAATCACTATGCTTTAATTATGTTCAATTTGTAACAATGAAATTGGGGGTCACCACAACATGAGGAACTGTATTAAAGGGTCTCGGCATTAGGAAGGTTGAGAACCACTGATCTAGATAAAATAAAGTGCTTATTATGTTAACAAAGCTTTAAGACCAGCCCCTCCCACCACCAATCAAACTGCTGCAGCTAAGCTCCCTCCCACAGAGGACTTTCAGGCCAGCCAGCCAGCTGGTGGGTGTCGGCTTTGAACCACAAGATGTGGAAACACTGTAGATAAGTCTGGAAGCACCAAACCTGGCAGGATTGGGGGCGGGAGTTGCTGGCAGCCATGGGAATGGAGCTGTTGGAAAGAAGGCAGAGCTGGGGGCGGAGAGATCAGGACCTGCTGATGTAGCCTTATCTCTCCCATCTAGCTGTGCCTACCCTTATGCTTTTCAGGTTCAAGAGTCAATGAAATGCCTCTTCACTCAAGCCAGTTGGAAAAGGATTTTCTGTTGCTAACAACCAAAAGAGTCTTGACTGTTTTGCTTGATTTTATGGCATCATCAATTATAAGATTATTTTTATTACTTGTTTGTTTACGTATTTATTTATTTTTGGTTAATCCTCACCGGAGGATATTTTTGCCTTGATTTTTAGAGAGAGTGAAAGGGAGAGGGAAAGACAGAGAGACACATCGATTGGTGGCCTCTCCCATGCGCCCCAACCTGGGCCAGGGATCGAGCCTACAACTGAGTTATGTATCCTTGACTGGAATTGAACCTGAGACCCTTCAGTCTTTGGGCCAACGCTCTATCCACTGAGCAAAACTGGCTAGGGCTATAAGATGATTTTTAAAAGGAAAATATATCTACTTAATAACAACTTATGGATAAAAAATAAGCATATCAGGAATGCCCCTTATCAAAAACTAACACTGACCGTAGCCGGTTTGGCTCAGTGGATGGCACATCGGCCTGAAGACCCAAGGGTCCTGGGTTTAATTCCAGTCAAGAGCACAACACCTTCATTGGGTTGCAGGCTCCTCCAGGCCCAGGCCCTGGTCAGGGTGTGTGCAGAAGGCAACTAACTCATGTAGCTTCACATCGATATTTCTCTCTTCCTAAAAACCAATGAAAAAATATCCTTGGGTGAGGAAAGAAATAAATGACATTGGTTATGTTTTTATTTATAAAGTTGTACAACACATCTCCATTGGTGATTTGATCAAAATTCTTCACATTTAGAGTCTAAACTTTCCTTGGTTGAATTTGGCGATTTTCACTTCTAACTGCATTGCCTGGCCAATGCTAGCCTTCCATACACTCAATAACCTTTTATTTTCAAGTGGCATCATTTTAGAAGTCATTTTATGCAATATTTGAGATCTGGTAAAATTCCATCCAGGCAATTAGACAGCAGACAATGACTAAGTCACCTTCCGCCTGCTGGCTGGCATGTTCCTTCCGCATCAACGGTGGGGCACATCCTGATTCCAGAAACGTTAAGATGTGTGTGGGGCCAGTGCATCAGAACTAGTTATGATCATAGTTACCTTTTCCTGTGAGTCAGGCATTGAGCTAAGCAGAACAGAGGTATGGGGTGGGGCAAGTGACATCATCACTCTTGTTCTCAATTGTCATATCTATAAATGGCAATAATAGCTTCATAGAGTAGTTGGGAAGATTTAATAAGAACTTTTAGAAGAGTGTTGGCATATAACAATTATCCAATAAATATCAGGTATTAGTATTTTGTTTCATTATTACAACTACCCTTTGAGGTCAATATGATGACCCTACTTTATGGTTTAGGACACTAAGCTTAAGGAAAAGAAGTGGTCACTCATCTAGGAAGGAGGTGGTGGATCTGGGACTCCAAGCCAAGTTTATGTTTGTTTGTTTTTATATGTTTTTATTGATTTTTTAAAATATATTTTATTGATTTTCCACAGAGAGGAAGGGAGAGGGATAGAGAGTTAGAAACATCGATGAGAGAGAAACATCGATCAGCTGCCTCCTGCACACTCCCCACTGGGGATGTGCCCGCAATCAAGGTACATGCCCTTGACCAGAATCGAACCCGGGACCCTTGAGTCTGCAGGCCGATGCTCTATCCACTGAGCCAAACCGGTTAGGGCATGTTTTTATTGATTTTAGAGAGAGGGAGAGAGAGATAGAAACATCCTATATAATAAAAGCCTAATATGCTAAGTGTCCAGTTGTCCATTCAACCAATCAAAGCATACTATGCTAATGATATGCTAAGGCTGCTCAATCGCTCACTATGACGTGCACTGACCCCCAGGAGGCAGACACTCCAGCCGGTAGGTTAGCTTGCTGCTGGGGTCTGGCTGATCGGGACTGAGCAAGATGGGCTGGACACGCCCTGGAGCCCTCCCGAAGTCTCTCCCCAGCTGGCCAACCTCCCGTGTCCCTCCCCGGCCTCGATAGTGAACCAGTGGGGTCCCTGGGCCTGGCCTGTGCCCTCTCATAATCCAGCAATCCAGGACACCTAGGGGGATGTCAGAAAGCCATTTTGGCCCAATCCCGCTCAATGCAGGAGCTACCCCCTCTCACGGGGGGATCCCACTTATCCAGAAGCCCGGCTCACGGCTGGCGAGCACAGCAGCGGTGTGCTCCACCGCAGTTGGACATCCCCCAAGGGCTCCTGGACTGAGAGAGGGCGCAGGCCGGGCTGAGGGGACCCCCCACCCAGTGCAAGAATTTTGTGCACCAGGCCTCTAGTCCAGTGGTTCTCAACCTTCCTAATGCCGAGACCCTTTAATACAGTTCCTCATGTTGTGGTGACCCCCAATTTCATTGTTACAAATTGAACATAATTAAAGCATAGTGATTAATCACAAAAACAATATGTAATTATATATGTGTTTTCCGATGGTCTTAGGCGACCCCTGTGAAAGGGTCGTTTGACCCCCAAAGGGGTCGTGACCCACAGGTTGAGAATGGCTGCTCTAGTCAGTGATAAGAGAATATCATCGATCAGCTGCCTCCTGCATGCCCCACACTGGGGATTGAACCCACAACCCAGGCATGTGCCCTGACTGGGAATTGAACCCATGACCTCCTGGTCCATGGGCCGACGCTCAACCACTGAGCCACACCAGTTGCACCAGGTTTATGTTTTTAACCATCAGCCATCAGACTTCCAGGCAGGGGCTGCACTCCTTACTTAAGATGCAGGGTGAGGTGAGCCACAGGAAATTGGGGGGGCCAGTTCTTAGACATGGGGCAGGGAAAGGTCATACTCACCAGCCAAGATCACTGCCCAGACCACTGTCTTAGTCTTATCTATGGAATCTTGGGCCTTTGAAAACTATAGCTGGGAAGTGACAGGGCTCAAGCTGGAACCCCCGTTCCGACTCCTCACATGGTCCTCAAGCTTCACTGTCCTCCCCTGTAGACATCCCTCCCAGCACCTCATCCTCCAAGCCCCCCTTGACCACCCCGGCCCACATCCTTGTGCTTTGCTCAGGCAGGATCTCAACACTCGCTCGCATTTCAGACTTGCACTTTGGAGTCAGGCCGACTTTGGGCGTGAATCCTCCTCCTGCCACTTATTGTGTGATCCTGCGTTCATTTCCCCCCTTCACAGAGCCTTGGTTTCTCACCTGAAAAATGGACAAAAGCCCCTCTCAGAGGTCGATGTGACGTTTCAGGTGAGGTCAACCTGACACGGAGTTAGCCTCCAGGCAGCAGCTGCTTTCTGTCCTTCCCCATACAACATAATTATTGTCCTTATTAATCACAAAATAAAATGAGTAATAACAACGGTCAGCCCTGGCCAGGTGGCTTAGTTGGTTGGAGTGTCGTCCTGTACACCAAAAGGTTTCAGGCTCAATTCCTGGTCACGGCACATACCTAGATCTCGGGTTCGATCCGCCGTTGGGCTATGTATGGGAGGCAACCGATCAATGTTTCTCAACTAACTCTCTCTCTCTCTCCGTCCCCCCCCACCCCCCAACTGCCTTTAATGTTCTGTAGGGGCCCCTTACATGAAGAGGCTGATCTCTGAAGCTCTGGACATCTCTAACTCCCAACAACCCTGCCATTGGAGTTGTCTCATGGCTTCCACTGTGGCCACCTCTTTTCCCAGCATTCCCAGTGTTCAGCTGTTACAGAGGCCCCAGAGTGCTGGCCGGGGGTCAAAATGACATCTTTCAATCCTGTCACACAGCTCTCTCCTTTCTGGTGAACTGTGCTGCAGCTGATGTTGGTTAAAAGGTGACATCGTTATCTGCCTAGAACCTCTTGTCTCTTTCCACTAAAACATATATATATGTATGTATATATATATTTTTTAATTTAAAAAAATACATTATTTTTTTTTTAGAGAGAGCGAGAGGATAGAAACACCCATAAGAAACATCAAACAGCTGCCTCCTGCACGACCCCTACTGGGGATCGAGCCCACAACCTGGGCATGTGCCCTGACTGGGAATCGAACCCTAAACCAACTGAGCCACACCAGCCGGGCACTCTTTCTACACTACACTCTTTCTCCTCTCCTTCCGGGACTCCCCACAGGCCCTGAAGTTCTGTTCCGTTGTATAAATTGTTTATCTGTTCAGGTTGTATAAATTTTATCGGTCTATCTTTAAGTTCCCTGCTTTTTTCCTCTGCCATCTCCATTCTGTGCCCATCCAGTACATTTTTTATTTGTTGTTGTATTTTTCAGTTGTACAACTTCCATCTTTTCTTTCCTTTTTTTCCATTTTTTTCTTTATATCTTCTATTTCTTTGCTGAACCCCTCTATTTTCTGTTTTAAGAGTGTTTATAGTGGCCCTAGCTGGTTTGGCTTAGTGGACAGAACACCTGCCCATGGAGTGAAGGGTTCTGGGTTCGATTCCAGTCAGAGGCACATACCTAGGTTGCAGGCTCGATCCTCCATCTGAAACCTGGCGCATGTGCAGGAGGCGACCAATCAATGTGTCTCTCTCACATTAATGTTTCTCTCCCCTCCCTCCCACTCTCTCTAAAAATCAATGGAAAAGTATCCTCAGGTGAGGATTAACAACAAAAAAGAGTGTTTATGGTGGCTTGTTGAAGCTTTCTAAAACTTCTTTCTTATTTTCATTATGACAGCTGCTTTAAAATCCTTGTCGGATAATCACAATATTTGTGTCACCTTGTCGCTGGCTTCTGTTGATTGCCCTTTCTCATTCCAGTTGAGACTTCCTGGTTTTTGGTATAAAGCAGTAGTTAATTTTATTCTGGACTTTTGGGGTATTAAGTTCTGAGACGCTGGTTCCTTTTTAAATCTTCTATTTTAGCATGTGTTCAACCTGTTTAAGTTCCGAATGCACACATCATGGCTCACTTTTGTGCTCTGTGAGTTTGAATGTCAATTTAGTTTCAAAGTCAGTGCTATTTTGGTCTGCCCTGCTTGTGTGCTACCCAGAGGCCAATCTGAAACCACACAGTATTCCATCTCATAGTTCAGTTCTCAAAGCTTCTGCTGTATTAATTCTGGTGAGTTTCATACATAGATCACTTGGGGTTGTGGCCTGGTCTTCATACACAAATTGAAAGAATCTCTTTCTGCAGCTCCCTCTTCTCTGTACCCCTCCCCATGCACTCAAGCTGTGAGGGAGTGGGTGCTGCCTCACTGTTACCTTTGCTTAGGGCAAGGATCGTGGCAGGGGTCCCCTTCAGTCTCCAGATCACCCCCTCTGATCACATTAGTGCAAAGTGGAGCTGATAGAGCAGAGCCTGCTGGGAGAAGGAGGGCCTTTTTTCATGGTGTTTGCCTGGAGAGGAGCAAGTATTGGAAAAAGACTTGTCCTTAATTGCTGTCCTTCCCCAGCCCTCTAATGTAAGAAAGCAGGCTTTCCTTGGGACTTTGTGCCTGGTGGTAGTTTTGGGTCATGGCTTTCTCTAGTGCCCAGGCTGGGATACAGGACAAAGTAAAGCTCCTGAAGACCCCTGACTAGGTCATCCCTTGAGAACCAAATTGCCTCACCAGTCCACCTTTTTCCCACGATCAGAGTACCCTGATAATTGCTTTATGTATTTCATCAAATGTTTACTCATAATAAGTAGAAGGAATAGGGTGAAACCCATTTACTCCATCTTGTCTGAAAATTGAAAACCAAATATATATATATATTTTTAAATATATTTTATTGATTTTTTACAGAGAGGAAGGAAGAGGAATAGAGAGTTAGAAACATCGATGAGAGAGAAACATCGATCAGCTGCCTCCTGCACACTCCCCACTGGGGATGTGCCCGCAACCAAGGTACATGCCCTTGACCGGAATCAAACCTGGGACCCTTGAGTCCGCAGGCCAACGCTCTATCCACTGAGCCAAACCGGTTAGGGCGAAAAACCAAATATATTTTTAAATTAAAGGTGCAATTTATGCAAAATGTATCCATTTAAAAGTTACATTTTCATGAGTTTTGACAAATATATACACCCATGTAACCAAAGCCAAGGTAAATAACATTTCTATCAACCCAAACCGCCCCCCCCCCTCCCCGCGCCCCTTCCCAGTTAATTCTCTCCATCACAGGCCTCAGACAAGCACTGATCTGATTTCTGGGTCGCCTAAGACCATCCTGCATATCAGATATTTACATTACGATTCATAACAGTAGCAACATTATAGTTATGAAGTAGCAACGAAAATAATTTTATGGTTGGGTCACAACATGAGGAACTGTATTTAAAGGGCCAGAAGGTTGAGAACCACTGTTAGAGTTTCAGATAAAGAAAATCACATGGAATGTACTCTTTGGTAAAAGTCTGCCTTCTTTTACTCAGTATGTCTGTGAGATTCACTGATATACCTGGGTGTACTGGTCGTTTAGTCCTTTATATTGCTGAGCAGTATCCCAGTATATTTTTGTCTGTGCTTTCACGTGGATTGTCACTACCCTCTGCTCTTGCCTGACAGACACCAAGAGCCAATGGACCACAGCTGCTCCTGCCATGACCCTTGCTATGGTTCTGCTCTCCAGGTTCCTGTTCTTTGATCCAAGGGAAGAAAATTTAGATGCATTACTTGGTACTTATTTCAAGTTATGGGTAGGATAAGATTTCAGAGTAAAAGGATGGTTTCTTCTGGATGCCTGAATCAATATGCTCCATCATTTACTTACTAATTACCTGCTCAGATCAAAGTACATTAAAAAAAACCCAGTCATTCTCTTGCCAGAAAATTTTAGGGGTTTGTAAACTTGGTCTTACATTGCTGTCTGTGTTCTATGGAATATCGACACCTTCTTCATATGCAACTGTCACCATCCTTTCATGTTGAATACCTGGTGGCTTGTGATGAGTTACCCACATTCTCGGGGTCTCTAAGATTTGTCTTCTGTCCACACCATGCACTCAAATCCCTGATGGAAGAGGGTTGTTACTCTCTGGGCAGCTGATTCACTTTATGATGGCAACTGTCAGACCAGCTAGAAGGTTATCTGACTTTGTAGATTCTCTCTGGCTAGTTATATTTACCTAGTGGATACATGATTTCTCTGACAGCTTTCTTCACAAAATTATACATTCAGACTTCCAATTGAAGTGCTAAGTGGTGTTTATACAGGGAGACAAAGTCAGTTTTATTTTATACCAATATAAGGTTGGATATATTCTTTTCAAAAACATGACTGACCAAATAGTCCCCATTAGCCAAGTCCTAAGATACACAGGTGGTTGCCAGGTTTCTAATTATACTGGTTTCTGTACTATCTGTTCAGACATAAGCTCTTTTGTAAATGTGCCTAGCTGGAATTTCTTCATACACTTCAACCAAAACAGCACATTGCAACAGATGGAATGCAGAAGTAGATGTGAGAATTGTCTTCTATTAAGCCTAGCATTAAAGAGATTTGCAAAAATGTAAAATAATACCACTCTTCTAATATATTTTGTGAGAAAATCTATTTGTGGAAAATACAGCTATCAAATAAATAACATAAGAAAAAGTTCCAAACTGAAGGACACATTTCCAGATTAAAATGACTTTTCAAATGCCCAGCAGAGTAAATGAAAAACAGAAGATTAAAAAAAAAAAAAAGACCCCCCACAAAGCCATATTATGAAATTTCATCAAACCATTGATAAGCAGCCCTAGCCAATTTGCTCAGTGGTTAGAATGTCGACCTGCAGACTGAAGGGTCTCAGATTTGATTCCTGTTGAGGGTACCTACCTCAATTGCAGACTCAATCCCTGGCCCTCCCTTCCACTCTCTCTCTAAAAAAAAAGATCAATAGAGAAATATCTTCTGGTGAAGATTAACAAATAAACAATAAAAAAATCATAAGTAGCAGATCCTGACAGATTTCAGGGAGGAATAAAAGAGATCACATATAAAGTAACAGAAATCAAAGTGGCGTCACTCTTCTCAACACTGGAGACTACAAAACAATGCAGCAATAATTTCCTTCTTAGGGAAAATAAAAACTAATCTATAATAACAGTTCTAGCCAAACTATCATTTGTGAGGGTAGAAGGCAGTTTTAGAAATTGTGTGCTCAAGTGTTATAACGGTCCCCAATGAATCACTCCTCCCTGTAGCCATGCCCCCTTGCAATGTAACTTTGTTAGTCCTTGCAGTGAGAGGTAGTTTGTTTTTTCACTCCCTTGAATCTGGGCTGGACTTGTGATTTGTTATGACCAGTAGCACGTGGCAGAAGTGACACTGTGTGAGTTCTATAGCCGAGGCTTTAAAGAGGCCTAGACGTATCTCCTCTCACCTACTGGAAGTGAAGCCACCATGTTGTGAAGAAGCCCAGGCATGTCTAATGGAGGATGAGAGGCCATGGAAAGATGTTGAAAAGTGATACAGGAAGATGCAGAAACATAATGTAAAATTCTTAGAGCAGCTTAATGCTATTTTCCATTAGATTGTCTTTTGATTTAGAATTGTATATCTATTTAGGATATAAGGATTTTGTTATATTTTACTAATATTTTCTCTCCATTATGGCTCATCTTTTAACTGTATGATAGCTTTTTTTTTTTTTTCCCCTCCCATTTTCCAGTGGCCACATCTACAAATAATTTTCTTTAGGTCTTTGAGGTTTTGTTTCTTAAGATAAAGGCTCTTTCCACATAAAAGTTTACTTTAATCTTATTTTCTTTCTTTCTTAAAAAAACACAGTATAAACAATTGGTGCTATACAGTGGTGACTATAAGAGAGTTAAGAGTTTAAAACAGTTCTCTCTCCAGTGAGGAAGGCCAGGCAAGGAACTGCTGCTTTTCTATTATAACTCTTTCCCTCAGTCCAGCCTGAAAGTTATGTTACTAAAGTGTGTCCTGGATCTACCCTCACGTCCACCATTCCAGTCAAAGCCTCCATTTCTTGCCTAAACTAACCCAATGGCCGGCTCACTGGTGTCCTACTTCCTCCCTTGCTCCCGTTTCAGTTATCCATCACTATGACATAAGCCACTTCAAAACCAATATATTAAATCTCAGTTTTGTGCTTTTCTTGAGCTGAGGGTGTTCTCTAGCCACGTGATATTGCTGGGCTGTGGACTGTGGGCTCGACTGGGCAGAATGTCCAGATGGCTTACTCAACCTGGCGGCTAGTTGGTGCTGGCAGTTGGCTGGGTCCTCAGCTGGGTGGGCTGTGGGCCTCAATTCTTCTCTGTGTAGCTTGGGCCCAAGAGCTAGTGTTCCAAGAGGAAGGAAGTGGAAGCTGGCAGTCCTCTTCAGGCCTGGGCTTGGAAGTCCCAGAACTTTCCTTTCACTGCCTGCTAATAGTCAAGCCAAGAGTCAAGGGGAATGCAGGGATCATTGGGGGCCATCTTTGGAGACTAGCTATCATGATCCCCTTCAGGCAATTTTCCAGTTTCCAGAGACATCTTTTTTTTTTTTAATCCTTACCCTAGGATTTTTGCCA
>NW_005367210.1:1023549-1050592 GCF_000412655.1 Myotis brandtii
GAGGGAGGGGGAGAGGGAGGGAGGGGGGAAGAGAAGGGGGCAGGAGGAGAGTGAGGGAGACATCAATGTGAGAGGCACACATTGACTGGTTGCCTCCCTCATGCACCCTCACAGGTGCGGGGACCAAACCCACAACCCAGGTACGTGGCATTGACCGGGAATCAAACCTGAGACCCTTCAGTGCGTGGGCAGACATTCTGCCCAGCCGAGCCCACAGAGACATATTTTAAAAACAGACACCAGGCCCCATCTGAAATCCACCAATAGCATCATCATGCTCACTGTATCTCTAATGTAATGCCCTGCCTTGCCTGGCCCTTGCCCAAGTCTGTCCTTCACACCTCTGCTCTCCATACTGGTCTTGGTGTTTTCCAAGCACCCCTAACTCACCACTCCTCAAAGTGGGTTGGAAAGCCTTAACACCGGCTGTTCCATAGCCTAGAACAGTTTTCCTCCAAACCTTCACTTGGCTACTTCACTCTCCTCACTGCTTTCACACTCTGGATAGCTAACATTATTTATTTCTTCCTATTTGGGTCTCCACTAGAATAGAAGTTCCTTGGAGGCAGTGTCTTTCTCTGTTCTATCCTGGATTCACTCCTAACACCTAGGACAGCACTGATCACAGGGATGCATACCATAAATATATTCTACGGTTTAACTGAATTTATTTCCCTAAATCTTGGGTATGCACTGCATTGAGAAATATATGAACTAATTCCAAAAGAGGAAAAACTATAGTGGTAATTAGCAGACAGATCCAATGATGTATCAGTCCTTCATACCCACTGGCAAATATGTCTACCTTCCTAATAAAAGCTGACAGCTGTTTTCCTGTGTGCCCTATGGGGGCAGCTGCTGCAGCAAGGCAATCTGCCCCGTGCATGCATGGAACTTGGGGAACTTAGAGGAATGCATCAGACACTCTGGACAGAAGCCAGGGAGTGCTACCCTTGACATTTTAATTTTAATCCATTTTGGTGTCAGCTGTCCCTCATTAACTCACTGCATTTAATTAGAGGGCTCATGAGAATCCCTAAACTATGGTTTCTCGACCGTTCCTAAGCCAGTGCAGTCTGAGGTTGTCAACCAAAGTGAATCCAAACCCACATTTATCCAGGAAGCAGGTGCATGTTAAGTGCAGAATTCTTAGACGCACATCCCACATGTGTGAAAGATAAATCTAAGTTCAAGACAAGATTAATAAAGCCTGCTCATAAACTTGCAGCAGAAAAACCCGTCTGCCGTCACCAGTTTCAGCAAGGGTTCAAAGGTGTTAGGGAGTACGTTTCACTAAGTAAAAAGGAAATACTGACACACTGTCTCAGTGGGAAAAGTCCTATTAAGGTAGGATTTGTGGAGAGGAGAGACCAGCTGGTATTCAAGTATATTTGGTCATCACTGTTAGCTGCCAAAGGCAAGAAAGCAGTTTGGGGACATATCAAAAGAGGAAGGGGTGGCGGGTTTTCTGTGGCCAGCCATTTCCTGGAACAAGAGGGGGTCGATGGGGTGCCTTTTTGTAGTCAAATCGTCATCATGGTTATTAGGGGAGGAGGGTGTGTGTGGCTGTCACGGCAGGAAGTTTCTCACGTGATCACCAAACTTAAATACTTACAATTTTTGAGTTGGAAGCTATCTTACATTCATCTGAACAATATGACCCACCACCCATACATCAGCCCCCACCCCAAGTCCATTGAACAAACGGGAAAACTCAGAAACAGAATTAGGAAGTTTTCCTGGATCCCAGGACTGACTATAACCATCATGCTTCTCAGAAATAAAACAAAAAAGGAAAAAGTCCGTAGTAACATAAGCCAGTTCTAGCCAGGCCCACTGATGTCCTCCTCACTTCATTAATAAGAATCCGGTTCAGGGGACCAGGGCTTCGGGGGCCTGAGCCCTTCCCCGTCGCTAGTGTAGATCAGGGTGGGGTCCTCAGTTGGTCCAGAACAGTCAGCTCTTCATTATTTAATTGTGGCCAATGAGCATGAGGAAAAAGTGGGTGTCAGAAAGCATTGTGGGACTTTGAAATAGGTTCTGACCCTACCTGATTACTGGGTGTTCCATCTAGCCCACTCTTCTGAGTGTCTCCACCTGACTTTCTTTAACTTACTAGTACTTTAAAATAATGTAAATAGAGGCAAACTGATAATGCAGGTTAATTCTTGTCCATAGAAATGCATCCACTGGAATGTTAGTGATTAATGCCAACTATGCCAGTTTCGTATTATGCAAATTCATCCTAGTGTTCTACTGGGCTTATTATATATAGCAGGTCCTCAAATAACAATGAAAGACCAGTCCCAGCCGGGGCCCACTGTCTGAGTGTGCATGCTCCCCATGCCTGCATGCGTTTTCTCTGGGGACTCAGCTTTCCTTCCACATCCCACCCATATGCACATTAGGTGAATTGGTTTCTCAACTGTCCCAGTCTGAGTATGGGTGTACGAGTGTGCCCTGCCATGGAAGGGTGTCCTGTCCAGGTGGGTGCCACCTTGTGCCCTGAGCTGCTCTGGCCACCCTCAACCCTGAACTGGATTAAATGGGTTGTGAAATAATTCTGTTTTTATTAATCTTTCTTAAATGTAAGCATAGCTCACATTTATTTCAGTATTTCATATTAGAAGTGTTTTGGGTATTTATTTAGAACAGGGGTCCTCAAACTACGGCCCACGGGCCACATGCAAATACAAATATTGTATTTGTTCCCGTTTTGTTTTTTTACTTCAAAATAAGATATGTGCAGTGTGCATAGGAATTTGTTCATAGTTTTTTTTTAAACTATAGTCCAGCCCTCCAACGTTCTTGAGGGACAGTGAACTGGCCCCATTTAAAAAGTTTGAGGACCCCTGATTTAGAAGTTTTGTGATTTTTTTTTGTGACCAGAAAGATGCCATAGGGATTTAACTCTTTTTTTAAAAAAAAAATTGTTTTATTGCTTAAAGTATTGTAAAGAGTATTATGTATGTCTCCTTTTTTTTCTCCCTTGACCCTCCCCTAGCCTCCCATGCCCCCCAGTGTCTTGTGTCCATTGGTTATGCTCGTATGCATGCATACAAGTCCTTCGGTGCCCCCCGCCCCAACCCTCCCCAGCCTCCCCAGCCCCAACCCTCCCCAGCCTTCCCGCTGTAGTTTGACAGTCTGTTCGAATTTAACTCTTGTTTATGTCAATTAGGCCAGGGTAAAATGGGTTTCATCACACATGGTTTAAGTCATGGGTTCTCAGAGTCAATGGATGACATGAAGTGAGGACTTACTGTATATTTAATTGTTCTCTGGATTCTCCTTTGAACCAAATAAAACATCTGTCGCCTTCTCTCATTAATGAGTTAAATAAAATCTTTAATATGTTCATTTTGTATTTGAATCATTTTACTTTCTAAAAAAATTTTTATCCTTTAACCTTTGGTGGTTAAAAAATTTAGTTTATTAATTTGATTTTTATTACAGTCCTCTTCTGTAATAAGCAACATTATGGTAGAAAAATGAAAGCACTGTCACCTCTGGGTGTGGGTGGGGACTGACTGGGAAGGGCGTAAGGAAACTTTGAGATGGTGATACTCTCTTTTTTTAGGTCTTAGGGTACAAAACATAAACAAATACTGAATTCTAATGATGGACATGACCCTGAAATACTCTGGTGACTTAAATTAACAAAGAGATGGATTTGTAAAAGCATTGAGCAACCTATTTAAGTATCAAAGGCTCTTCACTAGGGCGATTTTGGAAAACGTCTATATGGATGTGGTGGTCTCTGTAATGAGGGAGGAGGGGAGCATATACAGGGCAGGGGCCAGGAAGGTACTGTAACCACCCAGCCTGTCCACATGACAAAACCTCCACACCAAATGTTATTGAGGAAACCAATTTAAAATCCCATCTTCCCTTTGTAATTCATCAATTTGCTGGTAGCACATCTCCAACCTCTTGGTAACCCCAGACAACCAAGCATAATCCTCTACCCAGAACATGTATTTAATAAATTTGATGGTGGGTGAGGGGGTTCTCCATGATGACCCCAGCCTGACCTCCAGGTAATTCTCTCCACTGGTAAAGAGACAAACCTATTCCACCTCCCCTGCTTCCAGAGACCAATGGGGAAGAAGACCCTGCTGCGGTTCTTCTGACAAGACACAACCTCCCACACTATATCCCCTTTGTCAGACCTCTAACCCCATCCTGCTGCACCAAATGGTAGGGGGAGGAATCTGAAAGTAACCACCGTCACACCGAGCTGAGAAAAGCCAGCGTAAAGCACTTTTATTGCAATAATAAAACTTGAAAGTCATATGTAGTGCAGGAGAGGTGGGTGGGGGGTAGGCAGCCATAATTTCTCTCACCAAATCACTACACAGGACAGCAAAGGAGTGAGAGGAGGGAAGGAAAAGCCAGAAAACGTTGAGCTCAGCAGGGGGAGGTGAGCATCAAAAAACAGGAGATGCTGAAGCTGTGATTTTCAGCATCATTTTCTTAAGACAACACTCAAGGATTTGTCATGATGGCTGGGCTTTCATTGGGTTTTAAGTGTCTACAAACAGCACCTTCAATTTAAACTTTCAATTAAAGTTCTTAAAATTTAGGGAGTGGAGCCTGGATAGCTATGACATTATAAAAGTCCTGAATATCTATTAGAAAAAAACCACAGGATGGGGGGGAAAAAAGCCAGGCCACGAAGAAGGCTTCAGAGGTCCCTGCTGGCCTGGGGACAGATACCTGTAGTGTCCAACATCGCAGTGAAAACGATTTGCTTTTAAAAGGCAGAGGGTTTAAGGGGAGAGTGGGCTGGGGCAGTGGAGGTGAGGGCTCTCCCCTCCCCACTTCAGTTTTGGGTAGGGCTCTTAATTCAACCCAAAGATATCTCTCAACTTGGAGATAGTTCGGCCCTCAACAGCGCCTCAAGTCTGCTATGGCTTTGCAGCGCAGCAGCAAGAATGTTTAATATATAATAGATAAAAATTTCATCCAAAAAAATAAAATAAAATAAAGATTCTTGCATCCCCCACACACCAATTCCTAGTCTAAAGTTAACCCATTACTTGTGCTGTTAATACTTGACTAATATGTAATTGAAAACCTAGATCCAAAAGACTGAAACTGAATCTTCACCCTAAAACAAAAATAAAAAGAGTAACTTGAGGTTTATGGCATGTAGTTTAGGTCAACACACATACGAGGAGAAAGGGGAAGAGCAAAGCTGGGTGACAGAACACATTCAGTCGGGGCAGATGTTTATACAAAGTGTAGTGGAACATCAGGAAAAGCTCCGCACGGATTCGCTTGTGCACGTCGGGGGCGCCAGATCCCTCCATGGCACATCTGTTGGGGACAGAAAATTTGTGAGTTCCAGCAACTCAGTGCTCTTTGTGTGCAGTGGGACAACCACAGGGCTGGCTGCCACACCAAGTCCCTTCCCCAACATCTGGGAGGTCTTACTTGGACCAAGCCACTTCTGCTTGAGCTGGGAGAGGCACTGGGTTCAGGCTAGATTCCCAGATGAACCACCTCCTTCCTACTTAAATAGGTTGTTCTTTTTTATAAACCTAAGGTAAGTTTATCTTGCTGAGGACAGCAGGAGGGGCAGTCCACCAAGGCCACTAACAAATACAGGTCCCTATTATCATTGGTTACATATAGGAATTGCTTGGGGGTGGGGGTGGGGTGTTAAAAATCTTTGATGCCTGGATCTCACTCCCAGTGATTGTGGTCAACTGTGGCCTGGGCATCAGGAGAGTTTTAAAAGCTTCTCAGGTATCTTTAATGTGCAAAGCTCTAAACGGATATTCCCCATGTTGAACATACTTAGAGAATGTCTGCAGTCTTCATTTATTCACCCAAATCTGTAACTTTCTGGGTTTGCTCCTGGGCTTCCCATCAAGACCCTTGAAAACAGCTCTGAGATGCTCTGTGGCAGTGCATGGGGAGGCTTAGACCAGAGTGACTTTTAGCCATTCATCTCCCTCTCCTTTCCTTCCCCACCCTCCATCCTATCAGATTTACAGAAAGCCTGTTCCCAAATCAGAATAACTCCAAGGTTCCCTCAAATACATTTATGTTCAAAGGACTCAGCTCTCCAAGAACAGGAAAGAGGGTTTGGACTAGGTGTAGACCTTTGGGCTGAGGGAGGCTCTCTAAAGTGTCAGGAGTTGCCCCCTGGTAGAAATAACAAATGGAGAAGCCAAAGTCATCAAACCTGACCAGGACTGTATGACCCAGGTGTGTAGGGTTCAAGCCACTAAAAGAGAAAATAACTATTAATTTTTAAAAAGCCCCTCTACTTAAGGAAGACCACAACAGGACAAGGTTACACCATAACCGACAGCTGGCAGACACCTATTGTAGCTTTCAAACAAAAGCATTCTTCCCAGCCACTGGCTGTGGTCCTCTGGTTCCTGAGGGGAGCAAACAGAGGTGTGGGGCCAACTGGAAAGATGACAACATTCATGTGTTTTATGATTCATTAGGATACGGAGTTTGGTTTCTTAGAAATGAAGGTAATGGGAAGAAAAAAGTCTAGAAAGGGATTCTGGTCTGGTCCTAGTTTGCCACTGATAAAACGAGACCTTGTAAGGCCCTTTTCTCTGAGCCTCAGTTTCCTCGCCTGTTGCATAGGAAGGCTGACACCCTAAGATTCCTTCCTACAACTGTCTGAGAGCACCCTTTACACTTCAATAACATCCTCTGGCCTCACTTTCAACCCACTGATAAGAAGCTGGCCTGCTGGCCTCAACTATCCTGAGTTTGCTCCCCAAGGCAGGTAGCCACAAACTGTGGATGAGGAAGGTGTACAAACCAGGACAGGGTAAGCAAAGTCACCAACACTCTTACTTCTAAAGAACTAAAATATTGGCACTAAAAATCAGCCTAATGTTTTCAGTTCTCAACTGAGGTTTAGCTTATAAGCTACATAAAAAAAAAATACTTCATTTAAACAGCTACATTAAGCTGCCCCATCCCCATAAATACATTCACGAACATAGGCCATCCCTTTCATAGGGTAACCAATCTTTACATTCAAGGTGTACACTGATAACTAAAACTGAAAGGATACCCGAGAGAGGAAGAAGGGGGGGAGGGAGGAGGCAGCCCATGACATTTTTCATTCTCTCCTCCCATCAAATGCTGAGCATAACATGGGAGGAGCAAAGGTAATTTAAAGGTTCTTTAGCATTAAGTTCCTTACCCAAGCACAGGGAACTCAGGGAGTAGGCCATTCCTGTCATTCCAGTTTTAGAAGTTCCACATCAAAGACGAGAGTGGCATTTGGTGGGATGATGCCTGGGTGCCCAGTGGCACCATAGGCATAGTCTGGGGAGATAGTCAGTTTGGCTCTCTGACCCACACTCATCTGTAAAAAGAACAAGGAAAAAAGAATCAGTTGGATGCATTCCTCAACTGTCTCTGGAAGAAGTCTGGGTGTCCCTTGACCAGGACAATGTGAGTAGGACATTACAGCGACTGTGCAGTATGTGGAGATTGGCAGTCAGGTAGGATGATCCCTGCATATGGCTCCAAGGGGCCCAAAGGAAGATAAAAACCTCTGGTTCCTGAAACGGTCAGGCCCTCAACCTTTCTGCCCAGGTGTTACTAACCTGATTCTGGGCAACCAACACTCGGGAAGTGTCACCACCTAGTCCTTCAGTGGCCTGCTCAGTCAAAGGACATGTTCAGTGGCATCTATGCTCTTGAAAAAGGAGTACTTTGTCCAAAACTTTGCTTGAAAAAGCACACAGAGAAAGTAATATTGGGGGCAGGAGGGTAGTCTACTTTTCTGCACTTCCTATATTTATACTCATACCTCAGAAATATAGAAAAAGTTTTTAAAGACTATGATTTTTTGGAATACAAAGTAGCACGATATAATATCTATCACTTGCGTGAAAATATTTATATATTTGTACCTGCCTACAAAAACCAGCATTTTTCTATAGGGAGAACAGGGTATAGTACTGGCCAAGGTGAGAGGCAACTGATTAAATTAACAACACCAAAAAAAGAAAAAAAATTTTTTTTACTTAAAAAAAATATTCGTATTGCCCTGGCTGGTGTGGTTCAGTTGAATGGAGCATTGTCCAATGAACCAGAAGGTCTCAGGTTTGATTCCTGGTCAGGGCACACACTTATGTTGTGGGTTTGATCCCCAGCAACCAATAGATGTCTCTTTCACATATCTCCATCTCTCTCTCTCTCCTCTCTCTCTCTCTCTCTCTCTCTCTCTTTCTCCCTCTCTAAAATCAAGAAGAAAAAGAAGAAAAAAATTTTTGTACTTTTTTCATTTTCTAATCAAATACACAAATAAGTGTATTTCCATTCTGTAACTATCTATGACCCAGACTAAGAGACGGTGACTGAAGAGGAAGCAGCAGGCTGCAATGAAGTTTCCAATGAAACTCAAAAGCCTTGCTTCCTACAGCTCCCTTCAGAAACAAGGACATATTAGACCAAGATGGTAAAGACAGTTAAAAGCATATGAGCTAATCTTAAAAAATTCAAAATAATCATATCCTTTTACCCAGTAATTCTACTTCCAGAATCTTCTGCTAACAACCCCAAATGCCCATTACAAGAGAAGTCATGTCAAAGACACATGCACACCATGGATTAGCCACTAGAAAGAATATAATGACTTTAAATATATTAATATGGAAAGATGCTCAAGATACAGCGTTAAATGAAAAAAGCAAGCTGCCAAAATAGTACTTGTGGTAGGATTATATACCTGTCAACACTTAAAACCAAAACAATATCAAAAGAAGGGGAAAGGGGCACAAAACAATCCCATCTTCCTGTGCTTTTAGCTCACTTGCTGAAGTAGTACCTGTAGGAGTTTAAAAGATGCCCTGCAGAGGTCTCAGAGCACCCAGGCTTCTCACAAGTGAGCTGTGATTGACTCCAAAGCACACTGGATCCAGGGGGAGTCTGAGCATCTTCCAGTACCATGTCATGCCTTGCCAAGCCTGGGATGTGGAACAGGCTGATAATAATACCTTGGTGACAATTACGGCTATTGGACCACACAACGCAATTATTGTTCTAGTGTTAGAATAGCCACAGAAGATGAGTTGTGGTATGGACAATGGCTGGCATGGGAGGTGGGGGAAGGACTACAGACCAAAAGCTGGCCAGACATGGGGGAGGGGAGACAGGATGAGACAGAAAGGTACAGCTGAAGGCGTTTCCAAAGGGAAGTAAATCACAAAGATCCTCTCCTTTTACTGCCAACCCTTTGCCCTGCAGGAAGAGAAATCTAGATACCTAGGAGTGGAATGGCTTAAAGTTCCTAAAAGTTAAGCAATTTATTTGGAGGTAAATCAGTGATATTTTATAGAGGAAGTGGAGCAATGTCTATTCTAGAAAAGAGAAAGAGAGCCTTAGCCAGTTTGGCTCAGTGGATAGAGTTATCGGCCTGCAGACTGAAGGGTCCAGGGTTTGATTCCCAGTCAAGGCCATGTACCTTGGTTGAAGGCTCAACCCCTGGACCTGGTCGGGGCCTGTGTGGGAGGCAAGCAATCAGTCTTTCTCACATCAATGTTTCTCTCTGTCTCTCCCCCTTGCTTCCACTCTCTCTAAAGATCAATGGAAATATATCCTCGGGAGAGGACTAACAACAACAACAACAACAAAAAAGAAAGAAATCTCTCTACACTTTGGTTAAATCTCCCATTTCTCTTTGGTGAGAGGGAAACAGACTGATTAGTATCATTCAGGGCCTAATTATAAAGCCCGCTGGGTCGCAGGCCACTGTAAACACCCTTTACCTGGTAGGGCCAAGAAAAAAATTTCTGGACTCCATGGAAGGCTAGAATCCAACTGAAATTTGGCAACCCTATTGTGTACTGGAAATTTTGCAGTGTTGGCGGACAAAAGCTGTTTACACAATGGGGAGGGAGAGGTGAAGAAAGACTCAAGACAAACAAAATTACTTTACCCATGAATATGACCTCTCAGAAGTAGTCTGACACAACATGGTCCACAATAAGACAAACACAAATTGAAACTACCCCAAGATAACATTTGCCACTCATACTGCCGAGCCAAAAGTCTAACAACATTCACTGCTGGCAGAGCTGAGAGGAGACAGGCAGCTTCAGAGGCCACTGGTGGCAGTTCAGTGTGATCCCTATGGATGGCAACTTGGCAGTATGTCAAAGACAGCCACTGAACCACTCACCCCACTACATAGAATTTGCCTATGGCAACACCTAACAAACGTAAAATAAAGTCCATACAAGGTTAGTCACTGCAGCACGATTTATAATAGCAAAACGACCCAAATGGCCATCAATAGAGTCCAGGTCAAGTAAATTAGATTGCACACACCTAAGGAAACACTATGCAGCTAAAATAAAACTTGCTTTTTTAAATCCTGGTATATAAAGTGTTTTAAAGAGAGATTAAGTAAAAAAGCAAAATGCAGAACAATGTGTGTGTATGTCTAAAAGAAACTCTGTAAGAAACATTAATATCAAGAGTTTTTTGGGGGGGGGGGGACTGGATAGATTGGGTGGGATGGGAATAAAATTTTTTATTTGTACCTTTCTTATTTTTGAACCATATGAATGTTCTAACCATAAATATAGTTTAAAAGGTAGACACTCAGAAACAGAACAAAACAAATGAGAGCATACCTGGGCAACCCCTTCTTCCCAGCCTCGGATCACCTCCTGCTTGCCTAGCATAAACTTAAAGGGCTTGTTTCTGTCCCGGGAGGAATCAAATTTCTTTCCATCTTCAAGCATCCCTGTGAAAAAGGGCAGTTGTAACATGAGCAACAAGGAGTAATGACATGAGGCAAGTCATAAGCCATCAGCAGAGTGCAAATCCCAGATGCCTGAACTGAAGGGCCTGGCAGGGTGTCTAGGCCTGAAGAAGGACTGCAGAGTCCAGGGAGCACTCAGTGGGTCTCTAAGGAGTAGGGTAGTCCTCTAGCCAGGCCTTGTGAATGCTCTTCCCTAACTCAAAGTAGTAAGTTGACCACGGGAGGCAGGCAGCAATGCACCTTGGTCTGGAGAATAGGAAAGTGTACACACTCCTTGCATGAATTTCCAATACCCTGTGGATTTCCTCCCAGACTAACTGTGGGCCCCTTAGGCACACACAATGGCTCAAAGTCACATACAGGGTAAGCAGCAATATTCCTTCCTTAATTCACCCATCATCTTTTACAGAAATGTGGGTAGTGGCAGAACTGAACTGAGTTGTAGGACACCAGCTGGTCAGAATCAGAGGAGTGGCATGGAAAAAACACAGAAAACCTCTTCCTAGTGAACTACTGACAATTCCAGTTGAACTGTGGGCAGTGCTTCCACCCCAAGCCAGGGGCTGAGCGAGGCACTTTTCATATATAAACTTACTCAATCCTCCCCATGGCACTGTCTCCATTTCCCAGACAAAGGAACTGAGGCAGAGAGTAGTGAAGTAGCTTGCTGAAATAATAAAGCTGGACTACAAATCCAAAAACCATGCTGTTTACTATTCCAGTTTCCCAGAAGCCAGACAAACCACAAAGGCACCTTCCTAAAAGGGGGAATTCCAGGGATGAAGATGTACCCTGAGAAAAGAGGAACAGACACCTGCAACTCCTTGTTCAAAAAAGACTGTCAGTCATGCCCGGTTGGAGTGGCTCAGTGGTTGAGCATCGACCTATGAACTAGGAGGTCACGGTTCGAATTCTGGTCGGGACACATGCCTGGTTTTCGAGCTCAATCCTCAATATGGGGCATGCAGGGGGCAGCCGATCCATGATTCTCTCATCATGGATGTTTCTATCTCCCTCTCCCTTCCTCTCTGAAATCAATAAAAATAAAAATACCTTAAAATAAAAGTACAGAAAATATTTTTTAAAAGACTGTCAGCCAATTGTGATAACTGTCACTAAGGTCCTGAAAACTCTTATGCCAGGATCCCAGACTGGAAGGGGTCAGCAATTGTTACGTAATGCAAAGCTAATTCCATTGGAGGCTGAGGGTAGGCACCCGACGTGGTTCTAAGCATCACTCAGAAGACCCAATAAAATACAGAATTTAGTTGTGTTTGTATTTTTGACAGGAAGAGAGAAATCCCAACAAAAGCCCAACCTAAAAATGTCAACACTTGTAGGTGGGATGGGGAAGCAGAGATCAAGTGAGAGCTTTATCACAGACACCAGACTATCTGTACTTGGACAAAATAGGGAACTGGGGAGGGAGGTGGACAGGAACTGCTGTCCTTACCGAGCAGGAGGGGAGACAGATGTCCTGGGGCAGAGTACATGCTGAGACTGCCTGGAACTGGGAGCTAAGGACTGAGAGGAAGATAGGAGGACAGGAATCCACCCCTGCCAAGTGCAGGGCCAGGAACTGGCACCCAGAACTAGCAAGTTGGGTTATAATGAAGCTCATCTCCTTGCCAGAACACATTCACTACCTGGTAAAAGAAACGACAAATGGCAGGACTTGAACAGTTTTCTATAAATGAGTAACTGGGAGAACAGGTCTCCACTCTCCACAATACTCACTGTAGAGATCCCTTTTCTACACATTGGGCTCTGCTTCATACACTGAACTCAACCCAGCTGAACTCAGCATTAAGGGTGAGAGCAGGCAATGAATAGCTAGGATTCTCAGATTCTCTGTCTGCCAGGCAGGGAGCCTTCCCATTCACTCTCCTGAGACTGCGTGTAACAGAAATAAGGGAACCAACGTCCAGGTTCAGTAACCTGTTCAAGGTCAGAGCCAGTGAGCAGTGGGGTCTGGCTCTACCAAAAGGTTTTATTTAGCACAATGGGGACTGTGAGCTACAAAGGAGGCTAATGAGGAGAAATAGCCTCTTCCTGGTCTGCATGTTATAGAGCAGAATGTGAGGAGCCAGCCCTAGGGCTTCCTGAGGGGCGATGGTGGGTAAGTCACTGGTGAGGAACCCCTCGGGGAAAGAGCCAAAGATGGAAGGGTGAGGTCCCCAGCCCTGATGGTCTGCAAAGGCTAGCTGAACAAAACCCACAGAGAAATACCTGCCCAGAGAGGCACCTGGAACCCAGGCTGTGGCACATTCCAAACTCAGTGCCCCTCCCCTCCTTTTTAACTGAATATCAACTTTCCAGGAGCAGCAACAGCCTGGCCCAGTACATGAACTGGAATCAATCTAAGCCGTTCTTTTATACCAGGGTTGGGGCACATGTGTCAGTTTGGGCATTCAGACCAACTGTGAAGTCTACTGAAATCTTGCAGGAAAAGACCTGTCTCAGTGGTAAAAAAGAAAAACACACTCAGGAAGAAAGCTCCCGCTCTCCCTTCCTGTCGAATGCTGCTGTGCGAGGATGGCAGCCACCTTATAACCATGAAAAGGTCAGCACCACAGAGTAGTTGTCCCATTGATCTAAACCAGACCCAAACCATCTCCCTCAAGACTTGTGTTCTAAGATGACGGAAAGTCTGCTTTGCCTTAAGTCAGGTTTTCAGTTACTTGCAGCTGAAAGTAACCTAATTGGTATGAGGTACATCTTTATTTCACATCTACTTAGCATACTCAATTGCAGTGCTGCCAAGAGAGGAGTAACAGAGAAATGGAACTCAACCACCCACCCCACAAAGAGCTATCACTGATTGAGATATTTACATTATGTAATAGTTACTACATGGGACACACTTCTCATTATTAAGAAGAATGCTGAGTGTGACCCCTAAATTTATTTCATGATACGCTAATGGGTTGCAACTCACTTTTAAATACAGTAAACCTATGAAAGAATTATCCTATTTCCTGCCAAATTTGAACATGGCCTGAACCAGGGCAAGATTGCATTTAATTGCAATGAAAAACCACAGGGTACTGAGACAGACTCCTTTTATTCCTGATTAAATGCATTGCCAAGCATTCTCCAGATGTGCATCCATCTCACTTTGCCTAAAGGTAAGATGCCTTAGTGTCTTGACTGGTACCACGCTGGAAGCACAAGGTGGAATCCAGCCTCTACCTGCTACTGAGCCAGCCTAGAGAACCAGAGTTCAGCCGAGAGACTGTAGGTCTGGGAGAATGTCGTTCTTAAACTCTTCTGGGACACTGAGAGGCAAAGCCTCTTCCTATTATTTTAAAAAACTATAAATGCCAGCAAAGGGGCTTTAAGCAAGAGCTTTGCCAAGGATCTGATTCTCCTACTCAATTTCAGATGAGCTCTTGTTTCCGGGAAGAGTACATGAGCCTTGCTCCAGAACATCAGACCACAGTCACCAACTGTCAATCTCGTCTACTTCCTTTGAGAAATCTTCACAGGGAAGGGCTGAGTGGTGGTGTTGGTAAATGATAGGGGTCCCTTTGGCCTGAGGAGGGGATTTCCTATAATCTAAGTCTAAAAAGTAAACAATATCCCCAGAGCTGAGCACAAAGTCACACAACTGGCACAGGCTATAGGGGCAAGGAGGTGCTAGGAGGGCTTCCTCACAATGGGGAGGAACAGACCACTTTATATATGGCTGTAAGTTGTTAGCCTGGGGGAGAAGCTGATTCAGGAGAGGAAGCAGTGTCCACTAAACAGCAGGAACGAATGTGCATACAGTATTTTCTGATGTGGGAATTACGCTGGTCAGTGTTGAATGTAGAATGTAAGAGAAGCTGTGACATCAAAACAGGTCACAGTTCTGGCCAAGATGGAGAAACAGGAATCAGGTTTACCCTCCCATCTAAACCAAAAACGAAACAAAAACAAAAATCCCAAACAGATAAAAAACAAATCCCCCCCATACACACACAAAAAAGAAACTAACAAGGTGAGCCTTATGACTGCCGCAGCTTACATCCTTGAGAGTTTCCAGGGAGAGGAAACTGGGATGGAGCTTAAGACAGCCAAGTCTACAAGACATGTACCAGGGAGTGGAGAACTACAGAGAGATCCCCAGGGATTTGGAGAGGGTCCCCTTAAGTATTCAGAGAGTACTAATCAATGCATGTCTTTGAGGAAACTACTTAAGGCTGGGAAAAGAACCATCCAAAATGTTTAAAAGGGTCAGCATCTGTTCCCACTAGCCAGATAGGAGAAAGACACAGTTCATGAGGCACTGGGTAGGATACCCAGGAAGATCTGAGGCAAGATCTTGGAAACTGCTTTCAAGTAAATAAAGTGGTTCCCAGTACAAAGCTCAGGATGATTTACAGGAATGAAAATAGCTAGTACCCCACAAAAAGATAAAACTCATAATGTATATTATCTGATTACCAAGCATGCAAAGAGGCAGGAAAACATGACTCACAATTCGAAGACTAATCAATCAATTGAAAACAACCCAGAACTGGCACAGACATTAAAATTAGTAGAGAAGGACAGTAAGATTCAAATCAAACTTCCAGAGATAAAAACTACAATGCCTGAAAAATACACTAGGCTGGAACAATGGGATAGCCACAGGCAAAAAGTAAAAATCTAAATCTGCACTTTACATCAGAATCAATATCAACTTAAAATGGGTAACAGATATAAATATAAACAAGAAATCTGTAAAACTTCTAGAAGAAAATGGGGAAATAATCATTGTAACTGTGGTTTAGGCAAAGATTCCTTAGATATGAAGCTAAAAAGCATAATCCATAAAAGGATAAACTGAATTTCATCAAAATTAAAAACTTCTGTACTTTAAAAGATACTTTTAAGAGAATGCAAAATTAAGTCACAAGACAGAGAAAAAAAAATCTTTGCAAAGCATATGCTGGAAAGGTGTGGCTCAGTGGTTGAGCATCAATCCATGAACCAGGAGGTCACAGCTCGATTCCTGATTAGGGCACATGCCCCGGGTACGGGCTGGATCTCCAGTGGGGGCCATGCGGGAGGCAGCCAATCAATGATTATCTCTCATCACTGATGTTTCTGTCTCTCTTTCCCTCTTCCTTCCTCTCTCTGAAATCAATTAAAAAAGAAAACTATTCAGTAATAAAAAGGAATGAACTATTAACACATGGAATAACACAAAAATCTCAAAATAATTATGCCAAGTGAAAGAAGCCAGACAAAAAAGAGTACATACTGACACCTGAGACTAATATAATATTTAACTGTAACTGAAAAGTTAAAGAGTCCATACTGTATGATTCCATTTATATAAAGCTTTATAAAATGCAAACTAATCTATGCTGTCAGAAAAAATCGTGTGGTTGTTGGAGATGGGAAGAAAGGGTAACAAAGAAACACATCAAAACTTATGAACAGCCCTAACTGGTTTGGCTCAGTGGATAAGAGCGTCGGCCTGCAGACTCAAAGGTCCCAGGTTCGATTCCGGCCAAGGGTATGTACCTTGGATGCAGGCACATACCCAGTAGGGAGTGTGCAAGAAGCAGCTGATCGATGTTTCTCTCTCATCGATGTTTCTAACTCTCTATCCCTCTCCCTTCCTCTCTGTAAAAAAAATCAATAAAATATATTAAAAAAAACAACCAAAAACTTATGAACAAATTGCACACATTAGTATGATCAGCTTATTGGATGTCAATTATGCCTCTATAAAACTGTTTTGTTTTATTTTTAAAGGGAAAAAAAAGTGAGATTTACTAAAATCCTGCTTGTTTACCTACTACACCCAACCTGGCAGTAGACGGTAAGGTGCTTTCTCTGGTTGGGGAAGGAGCAGGTAAAGCAGGCAGCAAGTCAAGTCTCAGCAGCTGTTTCCATTTTAACTCTAGACATCTCTGTGCCAGGGCCTGGAGCCCGGCAACAGTGAAACCACCTGCCAAGTTAGTGCCATAATTTCCTAGAGAAAGCATGCTCTACTGCGCAAAGGCAACTGAAGTTACAGTTCAGGCACGACAGCTGACATTCTTTAAGCTCCAAAGGGCACTCTTAGTGAAAATCATCAGCATGACCGATTTCATTTCTGACTACACACAAACCTATGTACCGCATGACCCAGAATCTGCCTGGGATAGTTCCATATTCTCGATTTCAAGAACTCTCTTGAGGTCACAGACCTGGACTCAGAGTTCTATGTCCTTGTGGCACTCAGCTTAACTCCTGGCACTCACAATGCTGGCACTCATGAGCACTTTCAGATTTGCTTCACTCGCATGATTTTTAAGAATTAGCAGGACAAGCAGGAGGCTTCCATATTTAGACCTCTTCCCTATATGCAGAAAGAATCAGGGGTAATCCCAGAGTGGCAGATTTTACTTTCAGCACCTTTAAGTTACTGATCAGTGAGAAAAATGTAA
Source organism: Myotis brandtii (assembly GCF_000412655.1). Lineage (NCBI taxonomy): Eukaryota > Metazoa > Chordata > Mammalia > Chiroptera > Vespertilionidae > Myotis > Myotis brandtii. The sequence continues at coordinate 1,040,716 of NW_005367210.1, forward strand.
AAATTTGGGAGTCTCGTTAAAAATCGTAAGACTATGAAAGGAACGAAAGCTGTATTGCGAGGGACTGTTAAAGCAGCCTCTGGCTGCAAGGCAGTTGATGTCACCTGTGTCTGGGTCTCTTCCCAAAGTGTTTAGCTGTTCTTTTGGGGAAGAACCAGACTCAAATCCTTGGAGAGGGAGCAGATGATCTTCAACAAGAACAAAAGGCGTGGGGAGGAGTCTTGAGTTATCTACCCCTCCGCAGGCTGTTCTTTCTTGTTGCTCATGTGTTTGAAACTGCTCTCGCTCAAAAGGAACCATCAAAGGCAGACTTGGCCAACAGCTCCTGAGCAAAGTGCCCCAGGACTGTGTTCCTGGTGGCTGGTCCAAGTCGCAGAAGCAGTGGTTAAGATCCAAGGTCAGGATTTAGATATTCAAGAGGACCACTGGGTTATTATTTTGCTAATAATCCAACAGAAACAGAGCCATTTCCAGTGTATTCTGCTCTGTGGAAGGCAGAGTCACCATATACTCTCAAATGGAAAAGGAAAGATAACTGAAGAAGGCATCTGCGGACTCTCTCGGGTCCTCGTTTCCAAGATGACCAAGAAAAGGAATAACAGTCGTGCCAAAAAAAGGCCGAGGCCACGTGCAGCCTATCCGTTGCACCAACTGCGCCTGATTCGTGCCCAAGGACAAGGCCATTAAAAAATCTGTCATTTGAAACATAGTAGAGGCTGCAGCCATTAGGGACATTTCCGAAGCAAATGTCTTTGACACCTATGTGCTTCCCAAGCTGTATGTAAAACTACATTACATATGGTGTGAGCTGTGCCATTCATAGCAAAATAGTCAGGAATCGTTCTCATGAAGCCTGGAAGGACTGAATCCCCTCACCCTGATTTAGACCTGTGGGTGCTGCCCCATGATCTTCACCAAAGCCCATGTAAGGAGTTAAGTCCTTAAGGAGTGAAGAAAAGTTCTCTGGGGTAAAAATAAATGGAAATTGTACTTTAAAAAAAAGACGGCATCTGTGGAGTTACAGCTTTAGCACTTGTTACAGCTCATGACTCACAATATGGTTTGCAGTTGCTGATGAATCTTTGCAGGTGGTTTTCATAGGCAGCATTTTACAGGGGCCAAAAGATTAAAAAAATAAAAAAACTCAAACCTAAATCAAACAATGGAAATAACAAAAGAGAATATCCCAAACACCAAACTCTCAAAACAAAATAAAGTTCTTGTCATTTATAGCTGGGAGGGTGAGAAAGGATTTCTATTTTCAATTCAGTAGGTAGTTTATTAAGTACAAAAAGTACAATGGTTGAATGGAGGTGGGAGAACCAAATTCAAAGTTGCCAACTTTTCTGCAGATTTGCATTTGAAGCCACCTGAAGCATTTCTCATACAAAAGGATGTACTAACTTACAAATGGGTATACTAACTTAGGCTTAGCCATTTCTCTTCTTTCTTATTATACTGGTATACAGAGCTCTCTCAAACACCTTTTACTTAACTGCCTTGCTAGAGACTTTATAAGAACTACAGTCCAACCCAGCCGGTGTTGCTCAGTGGCTGAGCATCAATCTATGAACCAGGAGGTCACAGTTCAATTCCCAGTCGGGGCACATGCCCAGGTTGCAGGCACGATCCCCAGTGGGAGGCACGCAAGAGGCAACTGATCAGTGATTCTCTCTCGTTATTGATGATTCTATCTCACTCTCCCTTCCTCTCTGGAAAAAAAAAAAGAACCACAGCCTGTACAGCCCCAGCCCTGGTGGAGACTCCTTCCTGCCCCAGTCTCCAGTGCAGCCTCACTCCTTTCCCACACGAGTTCGATGCTTACCAAGTGTTCGTCAGCTATGTTTATTCCCAAATCCATTTATGGCAGTTTTATTTACTGAGTATTAATAACATAATTAAATAGTATACAAACAAATGATATATGAGTGTGAATAGAAAAAGAGTGGCCCTAGATGACTGTTTGGAAAGACTCAATAAACACAAGTCACTAGAAAATATTGCTGGTCCCCTGGCTGGGTGGCTCAGTTGGATGGAGCATCATCCCATACACCAAAAAGTTATGGCTTCGATTCCCAGTCAGCGTGCATAAGGGAGGCATACATAAGGGAGGCAACAGATTGATGTTTCTCTCTCACTGATGTCTCTCTCCCTTCCTTTCTCTAAACATATCCTCAAGTGAGGATTAAAAAAAAAATCTGTATCTACTGATCTATTGCTGGTGAATAATTATGTATGGGTGAGACCAATATATGTTTGGAGAAAGAAATCTTAAAAATCTAGAAAGGTCTGGCATTTAAATGACCTTACAATAGCCCTTGCTCCACTTTAAAAGAAGCCAAAGTTAGGTTTTGCAAGAATCTTAATGGTAAACTCCCCCAGAAGAACCATCCTAAAAGAAAGTCATTTAGCCAATGATTTATGTTTGGATTTAAAATGTTTACAGAAAAGCCCTAGCCGGTTTTGCTCAGTGGATAGAACATCGGCCTGCAGACTCAAGGGTCCTGGGTTTGATTCCTGTCAAGGTCACATGTCCGGGTTGTGGGTTCGATTCCCCCAGTAGGGGGCATGCAGGAGACAGCCAGTCAACGATTCTCTCTCATCATTGATGTTTCTATCTCTCCTTCTCCCTTCCTCTCTGAAATCAATAAATACATATTTTAAAAAATGTTTACAGAAGATATGTCATTTTTATGATTAATGTGTTAACCATCCATTTGTCTCAACCCTGATGGTGAAAAGAGATCCTACACACTGAGGTAGCTAAGAGATAATAATTCAAAATTCAGTCTTTGTCCTGTTTTCAGATCTCTGAGGTTGCATACACATGGCAATATTCCCGAATCAAAGTTCTGAGAGCCTACTGTGGTACAAAGGTCGAATGCCTACCTAAATACAGAACCAGCTTCTTTCTCCCCACCACACAAAATGCAAGAATATTTCCCATCTGGAAATGCTTCTAACCTTTGCCAAATCCCTCTAGGTTCTATGACTAAAAGTGTATTTTCAAAGGAGGGCCCATGAGGGGTAGAACACACAGGATCCCAGGACACAAATCAGACTGTGAGGAAGGCTAAGAAGGAAATGGACAGGTGCCTTGTTGGAGAATCAGAGGTGTGTACAGGGTCAAGGTTCAAGGGTCATGGGAGATCTACTGAAAGGGTGTCATTTAAGCTGCAATAACAGCCTGCCTTGCGGTGGGGAGTGGAGGCAGTGTGGTGGCACATAAGCATAGGGGCAGAGACCTTCCTCGAGGGGGATGCTTGGTGTGCTTGAGAAAATGAATGCAAGCCAGGACGGTTTGAGTCCTGGGAAGGAAGTGTAAAGGCAATGAGAGCAGAGACAGCAGCATCCAGGAGCTGATTATTTCTTTTGCGCTCTTCCTTTTCCCTCCTGTTTCTTTCTGAAACTGCTAGAATTTATCTGGTTCAAGTTATAGGGTGCTGGTTGAAGAAATGCAAAGACCCACTTCAGTTCCTTAGTAGGTAAAAATAACAACAAAAACAAAACAGGACAGGGAAAATAGAAATGAAAACAAGCAAACATTACCAAGAGCACCAAAGGGAGAACTGGATCGTACATGCCTGTTATACAAAATACTCCTGGCCTTTTCCAGGAAATAGCAGGTGACAATACTATTTTTAGAGAAAATCCCAAGGCAGACAAATGATTCCCCAGTTTGCGGGTACAGTGACTCCATTAGACTTCACAAAAAAATCAGTTTTTAACCACCAAGAATGTTCAAGTTAAAAAGCCTCTGGGTAAATCGGTGAATTTTTGGCACATAACTTATATACAATAAAGCTGCTAATGAAAATAAAAGTCCATGAGACCCACTAAAAGGAACCAGAGCTCTTTAGAGAGATGACTGCTACCAAGGCCAGAGCAGTAAAACCAAGGTAGTGATTAAGAAATAGTGGGAGCATGTCAAAAAGGCACTGGAGCCAGACTGAAGGGACTCCTACTGGCAAAATTTGAGACAATGTATCAAAAAGAGTAATGAAAATCAATTATTTTAGGACCTTGAGTATAATTTATGAGTTCACGGTATACTAAAAATAAATAGAGGAGGGAAAAGTCATTTGCCACACCATTGAGGAAGACTATAAAACTAACTTCTCACTTTAAAAATGTGGGGGGGTCTCCAGTTAAAATCACAAGACCATAGTAATCAAAAGAATTAAGCTTTGCCCTACTTTATAGAGTTGCAGCTAACAAATGTACAAGATATGAAAGAATTATAAAATCGCCATGTTGTAAATGGCAACGAAATAATTTCCTCCAGTATGAATTATCATTGGTGTAAATGCCAGTAGGGAGAAGCCTGATGAGGAGCAGGGCATTTGCAGGATGTGCAAGTACCTCCCAGGCTGCCTGCTCCTTGCAAAGGGGAAATGTTCCTTTACAAAAAAGATCACATTTAAAATTACAAATAGTTAAGCTGAGTATGAAGTAAACAGCATCATATATGAAGTCTTCATACTCAAATGTTTAACCAGAAACCATTCAGACAGAGTCTCAGGAGGCGCAGCTTTGAGGAGATTCGTGTAAAATTCCAGTAAAATGGCACCTGTACAGCAGCTTGCATGCCATGGTCAGGGTTGAGCCTCACAGTCAGCCAGCCTGAGGATTGATCCCACCAACAAATGGGTCAACAACAATCAAGACCCAATTACAACAGGAAGGCCCATATAATCCACACAAAGGACATTCCTAGAGCACCCAGCTCAGGGGATCAAGGAGACTATTCCACTGGGTCCCACAGGACACCTACTACATTAGGCCACCCCACAAAGACTGGGAGTCATAGAAATTCTATCTAATACACAGAAACATATACAAAGAGACAACCACAATGGGAGACAAAAAAAAACACAACAGGCCCCAAATGAAAGAACAGAAGAAATCTCCAGACAAAGAGCTAAATGAAATGGAGGTAAAAAATTTAGCAGATACAGAGTTCAAAGTAATGCTAATAAGGATGCTCAAGGAACTCAGTAAGAACTACACCAGCATGAAAAGGGACACAGAAACTATGAAAAAGAACCAGTCAGAAATGAAAAATACCACATCGCACAAATATTCAAAGAATACACAGAAGGAATAAAAAGTAGATTGCTAAAGCAAAGGACTGAATCAGATTTGGAAAACAACGTAGAAAAAAAAAACCAGTCAGAATGGGGTGAAGAAAAAATGAAAAAGAACTAGGATAGTTTAAGGGAATTTGGGGACATGAAATGAAACAACATGCACATCACAGGTGTACCAGAAGGAGAAGAGACAGAGAGCAAGGAATCAAGAATCTATTTCAAGAAATAATGACTGAAAATTTCCCTAACCTGGTGAAGGAAAAAGACACACAGTCCAGGAAGCACAGGGAGTCCCAAACAAGATGAACCAAAAGAGACCCATATCAAGACACATCAATATATATAAAAGGCTAATACGCAAAGTGTCCCCTTGGAAGTTCAACCGGGAGTTCGAGCGCTTGCTATGACGTGTGCTGATCACCAGGGAGTGGCATGGAACATGGCGGGCGAACAGTGGCAGCAGCAGGGCGCTGAGGAAGGGGGAGGCGGACCACACGCTGGTGGCGCGTGGGTAGCAAGGGAAGGAGGCGGAGAAGCGGGGAACCTGATCAGCCCTGATCGCAGGCCAGGCCTAGGGACGCTACCCATGCACGAATTTCGTGCACCGGGCCTCTTGTCATAATTAAAATTCCAAAAGATTGAAGACAAAGAGAGAATCTTAAAAGCATCAAGAGAAAAGCAGGTAATTACCTACAAGGTGTGGTTCAGTGGTTAGTGTTGGCCTGCACACTGAAAGGTTGTGGATTCAATTCCCAGTCAAGGGCATGTACCTGGTCCAGGTTTGACCCCTGGCTCCGATCAAGATGCATGCTGGAGGCAACCAATCAATGTGTCTCTCTCACATCGATGTCTCCCGGCGGCTCCTCCCTTCCACTCCCTCTAAAAAACAATGGGAAAATATCCTTGGGTAAGGATTAACCAAAAAAAAGAGAAAGAAATGACAAACAACTATATGCTAACAAACCGGACAATCTGGAAGAAATCAATAAATTCCTAGAAACATACAATCTTCCAAAACTGAATCAGGAAGAATCAGAGAATCTGAATAGACAGATTACAAACAGTGAAATTGAAGCAGTAAAAAAACAACCAACAACAAGAAAAACCTCCCAACAACTAAAAGTCCTGAAAATTTCCAACAAATAAAAGTCCTGAACTGGATGGCTTCACAGATGAATTTCACCAAACATCCAAAGAACTAACATCTATCCTTCTTGAAGTGTTCCAAAAAATTAAAAAGGAGGGAAAACTCCCAAGCTCATTTTACCAGGTTAGCATTATCTGAATTCCAAACACAGATAAAGACATGACAAAAATAGAAAATTATAGGCCAATATCCCTAATGAACATAGATGGTAAAATCCTCAACAAAATATTAGCAAACTAGATCCAGCAATACAATAAAAAGGTCATACACCAGGAGTAAGTGGGATTTATGCCAGGAATGCAAGGTTGGTACAATATTCACAAATCAATAAACATGATATACCACATAAACAAAATGAAGGATAAAAATCACATGATCATACACTCATAGATGCAGAAAAAGCATTTGATGAAATCTAGCACCCATTTATGATAAAAATTCTCAGCAAAGTGGGAATAGAACATACCCCAACATAATAAAGACCATATGACAAATACACAGCCAACATCATACTCAATGGGCAAAAACTAAAAGTGTTTGCCTTAAGCCCAGCCGGCATGGCTCAGTGGTTGTGTCAACCAGGTCACGGTTCAATTCCTGGTCAGGGCACATGTCTGGGTTGCAGGCTCGATCCTCAGTGGGGGTCGTGCAGGAGACAGCCGATCAATGATTCTTTCTCATCCCTGATGTTCCTATCTCTCTCGCTCTCTCTCTCTTTCTCCCTTCCTCTTTGAAACCAATAAAAAAAAATATTCTTAAAAAAAGTGTTTCCTTCAAGATCAGGATCAAGATAGGGATGTCCACTTTCACCAATATTATTCAAAACTAGAGGCCCAGTGCACGAAATTCGTGCATGGGGGGGCCTCTCAACCCAGCCTGCACCCTCTCCAATATGGGACATCCCTCTCACAATCTGGGACCACTGGCTCCTAACCGCTCACCTGCCTGCCTGCCTGATTGCCCCTAACTGCTCCCCTGCCGGCCCGATCGCCCCCAATTGCCCTCCCCTGCCGGCCTGATGGCCCACAACTGCTCTCCCCTGCCGTGACCCTCCTCCTCCGCGCAAGGCAGCAGAGAAACCAGGACCGACCTCCTTCATGCCACGCGGAGCCCTGGGATCCCCAGGCTTTATGGTGCAGAGTGGCCGCCAGGCCCCGCCTCCGCTGTGCGCAGGGCCATCTTGTGGCAGCCATCTTGTGGCGATGTAGCGTGAGGGTGTGACGACACCTAGGCTTTTATTATATAGGATAGTACTGAAAGTTCTAGCCATGGCAATCAAACAAGAAGAAATAAAAGGCATATAAATCGAAAGGAGGAAGTAAAACTCGCATTATTCACAGATGACATGATACTGTACATAGAAAACCCTGAAGACTACACCAATAACCTACCAAACTAATAAATGAATTCAGCAAAATTAATAACCAGAAATTGGTGGTATTTCTATACACCAACAATGAGCTATCAGAAAGAGAAACTAAGAAAACAATCCCATTTACTATTGCAACAACAAAAAAATAATGTCCCTAGCAATAAATTTAACCAAGGAGGTTAAAGACCGGTACTCGGAAAATACAAATAAGGGGAAGCATATACCATGTATATGGATTTGAAGAATTAACATCATTAGCATGTCTATACTATCCAAAGCAAGCTATAGATTTAACACAATTCCTATTAAAATACCAATGGCATATTTCACAGATCTAGAACAAATATTCAAAAATTTATATGGAACCAAAATGACCCAGATAGCCTCAGCAATCTGAAGAAAGAAGAACAAAGTTGGATACAATACCTGATATCAATCTATACTACAGGCCATTGCAATCCAAACAGTCCGGTACTGGCATAAGAATAGGCATATACACCAATAGAACAGAACAGAGAGCCCAGAAATCAACTGACACCTAAATGGTCAATTAATATTTGACAAAGGAGGCAAGAACATACAATGGAATAAAGGCAGTCTCTTCAACATATAGTGTTGAGAAAATTGGACAGGTACATGCAAAAAAAATGAAAGGAGACCATCAACTTACAAACTCAAAATGGATTCAGAGTTAAATGTAAGTCACAAAACCATAAAAATCCTAAAAGAAAACACAAGCAGTAAAATATCAGACATCTCTTGTAGTAATATTTTTATTGATATGCCTTCAGGGCAAGGGCAATAAAAGAAAAAATAAACAAATGGGACTCCATCAAACTAAAATGTTTCTGTACAACAAAAGAAGCTGCCAGCAAAATGAAAAGGGAACCCACTGTATGGGAGAACATATTTTCCAATGATACATCTGGTAAGAAGTTAATACCCAAAATACATAAAGACTTATACAACACCAGTAAGACAAATAATCCAATTAAAAAATGGGCAAAAGACCTGAATAGATAGTTCTCCAAAGAGGACAGATGGCCAATAGACATATGAAAAAATACTCCACATTACTAACCGTCAGAGAGATGCAAATTAAAACCACAATGAGGTATCATCTCACACCTGCAATAATGGCTACCATCAATAAATAAACAAACAAGTACTAGCGAGGATGTGAAGACAAGGGAACCCTAGTGCAATGTTGGTGGGAATGCAGACTGGTGCAGCCACTGTGGAAAACAGTGGGGATTTGTTTCCTTAAAAAATTTTAAATGGAACTGTCTTTTGACCCAGCTATCCCACTTCTGGGGAACATAGCCCAAGAATCCCCAAACACCAACTCAAAAGAATATATGCACCCCTATGTTCATAGCAGCATTATTTATAACTAGAGGCCCAGTGCACAGATTCCCACAGCCTGGCCTGCGCCCTCGCGCAATCCGGGATCCCTCGGGGATGTCGGAGAGCCAGTTTCGGCCTGATCCCCACAGGCCAGGCCGAGGGACCCCATCGGTGCACGAATCTGTGCACCAGGCCACTAATATGCATATAAGATCTTTGGTTAATCTCTTCCCGCCCTCCCACTTCCCCTCTTCCCTCTGAGATTCATCAGTCTGTTCCAGGTTTCCATGCCTGTGGTTTCTGCTCCTGCGTTGAGCGTCTGCCCCCTGATGGTCAGTGCATGTCATAGCTACCGGTTGGTCGGCCGATTGGCCGGTCACTTAGGCTTTTATATATATAGACTAGGGGCCCGGTGCACAAAAATTTGTGCACTGGGGAGGGGGTTCCCTCAGCCCAGCTTGTCCCCTATCACATACTGGGAGCCCTAGGGGATGTCCTACTACCTGCTCCCTGCTCCCCTTGGGGAGTGGGCCTAAGCCACAGTCTGGCCTCTGTGGGAGTCGACCGGGCTGATCAGGGGAAGGAGGCACCAGCATCACCGCACTGTTGCAGCCACCGCCAGTCACCGCAGCCACCAAGGTGTTTTCATCAACATGGACTCCAGTCCCTTTACCACCAAAAAATGACAACTTTCTTTAGGCATTTTCAAGAAGTGTCTTTCATAGGATATGGCATTTCTTTCTTTCTTTATCCTCACCTGGGGATATGTTTCCATTGATTTTTAGAGAATGTGGAAGAGAAAGGGAAAGACAGAGAGAAACATCAAAGTGAGAGGAACACTTTGATTGGTTGCCTCCTGCATGAGCCCTGACCTGGGCCAGAGCCAGGGAGGAACCTGCAACTTAGGTACATGCCCTTTGT
>NW_005367210.1:1051755-1055145 GCF_000412655.1 Myotis brandtii
GGGGATGTCCACTTGCCAGCGGGGAGCAGGCCTAAACTGCAGTCGGACATCCTTAGTGCTGCTGAGGAGGCAGAAGAGACTCCCACCACCACCGCTGTACTGGCAGCCATCAGCCTGGCTTGTGGCTGAGCAGAGCTCCTCCCATGTGAGCACGCCCTGACCACCAGAGGGCAGCTCCTGCCTGGCCAACCTGGATGAGGGGATGATGGCGGTTTGCAGCTGGTCGTACCCCCTTCCGGGTGGGGGTCCCCACTGGGGTGCCTGGCCAGTCTGGGTGAGGGGCTGAGGGCCGTTTTCAGGCTGGCGGGCGACTGAAGCTCCCAACCTCTCCTTTCTTTCTTTCTTTCTTTTTTTATTCTGGGATTTATTTACCTTTTATGGCTGTCACTAGAACTGAGAGCCGGCTTTAGCTCTGAGGCTCGGCTCCAGCTCTGAGACCTCGGCTGCTGAAAGCAGGTATCTGGGTTTGTTTGGCTTCTATAATTGAAACACTGTTGCAACTCCAGCTCTGAGGCCCGGCTGGCTGAAAGCAGGTTTCTGGGGTTTGTTTAGCTTCTATAATTGCAACATTGTTTCTTGGAGTGCAGCTCAGAGGCCGGCAGCGGCAGGCGGGGAACCTTGGCTTCCTCCATCACTGGAGCAAGCAAGCCTCCTGTTCGCTAAAGCTGCCTGGCTGCCGGCCGCCATCTTGGTTGGCAGTTAATTTGCATATCTCGCTGATTAGCCAATGGGAAGGGTAGCGAAGTTACAGTTCATTACCATGTTTCCTATTATTAGATAGGATAGCCAAGATCTGGAAACAGCCCAAGTGTCCATTAGTAAATGAGTGGATATGAAAGCTGTGGTACATTGTACCATGATGTGGTACAATGGAATACTATGTGGCCATAATAAAAGAAGGAAACCTTGTATTTTGTGACAACATGGATGGACCTGGAGATTATTATGCTAAGTTAAATAAGCCAGTTAGAGAAAGATAAATACCATATGATCTTACTTATATGTAGAATTTAATGAACAAAATAAACTGACAAACAAAATAGAAATAGAGACATAGATACATGGAACAGTCAGGACAGCTGTCAGAGGGGTCGGGGGAAAGGGGGGTCTATATGAAAGAAGGTGAAGGGATTAGCCAAGTAAGTATGCATAACCCACAGACAAAGGTAACAGTGTGATGATGGCCAGAGGGAAGGGGTGGGGCGGGGGCTAGGTAGATGGGGGCAAAGGGAGGGAAAATGGGGACACATGTAATAGTATCAAAAATAAAATTATTATTTTTTTAATCCCCATGTATTTAATACATGTTCACTGATTTTTTTAGAGAGATGGGAAGGGGAAGGAGGGAGTGGAAAAGAGAAGGGTGAGAGGGAGAATGAAACATTGATGTGAAAGTGAAACATCCATGGGTTTCTTCCTATGGATGGGATCGAATCCACAACCTAGGTATGTGCCCTGACCAGGAATCGAACCTGCGACCTTTAAGTGCATGGGAAGATGCTCCAACCAACTGAGCCACACTGGCCAGGGCGACAATAAAATTATTTTTAATTAAAATAATTTTTTAAAAACCATTCAGACATTTCAACTTCCAATGTACAGGAAATCAAGGCAGAAAACAACTGTGGCAGTTTCAATATGAATCTGGTTTTATATACTACTGAATCATTTTCATTTTTCTTAGATATGACCAATAGGAGAATAAGGTGATTATTCTCATTCTTAGAGCATGCTCAAATATTTAGACGTAAAGTGCCATGTCTGTAACTTTAATGGCTCAGCAAAACAAAACCCATGAATATATATATACATTCATATCATTCTGTAAATAGACAAATGGCGAATGTGACAAAATGTCAACCATCACAGAATATAGGTGGTGAGCACATGGGTATTTACTGTTCCATTTTTATTTTTCTCTATGTCCGAAAACTTTACCAATAATAGCTGCACATACACACAATGCTGTGGGGCCTTTGGTTCATTTAAGACAAGCAATAGCATCTGCAGGATTTTGTATTATGATGATCACAATCCCAAAGAAAAGAAAATAATGTGTTCATAGCAAGGTCTATTTTCAAAACGTTAAAATCTCATGATGTTAAGGAAACTTGGAGAAAAAGGACTGGCATCTTAAATTGCCCACATAGCCAAGCTGCTGTAGTCCAACCTTGTCCCTCTCATATCCACAAAAAACAGTAACACTAAAAACCTCCCATGGTCCTCAAATTTAAGAAAACTGCTGCAGCCTTCTTAGCCATTATATTCTGCAGGCAACGTGTAGGCCTGTTTTAAGATAAATCTTAGCTCAGATTCATCTCTTTTTTATAGGTACCTATTTCCCTATCTGTAAAACAAAAGGAGAGTGAGGTCTTGGCCCAACCCCCTCCACTGACCCTAAACTGCACGTACATTTGGGCCACTCCAGGAGCTGCAGTGCTAGACTCACACCAGGGTTCCTCTAGACATCACTGATCATGTTAGCTGGACAAAAGATGTGGGGGCAGAACACAGTCCAGTGACTGGGACACAGGGAGCCTTAATGACAGTATGTGAAATAACAGCATCACTGTTGTCACTGTCCATCTGAGAATGCACTTGCCCCAGCAACTCCTCACACCAGGCACTGTCACTCCCAATATACAGATGGCACATGGAAGCTGAGAAAAGTGGGACAATTTTCCTAAACATTCATAACGTGTCACACACAGCAGAGGCAAGATGTGAACCCAACAAAGGACCTACATATCCTCTTGGGGCTCACATCAACTTGGCACCACCTCTGCACACCTGCCCTAGCTGGCACACTCTACCCACCCAGGATACAATCAGGGCCCTGTTTCTGCCCTTGCCACCAAACAGTTCAATGTCCACACAATAGCCAAAAGGAGCCTATTAAAACCCAAGTCAGCTCATGACCCTCCAATGATCCCACCTTACTCCCAAAGACAATCCTATCTAATAAAGAGGGAATATGGTAATTGACCCTCACACTGTCGCAAAGATGGAGGTGCCCACAGGCAATAAGGAGGGAATATGATAATTGACTGTCACGCCCTCAAAGATGGTGCCGCCCACAGCCAATAAAGAGGGAATATGCTAAATGACTGCCACGCCCTCAAAGATGGCTGGTAGGGAAGGGCAGTTGTGGGCAATCAGGCCAGCAGGGGAGGCAGTTAGGGACAACCAGGCCAGCAGGGGAGGATAGTTAGGGGCTACTGGGCTGGTAGGAGAGGGCAGTTGGGTGCGACTGGGCCAGCAGGGGAGGTCAGCTGGGGGCAATCGGGCCGGCAGGGGAGCAGTTAGGCGTCGATCAGGCTGGCAGGGGAGTGGTAAGGGGGTGATCAGGCTGGCAGGCAGAAGCCGTTAGGGGCAATCAGGCAGGCAGGC
>NW_005367210.1:1055610-1058676 GCF_000412655.1 Myotis brandtii
CAATCCATTCCAGCCACACTGGTCTCCTTGCTGTTCCCCTAATACACACAAAGCATGCTCCAATCTCTGTGCTACCTCTTCCCTCTGCCTGGAATACTCTTCCTCTAGACCAGTGGTTCTCAACCTTGGCTGCACATTAGAATCACCTGGGAATCTTTTTAAAATCCTGATTTCTGGGCCTCATCCTCCGGAAATTCTGTTTCTTTGTTACTAATGTTGTGGCCCCACAAAGAAACGAATTTCCAGAGGATGAGGCCCAGAAATCAGGATTTTAAAAAGATTCCCAGGTGATTCTAATGTGCAGCCAAGGTTGAGAACCACTGCTCTAGACAGACATGCCACTCACTCCCCAATTTCCTTTGGGTAAATATTGAAGTGTCATTTTGTCAGAGGCCTTTTCTGACCACCCTCACTAAAAGCAGCAAGTCTGCTCCCCATGCCCTCTAGCCCTGTTTATAATCTCTCCACAGTGCTTCTAACTACCTTCATGCTATTAGTCTTATCACTCAGGTAAGCCACCCCCCCACCCCAGCCCGCCAGATTAGATCTTTATCTATTTAGCTCACTGTCCACATCCCCATTGCCTGGCTTGTTGCTGTAGCTCACTAAACATCTGCTGTAGGAAGAAAGGGTCCTGTGCAGCCCAGCCCAAATAGCTATAGTCTGTCCACCTCAAGAGAGCCTGGGGGAAGCCATCTGAGGGGTGTGCCTTCCTCCAGACATCGGATCATCATACAAGAAACACCCAGCGAGAAAGTGGATGGAATTAAACAGAGAGAAGGGAAACAGGCTGAAGAAAAGCAAGGCGTGGGGGGGGCTGCAGGCAAGTGGCCACACCTGCCCAGGAAGCTCAGTCGCCCTCCAATTGGAGCTCCTGAGGAAATGGGGTTGAGGGGACATTGGTTTTTCTGTCAGAAGCCAGGCTTCTGACAAATCTGATCCCAAGGACATGATGTCAACTACTATTTAAGAGGATAAAAAAAGAATGCCTTCAATCCACTTGAGGTTGCTCTGACAATGGGAGGCACGTGGGCAGCTGATGTGAGTAACAGGGATATAAGCCTAGCTTTGTGTCAGGACAACTCAACAATCAAGATGACAAAGCTACTGGAGGCAAGGAGAGAGGAGCGAGAATCCACTTGATCCTCAAGGCACATATGTGGCAGGTTATATTCCCACCTCCTCCCTTCGACCTCAATATAGCATGATAGCATGCTATTAGGAGGTGCTTGGCTGGTTGCCAGTCAAGTTTTCATTTTCCCTTCTGGCACCACAAAAAGGTGTCACAAGCCTTTCTTTGAGGCCATACTCATGCTATGTTCTGCTAGAAGGCACCAGAAGAAACCTTGAGACCAACATCAAGGCTACTACTGACAGCCACCAGAAGTATTTAGAGGTAGGTAATCAAAAGGAGACACAGAAACTGGATATGGGATTGGGGTGCAGCGGGGGAGGGGGGCACACAAGGGACTTCCACCACTTGGGAGCAGAAAAACAGAAATCTGTAACAGGAAACAATAATTAAGGCAGCCAGGCAGAGAAAAGCAGATATGAAAACTAGGGGTATCATGAGAAACCCTTCTCCCTTCTTAAGGCCCAGGGGGCTTCCTGCCTTTGAAGACCTTTGAACTTTTATGATAATCTCACTGCCCCCCTCCCTGCCAATCATGTTCCCACAAGATGGCTCTGTTCCCAATGGCTTAAAAGCTTTAACTACTACAGATGAAATCTCAAAGTGCTTACCCATTCCTCTCACGCCCCCACAGGTCTTAAACAGGTTCTTCCTGGGAAGCTGGTGGCAAAAACGCAGGGGAACAAAGCCACCCACCTGAGAACAACCTATTCTGTGAGCATGAGACAGAGCTGACTTCTCACTAAGGTGCCTTTGTAGGGCTTATAAAAAAATGAAATAAAAAAGAAAGCTTTTGTCCTAATGCATGCCAGGGTCCTGCTGCTGTTCTGGGAACGTGTGGGTGGGTGCCACCCTCAAGGAAAAACACAGACTTTGAGAAGAGGCACTGGGAGCCCTGATGGTGTTCTAGGTCCCACGACCATCTGTTCTCTTAGAGAAAGGCTCCAGGCATGCTGTGTGGGGACAATTCATCAAGAGGCACAGTGAAATGTGGTCCTGCCTACGTACTGGTGTCCAGTCCTGTCAAGCACCAGCAGATGGGTAGGACTGATGTAGTAGCCAATTATCTGAATGTGGCTACTTTCAAACTGGGGGGTGAGGGGAGGGGCGCAGAAGTCTGCCCAGTTGGCTGCAGGAAGTGAATGAACTGCCCA
The DNA here is from genome assembly GCF_000412655.1 of Myotis brandtii. Classification (NCBI taxonomy): domain Eukaryota; kingdom Metazoa; phylum Chordata; class Mammalia; order Chiroptera; family Vespertilionidae; genus Myotis; species Myotis brandtii. The sequence continues at coordinate 1,057,897 of NW_005367210.1, forward strand.
CTCACCCCAACACTGTAACAGGCAATGGTCACTTTTCTCACCCCGCTGATCACAAATAACCATACAGACAAGCTTTCCTCCGCCAGCCGCCTCCCTAGGCTCAGGTGCTGATTGTGGCTTACGAAGTCATTTAAAATGTCAAAACCACCTTCCAGTTTCCTTCACAGGCATCAGGCTGGGTTTCAATGTCTCCTCTTCCATAGCCTTTTAAAAGGTTCTAGAGTCCTTAGCATGTCCACCCACAGAGAAGGGCCAGTGAAATAAGAGCACACTGGAGGGGGGTGTTATGTGCCTTTTTCCCTTCAACAGAGGGCTGCCCCCATGGTCTGGGAGAGAAGGTAAAGCTCGGAAGGGTAGACCTGAGCAACTCAGAGCTGCCTACAGCAGCGGTTCTCAACCTTCTGGCCCTTTAAATACAGTTCCTCATGTTGTGACCCAACCATAAAATTATTTTCGTTGCTACTTCATAACTGTAATGTTGCTACTGTTATGAATCGTAATGTAAATATCTGATATGCAGGATGGTCTTAGGCGACCCCTGTGAAAGGGTCGTTCGATCGCCAAAGGGGTCGCGACCCACAGGTTGAGAACCGCTGGCTACAGCCTACCATCCAGGCGAAGTAACAGAAGAGAAAGGAGAGGAGAAAAAAAACAGAGGAAGGAAGAGGAACAGAGGAAGGATGGGAAGGGGGAGGAAGGGGGGACAGAAGGGGAAGGACCGTGATTCATATCAGCAACCGGAGCTGCACCGATCTCCCCCCTCCACCCACAGCAGGGCGC
>NW_005367210.1:1058701-1059000 GCF_000412655.1 Myotis brandtii
TAGACACCGCCCGGGAGGGCCTTGTACGGGCATGGAGTCCAGGAGGGTCTCCAGGTGCTGGGCTCGGGTGCGAACTCCGGCCGAGGGTCCACAATTCGTAGGGCAGGGGGACTAAATGCCAAACGCGTTCTGTCAGCCTGGGCCATCAACGCCACGGGAGCTGGGATGTGTCAGTGCCTCAAAGTAAAGAGGTGAGAGACCGCGCAGATGTGGTGTCTCCGCGGCCAGGCTGGGCCACAGCAGGGGCTGGGGAGCTGGGACGCTTCTCCTCCCGGCGAGGGGGCTGAGCCCGACTCCCC
>NW_005367210.1:1059902-1068027 GCF_000412655.1 Myotis brandtii
TGCGGTTCGGACGCCGGACCTGCCCCGCCCCCCGCCCCGCTTCCTTTCTCTGAGCGTCCGGCCAGGCCGGCATCTCTTCAATCGAGTTTCCTCATCTGAGAAACGGGGAGACGATGTGGGGCTCCGCCGGTAACCGAATAGGTGACTTTCAGCAGGTTCACACTTCTCAGTGCACACGCATCCTGTAAAAACGGTGATTCCGAGGGCAGCGTAGATGTGCGTTCATGTTAGCGTTCAATGAACGGTTCACGATGAGGAGCTCTGCTTTTCCATGTTGGAGGAGGAGTCAGTATGTGCCCTGGATGCATTCATTCACGCATTCGTTCATGGCTTATTTTGTGCTAGGTGCTGGGGAAACAGCAGGGAAGGAGACAGACTCAGTCCCTGACCTCACAGAACTTAAATTTTGGTGAGAGGCAACCAGTACCCACACAGGTAAATGTAAAGTTTCAAATCTGTAAGTTCTGTGAGAGAGCGACCCCTGACGTTATGTTCTGAGAGACAGAATAGAGAGGCCTGTCTCAGCCTGGAGGGTAGTGACATGGTCCGCGCAGGTAGCTAGGGTTAGCCAAGGTCTGAAGGAGTTGACCGGCGGTGTGTGGGGCTGGGAGAGGCAGAGGAACACGCAGGAGGCACTGTGGCAGGAGGGAGCACTGTGACAGTCTAGGGACCTGCGTGTGCTCCTCGGGTGTTTCAAACATGACTTCAAAGTTCTTTGACACTCTTCCCATCATCTGTGTTCCCTTCCCTACAATCTCAGGGACCTTGTGACTGAAATTTCTGTCTTTCTTATTTTTTTAACTATATTTTTATTGATTTCAGAGAGAGAGAGGGAGAGGGAGAGATAGAAACATCAGTGATGAGAGAGAATCATTGATCAGCCGCCTCCTGCACACCCCCCACTGGGGATGGAGCCTGCAACCCCCGCATGTGCCCGATGGGGAATCGCAAACTGAACTGTGACCTCCTGGTCTATGCTCAACCACTGAGGCACACCAGCCAGGCTATTTTTTTTAAATATATTTTTATTAATCTCAGAGAGAAAAGGAGAGGGAGAGATAGAAACATCAGGGATGAAAGAGGATCATTGATCAGCTGCCTCCTGCACATCCCCCACTGGGGATGGAGCCTGCAACCCAGGCATGTGCTGTGGACTGCCCTGATGGAGAATTGAACCATGACCTCCTGGTTCATAGGTCATCACTCAACCACTGAGCTAAGCTAGCAGGGCTCTCTCTCTCTTTTAACGGTCCAGAGGCAGGTAGGACAGCTTGGCTTCACAGGCTCTCCAGAGGATTGTGTTCCTTTTACTTGTGTCTCTCCATCTGTAGGATCCTACCCTCCTCTGCATGGTCCAAGCTGACTCCAACATACTTGCATTCCAACCAGTGGAAAGGGGGAGTGAAAGCTTACCCCATCCCTTTAGGTGCATGACCTAGAAGTTGCACACATCTCTTCTTCTCATGTCTCATTGGCTACAACCTATTTGTATGGCCAAATTTAGCTTCTTGTGTGCCCAATGAAAAATAGGCATTCTGTGCTTATAGGAGAAGGGAAGAACAGATATTAGGAGAAAAAAAGGGGGCGTGGGGAGAGAATCCTGCAATCAATGTACATGTCCTTGACCGGAATCAAACCAAGGACTCTTTGGTCTGCAGGCCAATGCTCTATCGACGGAGCCAAACTGGCTAGGGCCAAAGAGTTTTAAAATTTTCAGTTACTTTATTTTTCAGTTCAAAGAGTTTCATTTTGTTCTTTACGTATGAATTTGCTTAAACTTTCTATCTTTCCATTTGTTTCTAGATGGTTTGTCCTTACTTGCTGGAGCATGTTTATAGTAGCTGCTTTAAAGACTTTGTCAGATAATTCCAACAGCTGTGTACTCTCAGCATCTGTTGATTGTCTTTTCCTTTGTGAGTTGAGATTTTCATGTTTCTTCATATGTGTTAGCTCTGATCAAATAATCAAATCGATATCCCCTCCTCTGGGAAACTGACCTTTAGATCATTTCACAACTGACATTCTCTTTCACTTAGATGACATTCCATTTGCTAAGAACAGCAACTTTCCCCTCCAGACTTGCCCAGGGTCTGGACTTGCCCAGAGAATTCTCCATGGAAAAAGCCCTCCTAGAGTCCTTTAAAATTTCTGACTCCCCGTCCCTGGCTGCTGATGCCATTTTGGCTCAGCCCATCTGGTCTCCACATGATCTAATAAATTTATAATCCCTTGCCACTCTTGTCCTTGTGCATTCCTCCTTTGGTGACCCTAACAATATGTCAAGTAATATTGGAATACATCCTGAACATTTTGAATGTCATTATACAATATTCAGTCTTTTTAAACTCCTATGGAGAATGGTGATATTTTTGTTTTAGTAAGCAATGAACGAGATTGGGCTTAGGCTACATGTGGTAGTCTGAAAATGCTCCTTGGTTCAGGCTTCTGAATAACTGAGGATTCTAGTGGCTGGATCCTGAGGAGGAGTGGTGGCACAACCCAGGATGAGGGGTGCTTGACAGATATGCCTGAGAGGGACAATAATGCTGGCATGAAAATAATATTGTCAGGCAGACTTACAAATTCCTATCAGAAGCTGCTAGATTGGAGTGTCATTCTGTCATAGGTTTAGCAGGTGGGAATACATCAAGCCCAAATGGCTTGAGGGAGTTTATTATTTACATGGATGGCAAAAGCAAGATCAGCTATGGTGTTAGCATCCCTAGTCCACAAGATGATACTGAAACAAAAGGGGCTAGGTGACATGAAACCAGAATAATGGGGTCCCAATTCCATGCTGCAGTTAAGCTGTTTGACAGCCTGAAACTGGAAGGAAGGTAAGGTAGAAGGGGATGAACCCCCACCTCATCGGAATTAGGGAGGCAGATGAGAAAGAGCCTATGGCTACAGCCTTACTGGGAATAGAAATGGCCTTGTGGCAGCTCCTCTCATGACCACCTGACTTCTCATGTTCCAGGAGGATCTCGGATGTTCCATCAAGGCGTAGGTCAGCTGTGGTTAATTTAAGCCTTGCCTACATGGCCTAGGTGGACATGTGCAAAGTTGTCAGGGCACCAGAACAGAACAGTTTCCCTACAGAGATGAGCCAGTCACAGAGAAGAAGAAATATAAGGGACACAAAAAAGTTTCCAGGGTGAGGTGCGTGGTACAGTGGGAAGAGCTATGGGCAGGGAGGCAGGAGTCTGTGGTGTGCTGTCCTAGGCTCAGGGATTGAAGAAGACATGATTCCTGCCTCCCTGGAGCTTCTGGGAAGAGATTAAAAAGAAACACACATGCACACTAAGTGATAAGTCTAGGAAGAAAAATAAGAACAGGTTAGGGGATCCACCAAGATGGCGGCATAGGTAAACACCGGAGACAAGGAGCATGAGGAGCGAAGGGTATTAATTCAAATACTACACGAGGCCTTGGTTTTTGTTCAAATGTGATGGGAGCCACTGGAGGGTTTTGAGCCAGAGAGAGCCAAGATTTGATTTATCCTTTTAAAGCTTTTTTACTCTCACCAGAGCTTACAGTCTATCCGGCCTATTAACAACATGGATTCTCCGAAGGATGAGAATGATTGCCTCCATTTCACAGGGAAGGAGATTAAAACACAAACAGGGGCAGTGGCTTGCCCAGTGGGATCAGCTTCACCAGGATTGGAGCTGGGTGTCCAGGCTCTCCTAGGGCAGGCAGTGCCTGTTCTGTCACAGGTGCCTGGATCGGCCCCCCATTTCCACCCGAGGACTGGTGGCAATAATCAGCAGTGACACGCAGGAGTCCCCACAGTTGGGGAGCCTGAATCCACATTTGCAGTGCTCACACTGGCCTGAAGCCTGAAGTGCTTGAACACAGAGGGCTGGAAGGGGCAGGAGCAGGGACTCTGAGCAGAGCATCTTGTCAGGCTCAAGGATGTCCTCTCTGGACTGATTCTTCACTCTCAGGCCTGGGTGCCCTTCCACTTTCATTCCCCCTCAGAGCTTAACTCCTGAGTCTGCTGTCCTTGCCAGGCTGTGAGCTTCCTGGAGCGCTGGGAAGTGGTGCTGAGTGTGGTGGCAGTAGGTGGGGACATAGGAGAACACAGGATTTGTGCAGGACTCCGCATTGCTATGTGCTCCTGTGTGACATTGGGCAGGTGATCTTACACTGTAAAATGAGAGCAGGCCCTCATGCATCATTTGAGGCAATATACTATATTAGAATGGCCTTTTTAAAAATATATTTTTTTATTGATTTCAGAGAGAAAAGGAGAGGGAGAGAGAAATAGAAACATCAATGATGAGAGAGAATCCTTGATTGGCTGCCTCCTGCATGCCCCCTACTGGGGATCGAGCCCACAACCCGGACATGTGTCCTTGACCGAAATCGAACCCAGGACCCTTTAGTCTGCAGGCTGGTGCTCTATCCACTGAGCAAAACTGGCCAGGGCTAGAATGGCCTTTCAAGAAAGCAGCTGGCAACACAAATTCATAGTGTTAAAAATGTGCTTACTGAACTTCTGGTTGGACAAGATTATATAGACCCACTTCTCTTCTTCCCGGTTAAGCACAATGATAAACCAAGAGGCAACCTAAGGTGCACTATGACAAGTGGTAAAGGAAAATGAACTGGTTTGGAAGCCCAGGACTGAAAAAGGAACACAGAGGCAGGGCCTCTTATATTCCCCCACCCCAGTGGTCGGCAAACTGCAGCTCGCAAGCCACATGCGGCTCTTTGGCCCCTTGAGTGTGGCTCTTCCACAAAACACCGAAAAACTTCTGCGCATGGGCCACGTAGTTTCAATCACACTGTACATGCGCGCCCGCAGGTGGTATTTTGTGGAAGAGCCACACTCAAGGGGCCAAAGAGCCGCATGTGGCTCACGAGCCGCAATTTGCTGACCACTGCAGCCCACCCCATAGAAGAAGGAACCTGGACCTGGCACTTCCTCACCCCCGCCTAGCAACAGAAGGTAGCCCAGGTAGGCAGCCCTGGATTGAATGGGAGCCCCTCTGCCAGCAACAGGTGCACCCAACACTGCTGGCAAGGGGGACTGATGGGGAGCCTCACTAACAGTAAGGATGCGGGGGAGCACTCCCTTTCCCACAGGGAGACATGGGGAAGGTGAGCAGGTGGAACAGGCAGGAGGGGACCTGGCACAACAAGCAACCACAGTAGGTCTGCACTTCCCTCCCCACCAAGAGGAACATGGTGGCCAGGCCTGGGGAAACTCCTCCCACCCTCATGGCAGCTTAAGCAGAGGCCAGTGGAAGACCCTGTAACACCAGATAATCCAAGCAAATCAAACTGTCATTGGGACCACACAAGTAGGCTGTGTGCTAAACCTAAACAGGGTGATTGCCTGCTAAAATAAAGGATTTAAATAGAACCCAGAGTGAAAATCACCCATAAAAATAAGAATAAAAATGTCACAACTTGAATGAGAACACAATCAACCAACTCCAACATTGAGATGAATTAGATGTTAGCCCTGGCCAAGCAGCTCAGTTGGTTGGAGCATCGTCCTGATGTGCCAGGGTTGCAGGTTCAATCTTCGGTCAGGGCACATACAAGAATCAACCAATGAATGCATGAATAAGTGGAATAACAAATTCTCTCTCTCTCTCTCTTCTCCTAAAAAATCAACTAAAAACATAAAAATGGAATTATAGGACAAGGGTTTGAAAGCAGCCATCATAAAAATGCTTCAACAATCAATTACAAATCTCTTGAAACCAGGAAAAATTAGAAATCTCAGTGATGAAATACACATTATAAAAAAAGAGCCTCTGTTAAGAACTCGTTTAATTTAATATAGATACAGATGGTTACATATAGTAATATTTATGGATATGTGTATACTGTGGGTTAGTAGTCAGGTATATATTTCTTTACTCTGTTAGCTAAGCGGTTCTCAACCTGTGGGTCACGACCATCGGAAAACACATATAGCATATCAGATATTTACATTACGATTCATAACAGTAGCAAAATTACAGTTATGAAGTAGCAACGAAAATAATTTTATGGTTGGGGGTCACCACAACATGAAGAACTGTATTAAAGGGTCGCGGCATTAGGAAGGTTGAGAACCACTAGAAGAAAGACACCCAAAGAGCAATGAGCTTGCCTGGTGCCCAGATCTTGGTTTCCCATACAATTCTCCAAGTAAAGAAACCAGGGCTGATTCTAGGACTGGGATAGGAAACATACAAGATGAGCCTGGAGCATCTTGTTGTGCTGGAAAGTAATAAAGTGCTCAAAACAAAGAAACAAACAAAAAACCCCAACCAAATAGACGAACAAAAAGTGAGGACCTGGTACAGGAAGCTGGGAGAGGGCAGGCGGGCGAGACTGGAATGTTCCAGAAGATGATGGTGGAGACTGTGAAGATGGTGGTGGTGGACATAGAAGTGGAGGTACTGGTAATTGTGCAGATGGTGGTAAAGGTGATGGTGACGGAGGAAGTGGTGGAAGATGGCAGAGATGGTGGAGGATGAGGTGGTGCAGGTAGTTTTCACGGTTAGGTGCATTTCTTCTTGTGACCACTTGGAAATAAACACCTTATTATGGGATCCTCTGACCCTCTTTAAGAAAGGGGCATATTTGAGGTTTTGTAGTGAGACTATATTGAACTTCTTTGTGAATCACTTATTTCCTTGTGTCCACCCCTTTGATTGTGGTATAGACCCCAATGGCCCTCACTGAAACCACCTGACAGAGGTTATAATAACTTGGCTCTTGACCTAACTCCTAAAGCCAAGGGTTCAGGCAGTCAGGGGTTCAAATCTTGGCTGTACAGGCCTTTTATATGGTGTGGACCTCACCATGCTGAGCCTGTGTATTCCTCCATAAAATAAGCTAGGCATGGTACCTTTGGGTTGTTGTCAAACTACACGAGGCAAGATACATACAGGGCCTAGCACAAAATTGTGCTCAAATAATGGCAGCTGCTGTTATCATTAGTAGTGGCTGAAGATCTGGTCCTGGCATTGAGGGTGTTAGGTGCTCAAGATGGAGGGTGACTGGCCCTTAAACTTCTGAGTCCAGTCCTGTCAAGGTGGGGAAGGTGCCGAGGCACCCCCTGCACACCTTGCTCTCCCACCCCACATACATATCTGCTTTGTTGTGGGGGTATATTTTTGTTGTGGTTGTTGTTGTTGTTAATCCTCAACCGAGTATATTTTTCCACTGATTTTTAGGGAGAGTGGAAGAGAGAGAGGAAAGACAGAAACATCGATGTGAGAGAAACACATTGATTGCACGAGCCCACTTGGGTTTGGGCCGGGGAGAAGCCCACAATCAAGGTATGTGCCCTTGACGGAATCAAACCTGGGACCCTTTGGTGTGCGGGCTGACGCTCTGTCCCCTGAGCCAAACTGGCTAGGGCCATATCTGTTTTAGTTCCACCTTTTCTTAAGTGTCTTTGCTGGAAGAACCTAGATACCTTTACTGGCAGCTACAGGTGCCCTTTAGAACGATGCCCCCCTGTGGCTGAATGAGAGCCTGCTTTGGGAGAGAGGGATGGACTGAGTTACCCAAACACTACTTCATGGGGCACTTTAAGCATCATCACCTTCACCCTTTAGATAGGGAGGTCTTATCTCCATTTCACAAGTTCATTCAACCAGTCATTTGTTGAAGACCTAAGATGTGTCAGGCACTGTGCCAAGTGCTCAGAGTCATGGAGCTTATAACCCAGTGGAGGGACAAAGGAAACAAACACATAAGAGTATATAATGCATCACATGGAGACAGAATAAGAAGGAAAATACAGCAGGGCAAATGGATAGCTAGTGGTGGGCCAGGTCCTGCAGGGTTCTTCAGGGACCAACCAGGTCACTGCAGTTGTCGATGTGAGAGATGATGGAGGCTGGACGCAGGAGATCACAGGGTAAGGATGATGTGTGGCTGGATTTGGGATGCATTTGCAGCAGAACCTCAAGAGCCTGTTCATGGACTGGATGTGGGGTGAGCAGAGATGTAGTCACACAGCACAGAAGCTTGCTCAGCTGGGGCCAGATTGGCCACTAGAAGTCAACAATGTGCTTCCCTGTCCTGTCCTGAGAAAAGTGGACCTGGAAGGAAGTGTGCGTGCGTGTGTGTGTGTGTGTGTGTGTGTGTGTGTGTGTGTGTGTGGCGG
>NW_005367210.1:1071979-1099548 GCF_000412655.1 Myotis brandtii
CATGAAAAAAAAAAAAGACTTTCTTTCATTTGGCTCTGGCAGGGAGAAGTCCTGACAGCAGTTCCTCTGGAAATCCTAGTGGTTGGGCTAGAGAGCAGCAGAGAACCCACACTTCTGCACCAGTTGCTTCCATGGAATGAGCTCAGTCAGCTTGAAGGAGTTCCTGGTGGGGACTAGCATGTTTTGTAGTGCTGGTGGGTACACAAAAGGGCACTGCCGCTTTGGAAGATGCCATGCAAAGCCACAAAGACATGCTCAGCTCTTGCCGCACATACCTGCTTCTGAGGAAGCAACCAGATGTGCCCCATACTGTACCTATAGGGTTGCTGGGCATGGTGTGGTTTACAAGGCCAAACAGAAACACCACGTATGCCCCACAGTAGAGACTAGTTTAAGCTGAACTTGTTAGGAAGGGCATCATCATAACTAATTTGCCTTTTTCACTGTGGATGTCATTCCATCAGGACATGTCCCATGCATTGCAATATATTCTTGGCCTGGCCTATTGAACTCCCTTACTTGCCAACCAAGTTTTGGGATGATCCAAAATGTCCCTACCAATTAACAAAATGCCTCAGTTGAGAAAGCCCTGAATTCAGAAGCCCCATAACCAGTGGCTGAGTATCCTTTATTTTTTAAAAAAACACTGTGAAAGCCTATCTGTGGGTGGATGAACCTTTCCCTCTGGACCACCTAGAGAGAACCAGGACTGAAACCAGCCTGGATCCAGACCAGTGTGATCCTCGCTCTGTGGCTGACAAGCTCTCTGACCCTGGGATGGTCTGAACTGTGATGGCTGCATTAGATCTCTTCCCCTGGCTGGGTGGGAATCCCAAAAGGCCTTTGTGCCTTTCTAGATGATGCAGGTTGTAAGTGGTGGTTTTGTGATCTCTTCTGATATGTACTAATGAAACTTAAGCAGAAACTCTGATAAATCTTAATAAAAATTTAAAAAAGCATGCCCTGGCAGTGTAGCTCAGTTGGTTGGGCATTGTCCAGTGCACTGAAAGGTTGCCGGTTTGATTCCATCAGGGTACAGACACAGGTTTCGGGCTTTATCCCCAGTAGGGGACATGTCAGAGGCAGCTGACTAATGTTTCTCTCTCCCTCTCCTTTCCTTTCTTCTCTAAAACAAACAAAATGTTTGGGGGGGAAAAAGAAACTCTGAAGCAGGGTAGGAGGGGGTTGAGTGTATGTGTACAGGGCCCGGGTTGGGGACAGCGTGTATGTATGTGGAGCGAGGTTTAGAGCATAACCTTTGGAAGCAAGCAAACCTTACCACTCACCAGTTGGGCTTTAGGTTTTGCACTGTAAAATGGGATGCTTGTGGCACAGACGTACTTACAATGGTTGCTATTACACTTCTTCAAAGCAACCCATTATAAAGCATCAAACTCCATTGTCCTCATTCTGGTCCAATTCCCGGTCAAGGGCATGTACCTGGGTTGCATGGTCAAGGTGACAATAATTTACAAAGTTTTTCCAGACCGGCATTGTTTCCAGTTACTACCACCTGCTGGAGGACACTGGCAGATGCTGCAGTCCTGGCAGGCCCCTGCCAATTTGCTATCAGAAGCACCAAGCTGTGTGTGTCCCTTTCTCAGGATGGGTCTTGGGGAAATCCAAGCCATTCCCCAGCTCTGGATATAAGTAGTGTTTGTTCTTGGCTTGTTGCAGGGTGTGAAGCAGGATTGGTGATGACTGCTTGGAAAAGAGGATTGAGGGACATTGATTCAAAACCAGGAGATTCTCAGTCAGTGTTGATTCTAAGTCTGTGCTTCACTTAATTGGGAGGTGGAAAGGCTTTCAAGACCCCAGTGACCCTCCTTTCCCAAACTTGCACAGAAAAAAACCACACTTATTTATGGCGGAGGTCTGTATGAGACTGCCTAAGTTGCTGTGAGTCTGAAATCAGTGGGGCAGAGAACTGTGAGGCGGAACCTGCACACCAAAGCCAGGCACTTACATTACTCTCACTCTCAAAATTTACTCAGCACAGGCCTCCCCTCCCCTTTCAACATTTGATTTGCCACATACATCATTATCGAATAGCTAGGCGAGATATATATATATATTGCTAATCCTCACCAGAGGACATTTTTCCCATTTCTTTTTTCAGAGGATGGAAAGGAGGGAGGAAGAGGGACAGAAACATTGATTGGCTGCCTCCCGCATATACCCTGACAGGGCAGGGGACCAAATCTGCAACCCAGGTACACGCCCTTGACCGGGAATTGAACCTGAGATCCTTCGATGCGCAGGCCAACACTCTAACCGCTGAGATACACCGGCTAGGGTGCTCAGTGATATTTTGATGATTTCTCACTAAGATACCCTGACTCTGAACTCAGGTTGGCATGAGCTGTTTCCCAATGAAAAGATACCCCATCTATTCCCTAGGTACACACTTCTGCACATGGAGTAAAGCAATGGCAGAGCAGCTGAGAATCACCAGGGTGACAATGGCCCAGATGATGAGGGAGGAAAGGCCCGGGGCAGACAGGTGAAATCAGAATCTCAACTGGTTTGAACTTCCCAGGGTTTGAGCGAAAGGAGCACAGGGAATATTTATTTTCATCTGAAGGAGTCATGTGCATCTGTATCTGGGGGACTTTTGCTGCTGCCTGGTTTTATCTGGGCAAGACATTTGTCCTTATGGGAGTAAGTGGCTTCAAATCCTCTTTCTACAAGTCCCCCACTTCCTTCCTTATAAAGGGGGAAATCCTCCACTAGTCATCGTGGGACAGGCAGGTGGACATACAAGTAGATGGGTATTGTGGGCCACAAGCAATTTTTATGCAGGAAGGTTCTTCTCACACGCCCTGGAGAGAAATTATTTTAAAGCAAACAAAGCCTACTTCAGTGAGAGAGGTTCCCTGGAACATGCTGGTGATATTCCTTCCATTTTTTTAGTTGTTTTTATTTTTTTTTCTTTAAAGTCCATTGATCGTCACAAAAACCAAGAAATGCAACTAAGGAGAAAACAAATGTCCAACGGAGATCTAAGAACCCAGAGCTACGGAGGAGACGGCACTGGACTGCTGGGTGTTCAAGAGGGGGCGGGAGGGGCAGTCTCCACGGGGCAGCTGGCCATGGGAAACACAGGAAGGTGAGGCCACCTGGCAGGGCCGGGTGGTTATGTTAATCGTTGCACGATGACGGCGTTGAGCAGGTTGGCTTCCTTAAGGGTCTGGTTCTCATCAGCCAGCTCTTTGTTCGGGAAAGTAGTCATGAGGACAAAGCTGGTGGCGGCCATGGCCGGCCGGGCGTCCACAATGAAGAGTCGGATGTCACTGATCCTGGTGGAGCAGGGGTGAGTGGGAAGTGGGTGAGCAGTGCCCTTCTCTGCTTCCCACAAACCCCACCCTGCAGCAGGAAGCACCACATCCCCCAAGCCCCCTCCCCTGGCCCTGTCTTCTAGAGAGTGGCCAAAGCTCTCCTTTGGAAGCCCATCTGAGCAGGCCACTCCCTTGCCTGAAACCCTTCAGGGTTACTCCCATTTTCTTTGGGAGAAATACCCATCTCCTTACTGTGGTCCCAAGGCTTGACCAATTTTACACCACCCTCCTTCTCCTTTCACTTCTTCTTCATGCTATGCTCCCTGCCTACATTTGGGTCCCTCTTTCTAGAGGCTCCTCTGCCTGATTCTTTTCCTGTAATCCTAATCAAACCTTAGGCCTCAGTCAGCTCAAATGCTGCCTCCTTAGGGCAGCCTTCCCCCCAAGCTCCATCCCCTGATCTTACTCCCACAGTACTGATCAAGTTTGTAATCAAACAATTTTGGGATATGATTAAGGTCTGTCTCCCCCTGTAGACCATGAATTCCACAAGGGCAGCAAATATTATGTCTCTTTTAAAAACCACTAAAACTATTAGTGAGAAGAATTACTGAAGGTCAGTAACCCTTGAGTGCCAGGAATCCCTACTCTAGATACTGCTTGTGTCCTGAACCTGGTGACCACAAGAAGAGTCATCTGAAACAGCCAGCCTCTCCCCTAGAGTGCTTAAACAGAAACTTCTTTCTACCTCCAACACTTTAAATTTATGCGATTCACAATCTGGCACATCTAAGGGCGTAGACATCCATGATACAGTCTGAGACCTTCAGCAGAGTCCTCTTACCCACCAGCTGGTAAACTCTTGGGATGGGCTGTCCACCCGGGGGAGTTAGCAATCATGCTGAAAGGCTGGAGTTACTGAGTGCTGGTACTCAGGCAAAGAACTCAGACAAGTGACAGGAATTAATTCCCTTAAACACAAAGCGCCTAACAGTGCAGTGAACAGTTCCTACTGAACAAGAAATGTTTGAACAAAGATTCCATGTGCTCCTGGGGCTTGTTTCACAGCTTACTCAACACGAGAACCTTGTCAACACTCAAGGATTGTCAAGTCATTCACTGAGTCCCACATGTGGGTTCTGGTTCACCTGGCCTATGATTGATGACATTTAGACACTGCTAGTCTAGAAAAGGAGTTGTCAAATATCTTTACTCTATCCTCCCCTGCTAATCACTTCATTACTCTGTGTCTGTAAAATGAGGGAGGCAGTTTGCTTTGATCCAGGCCAGATGATCTGAGATAGTAGAGCAGGTGTTCTGGAATTCTCAAATGCCAGATCTGGAAACCTTAATAGCCTGGTCATTTTCAGAGGCCCCTTGTGGGAAGGAGGTGAAGAAAGCCATGGGTGGGATGCTGGTACTGTGTCTCCTCTCCTCTCTAGCAAGCACAGCTGTTCAAATTTTATCTGTTCTACCTTTGGGATTTAGCATGAGATTTCCTTTGAACAAAGAGTTTGATGGCTGAAAAAATCCCTAAGGAATCCAATCCCCTAATTTTACAGGTAAGGAATGAGAACCACAGTAGGTAAGAGAGCAATCACTGGCCACATTTAATGGAATTAGGGGCCAAAGGCTTCAGACTTGCATGCTTTCCATTCCATTGCCTCCTTTTCGAAAAGCATGGAGTGCCTGCTGGGGTTAGAAGAAAAAACAGCCCCCCTGCCTCCCCCTTTGGTGGGAATCTCTGGGACCCTCCTAAAATAAGGTAGGCCAGACAATATAAGGTACCTGTGGCTGTGATTAAATTTTTGCACCAGCCTCCCGCCATCAGCAAGCCGTATTTGGATGTTTGTGGTAGGCTGTGTCTCGTCGATGGAGATGGAAGAGCTGGCTTTGGCTTCATTTTCTGCTTGCTGGGCTGGAAAGACGGTATTCAATACCTGGGGTGCAGTGCTGAGGAGAGAGGATCCAGTCAGGACACTAACAAAAACAAGGCACGAGGGAAATCCTGTCTCAGATTTGTACTAAGCAGTTGCTGCACCTGGCATTGTGTTTGGTGTTGCTGAAACAGGAATGACTAAGACAGAATGCCTGCCCTCATGGAACTTACAGGCCCAGCAGAACTCTCCTCAGACTCTGAGTTACTGCTAGCTCCCCCTCACTCCTAATAACATTGGGCAAGTTATTCAATCCCCTCTTCCTTGATGTCCTCACATGAATAAGGGCTTAAAGAGAGGAAAGCTGTATGCATGGCAGCCTGGGGTGGGAGAGACCATGGCCGGAACTTGAAGGGTCCAACAGACCAGGATGTGTTTAGCTTCAGAGAGGTGGAGGGCAGAATGAGGAGAGGAGCACTCCAAGTCTGCAGTGGAGGCAGGCTTGACACAGCCTGGCAGTGGCTGATGGACATAAGGGATGAGCCTAGACTCTTTCTCTGTGATGGACTTTTCAGGCCTGCATTCCCTACTGAAATCTCACTCATGTGTCTATTTCATACTCATGTGCCAACTATGAGAAAGGGGGATGGATGCGGGATTTCCTGAAGACCAACTAAGTGCCCGGCACCATAGGGGTTGATTATATCTTATGAATAAGACACGGTGTCTGCTGCAGTGTTCAGAGCTCGCAGATGGACCGGGGCTAGAATTCACCCACTAGCCATGGTGTGTTGAGCAAGTTACTTAAGCTCCCTTAATTTCAACAAGGGTAGTAACAAGGATTTTTAACAAGGGTTAAGGCTACCAGCCTTGCTCAGTTTTTGTAGGGATTTAAGGAGTGAATCAAATAAAGCAATTAGAGTAGCTGACAAACAAAATGTACATAGAACTCCCAATTCTCCACAACCATTTAAAGCCTTTGTCTCTCTCCTGTAAACCACCATACATCTCACCCTCAGCCTTTCTCTTAGCACAGTGGTCAGCAAACCGCGGCTCGCGAGCCACATGTGGCTCTTCGGCCCCTTGAGTGTGACTCTTCCACAAAATACCACGTCCAGGCGCGCACGTACAGTGGGATTAAAACTTCGTGGCCCATGCACAGAAGTCAGTTTTCGGCCCGGGCGAGTCTATTTTGAAGAAGTGGCGTTAGAAGAAGTGGGGGTACGTTCGCTGAGGTCGACCCCTCAGATTGAGGACGTTTTTAGCAAAGGCCAGCTTAGGAGTAACCTAATTAAGTTAATAACAATGTACCTACCTATATAGTTTAAGTTTAAAAAATTTGGCTCTCAAAAGAAATTTCAATCGTTGTACTGTTGATATTTGGCTCTGCTGACTAATGAGTTTGCTGACCACTGTCTTAGCAGATGCCCTGGCCTAGGCCTTTGCAAATCAGAGGCTATTAGACCAAAGCTTGCTTGTTTCCCCTGAAAGCCTCTAATCAGATCAGCCCCTATACCTCTCCCTTCCCTCTGATCTTTAAACCTAAGAAGGGTACTCTTAGCACATTCAACTGGAAGTCGTTTCCCAAGTGTGCTTCCTGGGGTCCTAGTCCCTTGAGATATCTCCAGGAAAGTTTCAGAAATGCCACATATTACTACACCAGCAGCATCATGGGGCACTAGTGTATTAAAGGTATTGAGAGATTGTGCGGTTAAGGCAAACTTATTCTAGCACCATGTTCTTTTCATGTTACACTTGTTGATCACTTGCAGAGAATTTCAATCTACTAAATGGCAGCCATTATTATTCAGGAGTCAGTGTGATGCTGGAGAAAGAGCATAAGACCAGCCATCTGGTCCCAGCTCTACCACTAAATTAAACAAGAGGACTGGCCTTGAACAAGTCACTTGACTTCCCAGGGCTTCAGTTTCTCCAGGTGTAGCACAAGGAACTGTTCTGCTATGAGGATTAGATAAGATAATGTATGCAGAATGCCCAAGACAGGACACTCCAAACAAGAAAGCAACTGGTATTTTTGGCTTTCTTCCTAGTACAGCCTCTTGCATAGAGCTGGTGCTCATCATCTGAAGGTCAAAGAAGGCCTGACACATGGACTTGCCATGCGTCTGACTGTTTCTCTTGCATACTCTGAAAATAAGGTGGGTTAGGGAAGCATGATGAATATAGTGTATGTTTACGAAGCACCCATTACCAAGATGGACCCTGTGCAGAGTACTTTACAAGTATTAGTTCACTTAATCCTCACAACAGCCTGCAAGGAAGGGATTCAGCATCTCCACTTTACAGATGAGGAAACCGAGGCACAGTGGGATTAAGCAACTCACCCAAAATTCCAGTGTTGGTTCTAGGTGAAGCCAGGATATAATCCAAGCTGTCTAGCTCTAGGTCCTGTGCTCCTAACACCTACCACACTTTCCTGCTATGTCTGGGAGTCAGGCAGACATAGACTTGATTTCAGAAACATTACCCCCAAGATGAAATTTCCTCATCAATAAAATGGGAGTTAAATAAAATCCCCCATAATTACTAATAGCTAAAAATAATGCACCATACCCAGAATATAGAAGAAACACAAATAGAAGTCTATGTGGCTATGTAAGAACATCCAGGGTAGCCCTAGCTGGTTTGGCTCAGTGGATAGAGCGTCGGCCTGTGGACTGAAAGGTCCCCGGTTCGATTCAGGTCAAGGGCACATGCCTGGGTTGTGGGCTCGATCCCCAATGGAGGGGCGTGCAGGATACAGCCAATCAATGATTCTCTATCATCACTGATGTTTCTATCTCTCTCTCCCTCTCCCGTCCTGTCTGATATATTCCAGGGTAAAATGTAGTATGGAGGGACATGGTAGTCTTGCAAACTCAAAGACCTAAGTAACCACAAAGGATGGTCTGAAATTAAAATTTAACTAAAAGCAGTTGGTGGGTAGTCACCTCCTAGGCCGGTATCTTCACTGATAAGGTCATCCTTTACCTTAACTGAGCCTATCTGTCTTTTTGCATCTATGATAACACATCCTTGAAACATCTGGGTAACTTGTAACTTCCCTTTTTCTGGGCCCCTTGGGTCACAACCTAATGTGCCTGGGCGCCAGGACAGATACCACAAATTCCTTTGTTGTCATTGTTGTCATGTTAATTGTTGATTGTTAACTATCCTGCACCCACTTATGTGTCTATCATTTTGCTTTTTATCCAATCCCAGAGGTTTCCCCACTTTGCTTTCTCCTACCTCTCTTGTCTATCACCAGTGGATTTCATGTAACACACCTACATCTCCTCCTTTGATTGCAATGTATAAAAATAGATAAAAGACCGCCATTCTCTGGAGCATTATCCCAAATCATTGAGATACTGCTTCCTGGCAATTGTCGACAGTTTGGCTCAAATAAACTCACAAAAATTCTTTACAGGTTTAAATATTTTTACGTTAACATGTTGTAGAATTATGCACCTGAAACCTGTATAATTTTGTTAACCAGTGTCACTCCAATCCTATCTAATAATAGACAAACATGGTAATTGGCCGTACCTTCGCTACATCTCCCATTAGCTAATCAGCGTGATATGCAAATTAACCACCAACAAAGATGGCGGTTAATTTGCATACGTAGGCTCCAAGGGGTGGAGCGAAGCCTGACGGCCTGGGGCAGCGGAGCAGCGAGGCCTGACGTTTCCTGGGCCAGCAGAGCAGCGAGGCCTCACAGCTCCGGGGCTGGCTCTGGCCAGAACTCGGCCAGAGCGAAGGCCTGGGCCCCGGGCGCTGGAGGCAAACCGGTGCCAGCACCCAGGAGAAAGGAAGGCCTATTGCACGAATCTCTTCGTGCAACAGGCCTCTAGTAAACTTAATAACAAGAAAAAAAATAAGCCTCAGAATCCTTATTTATAGAATGTGGATCAAAACAGGATTAAAAGCCATAATACATATGAAATACTTAGTATAGTGCTTAGTTAACTGTAGAAAAACACTCAAATAGCTGATTGCTATCATTCTTCAAGGTCCTCTTCCACTTATGTTTGCCTAAATTCTGGACCCAAATCACTCAGAGATGCTACTGTCTACCCATGGGCTGTAAATGGAAGGTCACTTGAGAGGCACTCCAGCCTAAGCTGAGAGGTAGGGAGTGGAGAAGAAACCTCAATACTGGCCTTGTGATTCTAATTTGAAGCAAGACATTCAAAGAACATTAGATCTATATTGTTCTAATCATTGTGTAGGACAGCCATGTTCAAGGGATGCCCAGTCTGTGTCTGGTGCTTGAGAACTGCTATCACCTGAGTCATTCCTCTCCAGCAGTGGCTGAGCCATCTGTAGCAGTGAGGGCACTTCATCCAGGGGCAGGAATGGTCAGATCAGATCAGACATCTATCAAAAAAGGAGTTTCTTTACTGTCTCCCTGAAAATATCATGAGTCACAGGGAAACTGAGTCTTATTCAGATCAAGAGCTTGAATCATCTGACTGCTCATTTCCTTTGTAGTGAAAATAAAGTAGACACTAAGATGCTTTGTTTCCACAATTACAAGTTCTGAGACCCTGCCATCAAAATTGACTACTACAAAGCAAGGTGAGCAGCCAAAGCTCATCCCCACACTGTAATGACCCAGCTCCACCCAAGTGCAACTCCTGGTGTTTGTTACTCAAACTCAAATAAATGCAGTCTTATCCAAACCTTCAAATTAGTTCCCATGCAAACTGCAACAGCTAAAACAATAAAGTAAGTGTAACGTAACTGAAAGAATTTTTTCAACTGAGAACAATCTATTCATTCACTTCAAAGTATTTTTTCAGATCATCAGAGAAAAAACCCCAGGATTGACTTTTGAGGCAAATCTGAGGAAATTTTTTTAAACTTTTGGTTCCTGATCATTTTAGTTGACAAGATGACAATGGAAAACAGTAAAATTTATGGGTAAAATTAAAAAACACACAAAAACAAACAAACAAAAAACCCCCCACAAAATGGAACAACAAAAAACAAACCCAAAAGGTTATCCATCTGGTTTAGACTAAAAAGTTAAATCCCATCTCACTTAACTATATAAAACTTTTTTTTAAAGCCCTGGCCAGTGTGGCTCAGTTGATTGAGCATTGTTCTGTGCACCAAAAGGTTGCCTGTTTGTTTTTTTTAAAGTAATTTTTGACATATTTTTATTGATTTCAGAGAGGAAGGGAGAGGGAGAGAAAGATAGAAACATCAATGAGAGAGAATCATTGATTGGCTGCCTCCTGCACGCCCCACACTGGGGATCGATCCCACAACCCAGGCATGTGCCCTTGACCGGAATTGAACCCAGGACTCTTCAGTCCACAGGCCGACGCTTTATCCACTGAGCCAAACCGGCTAGGGCAAAAGGTTGCCAGTTTGAGTCCCCAGCAGGGCATATGCTTGTGGGCTCTATTCCCGATAGGGGGCGTGCCAGAGGCAGCCAACTGATTGATATTTTGCTCTCACATCTATGTTTTTTCTCTCTCTCCCTCCCTCTCTTAAAAAACAAACAAAAAAAGCCAATAAGAACACATTAAAAATAAAAAAACACCAGAACTAAAATAAAATGAAAGTGGAACTGGCAATGAACATTTATTTAGCTGACAAACACCACACCTGATCATCAAACTGTCTCCATCTGTGGGTTCATCCTCCACACTAATAAAGTATGTATTCCCATCCTGCTAAAACAGACTGCCTTACAAATATTTTCATTTTTTGAGATGCGGAGTCTTGTACGCCTAATATTGTTGTATCTTCTAATAGTAAAAGCATTTCCTGTTAGTATTATGAAACTGAACAATCCCCAAACTACATGGTGTTCTGAGCCTTTCCCTATAATTGCTGGTGGGTAAAAAACTGATAAAACCTTTTTTGGAGATCAATTTGACAACGTAAAAATGTGAAGACCTTTGGAGCCAGCAATTTTACTCCTAGTCCATGATTAAGAGGCATACGAAGATTTAATTAGAGATATTCACTGCAATGTTGTTCATAATACTGGCAGCTGCCTAAATGTTTAACAGCAGAGACTGGTTCAATTATAGCACATACGTAGGACAGAAAATTATATTAGCATTAGAAATAAAGTTATAGAAATACATCTGCTGATATGGAATGACAGCAATACTATATGGATTAGGCAAAATAGCAGGTGCTAAAACAGCATGTTTACACACATACTGTACATATACCAGTAAAACTAGGATACTTCCAGGATACTGACTGAGTATACTGGGAGTTAGGTTTAGGAATAGTTTTTATTCTTTATCTGCATTTTCTATTTTTTTAAAAAAGATAAACACAATCCATTTCAATAATATTAAAAGAAAAAAATTATCTGGTGCTCTACAAAGCTTACCATAGCTGACAGGGAAGCTACAAATGGACTACCTTGAGAATCGTTGTCCTGGACTAACCCAGGACCCCAATGTGGTAGGTAAAATGATGAGCAGGGTGGACTTAACTAAGTTGGTTCTGGTAAATTATACTCTGTTGGTCTCTAATGCCCTGAGCTATGACCCTTGCCTCTGATGAGGCATGATGGCCGACAGGGAGGTAGGGAATCCTAGGAGAGGGCCAGCCAGCAGCTCAAAGAGCACAGCTGTTGATAGACCACATTTTGATCCCTGCAGATGAGGGTGAGAAGAGCAAGGGCAATGGAAGAGCTACCAGATCTAGGTCAGAGAGGATTTCTTGTGATGCAGGAGTGTGGGAAGGAATGCCATTAGAAGCCCGTGTTCTGGCTCCAACACATACCAGTCATGTACCCAAGGGTAACCCTTAAAGTCCAAGAGCCTCAGCTTTCTCTTTGTAAAATAAGGACTATGCTCTGAGTGCCTCTCATGTGTACTCAGTTCCCTCTGAAGAATAATGGTCAAGTGACCCCATGACCATGGCCAAAGTGAATGGGACCCTAAGAGAAGGCAGCCTGCATATAGGCTGGTCAAGGGTCTGGTGGGAGAACTCTGCCTATCAGAGGTAACAGTGCCTATCAATTAACCAGATCCCATCAGAGGTCTGAATGCAAGATGGAGGCCGTGGCAGAGGACACAGGCAGAAAAGTCACAGGAAGTGACAGAGTGAGTATCAGGAAGGACCAGAGAAGTAAGAGATAAGAGCTAACATAATGGTTGACCAGTAGCCTGCACTGGGCAACAGTATCCTTGAGCTTTTCTGGATCCTGAACAATGCTGCTGCAGGGCTTGCTGGGAGGGAAGAGTCCAAGATCCCTTATTCCCCCTGAATCCCCATTTCAGATGACCTGAGTATGTGTGTCTGTTTCAGCCTGAAGCCATCAAGACTTCACACTCTAAATTACTGAGTCAAAGCAGCAATGTGTTACCCTTACTGCTCATTGTGGGGCAGTGCTCTGTGTGCTCCTCAAAACAATAATCAAAGAGGTAAGGACTCTCATCAGTCCCATTTTATAACTGGGAAAACTGAGGCTATACAATCCAAGGTCATGCATGGGGCTAGAAAATGAAGATTTAAACTCAGGTCTATTAACATCAAAGTCCACATTCTCCATAATTTTCCTCCCATAAAAATAAAATGGGAAATACTTTGTAAAGAGTAAAGACTTATACAAAGTGAGCAATACACAGGATATGCTGAGCCTAACAGGCAGTTCCACTCCTACCTGTGCTGCTCCTTACCTGCCCAGTTTCTGACCCTCGCCCGTGAAGGCTTTGAAGGCTCCTTTGGGCTTCACAAAGTCCTCATCTCGATGGTCCTCCATGTCCAAATTCACCTGCCCACCATGAGCTAACCTCCGCAGCTCTGCTGGCACCTCCCTGCAGGAGAAAATGCAATGCTGGGACCCACACAGAGAAGGATGGGAATGACAGTGATAGTATAAACTTTTCAGTGAAAATCGTTGGGCCTCCACAGAAAGCTGGCTACTCTCATGGCTGTTTGCCTCCCTTTCCCTCGTCTACTCAAAGGCATGGTAGAGACCTGTATTTACTTGGTCAGTTGGTTATGCTCAAGGACCAAACAAAACAAGACACAGAAGCAGATCTGTGAATCTATACCTCAACTGTGCTAAATCTGCTTACAAATGTTTACTTCTTAAATAGTAAATACTCAGATCACCCATCTCACTCAATGACATGGAATCTAGAAGAGGATTTTTCTGCTCACCCTCTGCGGATTGACTCCAGAAACTGGGCATTAGATGGGTCTTGGTAGCTTCTGAGTTCACCATTGTCCAGGCTGAATCCACTCTTCCAGAGCTTCAACACTATATGAACCTGTGACAAGAGGAGGTAAGCAGTCCATCCATTGTCAGGAACCTCGCAAGCACACCATTGTGAACCTGCAAGTTAGCATGTTTTTACTATTTTACTGTGCCATTATTAAAACACAGACAGACAGACAGCCTGGCTGGTGTGACTAAATGGTTGAGCATCAACCCATGCACCAAGAGGTCATAGGTGCGATTCCCGGTCAGAGCGCGTGTCCAGGTTTCCGGCTCAATCCCCAGCAGGGGGTGTGCATGAGGCAGCCAATTGATGTTGATGTTTCTCTCTCATCAATGTTTCTATCTCTCTCTTAACCTCTCTCTCTCTCTCTCTCTCTCTCTCTCTCTAATAAATAAATAAATAAATAAATACAGCACAAATACTAATGTACGCTCAGGAAATAACCAATCAAATAAGTATTAACCTAAAATAAGAAGATAATATAGCACAGATTAAAAGAATGGGCTTTAATTTAAGCAGACCTGGGTCTGTGCTTTCATTTTGCCAATCGCTAGCTCAGTGGCTGCTCTGAGCAGATGACTTAATTGAAACTGTGGCTTCCTCATCTGAAGGGTTGCCAATGTGCTTGGCATGTAGCTTGTGCTCAACTAAACTACCTACAGACTATTTAGCAGTCATTAAAAATATCTAGAACTCCCTATATGTATTCATAGAAAAGGGTCTAGAAGGCTAAAAACCAACATATTAGCAGCTGCCTCAGGTGAATAGAATTTCTATTTTCTTCTTCCTGGCCTTTTATTTTGTAATAAAAGCCCAAATGATTAAAAAATGAATACATTATGGAAACTAATGGTGACAAGGCTATATGAAAAAGTTTATGGCCCTAACTGGTTTGTCTCAGTAGATAGAGCGTCACCCTGAAGACTAAAGGTCCTGAGATCAATTCTGTGTCAAGGGCACATGCCCGGGTTGTGGGCTCAATCCCCAGTAGGAGGCGTGCAGATGCAGCTGATCAATGATTCTCTCTCTTCATTGATATTTCTATCTCTTTCTCCCTCACCCTTCCTCTCTAAAATCAATAAAATATATTTTTTTAAAAAGAGAGAGAACTTTTTAAAAAAGATAATGGCATTAATATTAAATTAAAACAACCTCAAAACTGTTTATCCTATATAATAAAAGCCTAATATGCAAATCGACCAAACTGTGGAATGACCGGTGGAATGTCTGGTTGTTATGATGCACACTGACCACCAGGGGGCAGATGCTCAACGCAGGAGCTGTCCCCTGGTGGTCAGTGCGCTCCCACAGGGGGAGTGCCACTCAGCCAGAAGCCAGGCTCACGGCGGGTGAGCGCAGTGGCGGTGGCAGGAACCTCTCTGCCTCTGTGACAGCGCTAAGGAGCAGTGAGCAGGCGGGGGATAAGGAGTGAGGGGTCCCAGAGTGTGAGAGGGTGCAGGCGGGGCTGAGGGACCCTCCCCCTCAATGCACGAATTTCATGCACCAGGCCTCTAGTATAGTATGATTAGTCTTACTGAAGGGGAGACCCTTATGCACAAGGACAAGAGAACTGGGTAATAGTAAGGAAATTTTCTTTTTAAAGTTGCATTTCACGCCTCTTCTGGTTGTCTGGAGATCATTCTTTAGCTTTGCCTATCCCACCAGACAACCCTGAATATACTGCCCCTCTGCCTGAGATCCATGGAGTGCCAGTAGACTTCTTTGTTTGTCCATCCCCTCTGCTTACCCCTTCTCAGAGCCCTCTGCCCAGCCAGATGAAAGCTACCTTGGATTCTCAGGTAAGCTTCTCTGTTCATGTGCCACAGCAAGGGCACTGTCTCTTCCCTTTCACAGGCTGCTGGTTCATATGTAACATAACCAATCCCTTCTGAAAAATGGTAGAACAGTTCACAAACTTCCCCCTAAGGAAGGTAGATGCACACTCACATCTTGACTGGAATGCCGCCTCCTTTCTCCTGCTACGTAAGCAGACTCTTCCTCTGGTGCTGCCCCAAGGCGGTAGCCACCCCCAGCAAATGGCTATAAAAGAAAAATTCATAAAGACTTGAGGAATGGGTCAATAGAGGTGGGGTTACTCACATACAATGATGTATTAAAAGCTCATTAACTACTAGATCCACTTTCCACAAATGTAGAGCTACAGGCCCAGGTGGAACTGCAGAGCCATTTACATGCCTGGTCATTAAGTGGCCAGGATTAGGGTGAGAACTGGAAGAGGGGAATGCTGCTTGGCTCAAGGGAACAGTTGCTCCTAGCTCTAGTTAATCATCACCAGGCAGAAATTGGTGTATAGGATAACGGCAGAATTTTTGATTTCCCCAAAGAGACAGAAATCCAGATTTTAAATAAAACAGGTGCCTATTAATTCAATTAAAACAAAATAAAGCAAAACACTAAGTCAAATTGGATAGGCCATATAAAATGTGTGCAGAACCCAACCCAGACCACAGGTCACAAGTTTGAAAACATTGCTCCAAATCTTGATTTCATATTAAAGGGTGGGAGAAACCGTGCTGCTCTTCTGTGTATGAGAGTAAGCGACAAATGAAAAACAAAACAAAAATTCAGTCACTACTGAGGTGAGGAGGGCCTCCTTCTCTTGCTGGAACCTGAGTCCTGTGGACAGAGACGAACTTCTATGCTCACTTTTGGTTTACTGGTCTCTCCAGGGCTCCTGGTCATTTGCTCCACAGCTACAGCTCCATGTTCCTTGGCACCTTTAAATAGATCATCCACCAGCTCATTGGGACTTCTCTTCCTGGGAGGACCAACAATCTGTTGTCCACTTCTCTCCGAGCCTCCGGCATAAAACCTGTGCGGAAAATACACATCTAACACCAAACGTACTTGAAAACACAAATACAGTATGTACCAGGTTCTGGGCTAGGTGCTGGGCACATTGAGGAGAAGGGTACTATGCCCATTTTTAAGGAACTTACTATCTAGTTGGGGACACATGTAAGGAGGCAGGCAGGCATAATGCAGTGTGAGCAGCAACAGAGGCCAGTATAAGGGGTACTCTGGAAACACTGAGCTGGGGAGGATAGTCAAGGCTTCCTAAGAAAGGTGTCTTCGGAGCTGAGTCTTGAGTAAGAGGATGAGATTATCAAGTGAAGAAATCAGGGAAGGGCATTCCAGGCATGCATGACAGCAAGTCAGCTTCGGAGAGTCCCAACTGACAATTAGCCATCCAGTGGCCAACACCTCTCCAGAACATAGCAACTATGGCCACAGTCACAAGCAGCTACCACTAGCAGTTCTGTGCTAATGGTGACAGTGGCATAGTTAGTACAGGCAGCGAGGCTCCAGTACTGGCTCTGCTGCTGAGTGACCCTGGGCAAGCCAGTGCATTGCCCTGTATCTTATTTTCCTTGTCTCTGAAATGGGAGGAAAAAAATCACATGCCCTACCTACCTGCTCCTTAAGTCAGGGCCGAAGTTCAAATCAGCAGATGTATGCAAAAGAACAAGCACAAAGTAATGCACACATGTAAGGTGGTGTGATAGAGCACCAAGAGCTCACCCAAGCCTTACCTCACCTTGCTATTCTTGTGACATATACTGGGGGCACTGTGGTGAGGGTATTTGAAAAGGTCAGGGATGCTCAAAAACAAGCCTGAAGGTACCCACATTGGGTTTTGCAATGGGCCAAGCATGGCTTGAGATTAAGTTAGCACTTTTTTACCTGGGTCTGAAAACCAGGAGTCACATAGCCTGGCTAGCTGCCTCCTTATTACTCCTATTCACAGCTGAGTCAATAGCATGTACTTGGGTAGGGGGAATTAAGAACCTATAAAAATCAGTCTCAACCTTTCATTTCCTGACATTCCCTAAGAAATGCAAGGCAGCCCTAACCGGTTTGGCTCAGTGGATAGAGCGTCGGCCTGAGGACTGAAGGGTCCCAGGTTCAATTCCGGTCAAGGGCATGTACCTTGGTTGCGGGCACATGCCCAGGAGGGGGTGTGCAGGAGGCAGCTGATCGATGTTTCTCTCTCATTGATATTTCTAACTCTCTATCCCTCTCCCTTCCTCTCTGTAAAAAAATCAATAAAATATATATAAAAAGAGAAAAGAAATGCAAGGCAAAGCTATAGGCTTTGGCAAGAACACTACCACCAGAGTCATGAGGTCTAAAATGCTGAGGAGCCAAGGAAGTAATTAGGATGTGAAATGAAGAGTCAATGCTTGGAAGAAGAGGTCATTTAGGAGTGGGGCAGTCACATACTTGATGACATTGCCTGTCACTCAAGGAGTGTAAAACCCCAAAATTAACATTTATTTCTGAACCTTGAGTGTACCCAAGAAGGCTGAAGGCAATGTAAAGTGTATTCAGATAAAATCAGAGAATAGAACACATGCAATTTCTCAGCCCACTTCCCAAATGACCATGATAACCTAACTGCATTTCCATAATGGTTATTACACAATGTTCCTTAGGAATGTCTGACAGACCGAGGCAGAGTCCAGGGAGAAGCAAAACCCGTGAAATGAGGCTGCAGCCAGTTCATTCTTGCTCATTCCGGGTAGATGAAATTCTGCTCAATGGACTGTAAGGGATCTCCAAGCCTTGCTTATGAACTAGGGGCCTGTTCATCAATTGCCTTAAAATCATTCATGCCCATAGTCCATGGACACACACAATAGTGTGATAAAGATCAGAGGTGGGAGGTAGGGGGCAGGGGTTTGCCCAGAAGGGGTCAATGGGGGGAAAAATGGGACAGCTGTAATACTTTCAGCAATAAAAATTAAAAAACAAACAAACACTAAAGTAGCCCTAACCGGTTTGGCTCAGTGGATAGAGCGTCGGCCTGCGGACTCAAGGGTCCTGGGTTCGATTCCGGTCAAGGGCATGTACCTTGTTTCTAACTCTCTATCCCTCTCCCTTCCTCTCTGTAAAATATCAGTAAAATATATTTTTAAAAAAAACAAAAACAAAACAAAACACTAAAGTAAATTCATTCAAAAAACAAAACAAAAAACATTCTTCATTCATGGTCATGACCTGGTATTTTCATTTCTAGAAACTATTCTAAGAAAATAATCTGAAATGTAGTCAAAGATTAATAGACAGATATGTTCACAGCACTAATATTTATAGTGTTAAAAAATGAAACAATCTAAATGTTGAACATCCATATGATGTATTATTATAGTCATTGAAAACACTTATAATTTTAACGACATGAAGTATTTAAGATGTAGCAGTAACCCAACAGAAAAAACAAAATTATCTGACTGTCACCATGTAAAATACAGTATTTAAAACAAAGTATATTCATACACAGAACCAAGACCAAGTGAAAACAGGCCAAAATATTAATGTAGTTACCAAATAGTAGATGAGTGTATTTTTTTTTTATTACACTATTCTGTATTTTCTACAATGAACACTAATTTCATAACATTCCTAAAAGTTAAAAACAAACAGTATGGGTGCATGTATAGTGGGGGAAAGAAACATTTATAAGCCTTTTATTGTTTATTATGTGATGTACTGCTTTTTATTTTATTTTATACTTTTATTAATATATTTTATTGATTTTTTACAGAGAGGAAGGGAGAGGGATAGAGAGTTAGAAACATCGATGAGAGAGAAACATCGATCAGCTGCCTCCTGCACACTCCCTACTGGGGACGTGCCCACAACCAAGGTACATGCCCTTCACTGGAATCGAACCTGGGACCCTTGAGTCCGCAAGCTGACGCTCTATCCACTGAGCCAAAGCAGTCAGGGCTATTTTATTTTATTTTAAAATATTATTTTATTGATTTCAGAGAGGAAGGGAGAGGAAGAGATACAAACATCAATGATGAGAGAGAATCATTGACCGGCTGCCTCCTGCATGCCCAACACTGGGGATGGAGCCCACAACCCGACCATGTGTCCTGACGGAAAATTGAACCGTTCATAGGTCACAGATCAACCACTGAGACATGCCAGCAGGGAATGATGTATTGCTTTAAAAAAAAAAAATGTTTTGTTTTGTTTTTACTGATTTTTTAGAGGGAGAGAAAGGAAGAGAAACAACAATGTGAGAGCAGAACATCAATCTGCCTCCTGCATACCCCCTTCTGGGGATTGAGCCAGCAACTTAGGCATGTCTCCTGACCAGGAATCGGACCAGCAACCTTTTGGTGCCCAGGAAGATGCTCAATTGAGCCACACTGGTCAGGGCTGTAATGCATTGCTTTTTTTAATTAAAAAGAAAATGCTGGGAAAAAATACACCAAAAATATTGATACCTGGTTACCTCTGGGTTGTGGTATTATAAGTTATTTTTTTCTTTCTTATTGATTTGTTTCCCTTCCCATAATTTTCTTCAACAAATATTTTAACAATTAAAAACAAAAATAAACCCAGAATATACCAAAATAAAAGCAGTAGTAACAGGGGACAGGGATTACTTCTAAGCTATCTCTGGGAGGTGGGGGAGACTATTTCCACTATGCGTGTGACTAGTCCACAGTAGTAATAGCTAATGGTAACCAAACACGTTTATCCTCTAGATGACTTACACATTACCATGACTTACACATTATCAAGGACTTTTCTGTGGACTGTGCTCCCCCATGAAAGACTCACCTCTGGCCCTCTTCCTCTTCCTCATCTTCATCTTGGTCATGAATGAGGTCTTTGAAGGATGTTACCCTGTTATCGCTGGAGATGCAGAAAAGAACAAAATTATCTCAGGGAAGTTCATGAAAGGTAACCCCCACCACCAGCTGTTAAGGAGTTGAGGACACCTGGGTTAGATTTTTTGGTGCACAGGAAGAGGATCTTTGTAGAAGACAGTTTATATGTCTTCAAGTTTATATCTCTCCAAGTTTATATGTAAAATAATGTGGCATTTATTTCTTCAAGGTGACATAGGATTGAGAATAAGTTTAGAAAGGGGGAGAGGAACAAAATGGGGGTATGCACTATTTAAAAAACTTACTAATGGCCCTATCCGGTTTGGCTCAGTGGAGAGCTTTGGCCTGTGGACTGAAGGGTCCTAGGTTCAATTCCGGTTGAGAGCACAGGCCCAGGTTGTGGGCTCAATCCCCGGTTGGGGGCGTGCAGGAGGCAGCCAATCAATGATTCTTTCATCATTGATGTTTCTCTCTCTCTCACCCTCTCCCTTTCTCTCTGAAATCAATAAAAAAAATTTTTTTATTTTTTATTTATTTATTTATTTTTTTTAATATATTTTATTGATTTTTTACAGAGAGGAAGGGAGAGAGATAGAGAGTTAGAAACATCGATGAGAGAGAAACATCGATCAGCTGCCTCCTGCACATCTCCTACTGGGGATGTGCCCGCAACCCAGGTACATGCCCTTGACCGGAATCGAACCTGGGACCCTTCAGTCCACAGGCCGACGCTCTATCCACTGAGCCAAACCGGTTCCAGCAAAAAAAGTTTTTTAAATAAGTATTTTTAGTGTTTAGAAAAAAGCAGAGTTGTCTGAGGTGTGGTAGAGAGGCACACACAAAATGGGTGTGTGAAGGATTAACTCCCTCTTCTGATGTTGTCTTACTGACACTTTTTTTCTAGTTTAGATTTGTCCACGAAGAACAATCTTAGTTTTTCAAGGATCACAAGACACAAATTATATAAAAACATTTCCTGTATTTCTTAGGAGAAAATAATAGCATTCCTATGATATGGGGGCAAGAGGGCAATACAGATTTAGTGAGGCTAGACAGGAAAGGAAGAATTGTTTAACTAGGAAGAAAGTTCCAGTTCAGTCTAGAAGGAAACAAGTAGGGGACAGAACAGGCTTTGAGGTTCCATCAACTAGAAATGGGAAGATAAAGACCAACTGGTGAGGCGAATACATTCCCTGATCAAGTTAGTTGTGAGCAACTTCCTCGGCATTCTTTGATGCTCTATATGACATGGGTAAAAAAAACAAAAAACAAAAAAACCTGGCTTTCTGTTGTTAAACACTTTCTAATACACATGTGTGCACTTGCTTGAGTAAAACACTTGTTCTGGATATGGGTTTCTTTCCCCAAAAGTTCTTATATCTAGACTCTGACATCACCTAATACAGATTCTGATGTTCACATATCTGGGTCCGATCCCAACTTAGCGTCCTACCCTAGGATTCTGGGCATACTAATAAAGTTTCTAAGCCTTTGTTTTTTCATGTGGAAATGGAGATAATCATAGCACCAACCTCATAGGCTTTCTGTGAACAACCGGGGTACTGATGCATAATGTAGCACATTTCAAGTGCTACTCTTGAGCAACGGCTCTCAAAGTGTTGGTCCTTGGACTGGAGCATCGGTATTACTTATGAAACTGTGAGAAATGCAAATCCTCGGACCCCACTTTAGACCTCTTCAAACAGAAACTATGGAGGAGTGTCTAGCAATCTGCTTTTAAGGAGCCCTCCAAGTAATTCTGATGCATGTTCCAGTTTGAGAAACACTGCTCTGAGAGTTACCTTAATGGTATGGATGTCTTGAGGACACTGCCAATTTCAGAATATTTTGTCTATGTCCTCCACAAGTTGGCAAAATGTCTCAGAAATCTCAATTTTTCAACATCAAAACTGTCTCTCCCAGGCTACCGTGGAACCCTGAAGTGGCACAAATGTCCTTTGCCAGACATTTTCTGCAGTGCGGATTATCCAATACAGAAACCACTAGTCACATGTGGCTACTGAGCATTTGAAATGTGGTTAAGTACAAATATTTAATTTTAATTAAACAACCACATGAGGCTAGTGGCTATAATGGACAGTATAATTTTAGATCAGACAATGGTAGTCCCTGAAATTCTCAAAAAGTATAGTTTTGTTAGATGGAAGAAAAAGACAAAATAGGAACTAACTGCTACCTCTTGGTTGACCCTGTGCTAGGTACAGGGGTGGGAGATGCTGAACGGGGAAGTAGAAGTAACTCTGGAATTAGACAGACTTGGGCTTGAATCTGGCATAAGAGCAACTGTGAGTTACTCAACCTTTCTAAGGCTCAGCATCTTGACCTGTGAAATGGTGAGCACCCTACCTACTTCCACAGCTACTGAGATATAAGAGAACGTGAGGATACCTGGCAGAGCTTGACAGATGTGGGTGCTCCTGAAATACCAGCCCCTACCACTTCTTGGGACTTATGATTTACTTAGTGATAAAAAACGAAGTTAAATGTCAGAAGAAGAGTTCACAAAAACACAGTAGAGATGTTACCGAGCAGAAAAAGGATATGCGTCAAATAAGTGAATTACAGTTGTGACTGGAGTTCTGAGGAACAGGGTTGTGGTGTCCTGCCTGTGGGTTGGGGATAACATGCTCAATAGGGAAGGTGGGACTGAAGCTAAACCCGGAGAGAAGCAGGAGATCTGGACAGGCAGAAAGCAAGAGTGGGCATGCCCCATCCGATAAGAGGCTCAAACAAAAGTGAAAGAACCAAAAACAAGGCAAAATTGAGACACCAAGAAATCAGTGAGGTGAATGAGAAAAGGGGGTTACGATTAGGATGGCAAGTTCACTGCACTCTGGAGGACCCTGAAAGTCCACAAGGAGAGGCAGGACATAATTCAGCTGAACGCTGAATGCTGGAACCAGATTGCTGCATTTAGATCCTTGTTTTACTAGCGGTGTGATCTTGGGAAAATGCCCAGCTTCAGTGTCTTCACCTGTAAAATGGAAATAACAGCAGTATCCACCTCACAGAGTAGTAGTGAGGACTAAAGAGATATATGTACAGACTTAATCCAGTGCCTGGTACTTGGTAAGTGCTCAATAAATGACTGTTACTATGAAGGAATTTAGATTTTCTCCTGTAGCAATGATTAACCTTTTTATGTCCTGAAGACCTTTGAGAATCTGACAAATGCTATGGATTTCCTTGCCAGAAAAAATACTACAAACAAATTTTTGCCTACAATCTCAGGTAATTTATGAACCTTCTCACCATTCCATGGATTTCTCCAAAGAGTTCAGAGCCACCCCACTAAGAACCCTTGCTCTAGAGTCAAAGGAGTAACTTACTAATTGTCATTCATAGCAGCAGCAACGACATGAAAGATATCTGAGATGAAAGAGAGTGGAGCATGGGGAGAGCCCAGAGGAGACTAAGTGTCCTGCAACAGTCAAGTCAAACCGGACTGGGGGTGGGAAGAAGCAGGCCCCACACAGAACTCCTTTGAGGTGCCAGCACAAGCTCGGCTTCTACGAATGTAGTCAGTGTTTTCCTTCTGGACAAGGACAACATTGCAACAAACTGCCCTTCCTTTCCCTCAATGCCAAGTCTGAGGTTTAACCAAAGCAATAAAGTAAGGCCTTTGGGTCTGCATGTGTTCAGCCTTTTACTGCCCTCAGTCTTAACATTAAACTCTCCTATTTCCTTGATTCTTTTACTTTATGTCTATTTCTAAATATGTATACTTGCTGTGAAATGACAAGAAACATAAAGAAAAAATGGGGAAGGTGAGAATGGATGCCAGTAGTAATAAAATGACAATAATAGCTCTTTGTGTTCAAAGTGCTTTGTAAATATTAACTCATTTAATCTCCTATTTGGTAGGGACTATTATCATTCCCATTTGACAAGTGAGAAAAACTGAGGGACTGAGATGTTAAGTAACCTGCCCAAGGTCACAGATCTCTTAACCACTCCCTTAATAGGACGTTGGGATTACTAGGAAAGAGAGGTGTGAATACGTGACTGACATCATAGGCTAAGTTTCAACTTCTCCCGCTCTATCTCTCTGACATGCCAACACCCCAACAGTAACCTGGGGTGGCTATGAAATCAGCTATTTATACCAGCAGCTGCAAGAGCCCTTATTCTATAACTATGTCCCAAGCAGTAACAACCTGATGTGCCATTAAGGACATCTCACAGGTTAGCACCTAGGAATAATGAAAAGATCAGTTGTCTACAACCTCTTTCTTCTGGAAATGGGAGGAAGGGAAAGTAGTTAAGGAAGCAATGAGATCGGGGGTTAGTGTTCTGTTGAAGGGAGGAAATGTGCCTTGGCTGGTGTGGCTCAATGGTTAAAGCACCAGCCCAAGCACTAAAGGGTTGGGGGTTCAATTCCCTTTCAAGGGCTCATACCTGGGTTGGTTGCAGGTTCATTCCCTGCTGCAGTCAGGGTGCATGCAGGAGGCAACCAATTGATGTGTCTCTCACATCGATGTTTCTCTCTCCCTCTCTCTCTGAAAATTAATTGAAAAAATCCTCAAGTGAGGATTAACCAAAAAGTAAATAAATAAATAAAAATAAAGGGACATGTAATTTAAGGCTCAGAAACACAATTAGCAACTCACTGGCAAAGAAACACTATATCTATATTCCAGGATTGAAGTCAAACCCAAATACATTTACTTTCTCTAAGACTTTTTTTTCTTAAATATATTTTTATTGATTTCAGAGGAGAAAGGAGAGGGAGAGAGAGATAGAAACATCGATGATGAGAGAGAATCATTGATCGGCTGCCTCCTGCACACCCCACCCCTGGGATTGAGCCTGTAATCCAGGCATGTGCCCAGACCAGGAATCGAACCATGACCTCCTGGGTCACAGGTCGACACTCAACCACTGAGCCATGCCAGCTGGACTCTAAGACTTCTTAATAGGGTAATGGGCATCCTAAAATGTCAACAAACAATCTAAAACAACAACAAAACCCCTTTTAAAGTCTAATCTTGTACACCTACAGCACCCCTGAAAGGAAGTCCTTCAGTTTCTACTGAAACCTCAGAGATGAAGAGGCCACTCCTGACTTTCATAAATAAAAGACCCTCAAACACCTTAAAAGGAGGTTCTGAGGTTTCCCCCAGGATGATCATAAACCACACTCACTAAGAGTCCCCATCTGAGAGTGTCATGCATATCTCTACAGGAAAGGAGCAGTGAGGTCAAACAGGGTTGGATTGGGGGAAGGCAGGCTCGACATAGAGTTCCTCTAAGGAGTTAGCACAAGCTTGGCTTCTGAGAATGCCACCAGAGTTTTCCTTCTGGACAAAGAACTAGGACCCACCAGTCAGTCTAGCTTCGTCACTGAAACTCACTGTTCCATATGCCCAGGCCTGAACCCTCTGTCAGCTAGGAAACAGCTCCTCATCACTGCTGGAAGCACACCCATATAGCCCTTACCTGGAGACTGTGCCTCTGGATACTGAACTGGGGGTTGCCTGCGAAATGGTCACAATGTCTTCGTCCCCTCCATCCTCATAAAAGCTCGCCAGGGCGATCTGAAACAGAGAGGTAGTTACTTGGGATCCGTAAACAGGCCTTCATCTAACACATAACTCCTCTGAGTACAAAGGAGCACAGACACAAAGATACGGCCCACACTTACAAGTAGGTCTGTACCTGAGGGTCACAGAAAATTAGACCAACTGTTACCTGAAACAAATTCCACCTACTCTGAGGGGGGGAAAGGCAAGAAGGCAGGCTGGGATGGAGACACTCCTCATTCTCATTTTATTTAAAAACATGATCTAGTAAAAGCTGTGTACAATTACTGAGCACTTATATGCCACATTGAGTGTAACTGCACATGTGCTAACTCACTTCATCCTCAAAGAACCCTATGTAATTTTAACCACTATCCTCTCATTTTACTGTTAATACAGAAGTCCTCAGAAATTAAGAAAACGGCCAAGGTCACACAATTGGTAAGGAGCAGAGCCAGGTTCCATCCCAGGCAGTGTGCGCAGGCTCTTGTTCTCTGCTCCTGCGTGACAGCCAGGAGCCAGGAACTGTGAGGCCAGTCCAGATGCTGCTTCTACTCTCTCTCTCTCTCTCTGAGGCTCGGTTTCCTACCCATCCCACCAAACCTGCACAAGGGATGAGAGAATCCTTTAATACTTATAGAGCCGTGTCTTAGCTCTACAGGCAAGGAACAGGGAAGTCTTTTGGCCATTTGTGACTGTTTCTCTCATCGACTCAATGGGCAGGCATTTACTAATCACTTACTCTGCACAAAGAAATAAAGAGCAGGGAGGTCTACAGAGATGAAAAAGACATGGCTTCTGTCCTCAAGGTCACCGGCCTTAAAGGAGGCAGTGAGCTGTTGTGGGACATAATCATCCCACTAGGAACTGTGTGCCTTCACGGGATATAATGTAACTTGCCGGCTGCAGGCAGTGTGCCACTGCAGGACGTAACAGCCTTGCAAGGAGCAAGTGTGCAGTCATGGGATATGAGTGACAGGCACTGAGAGGTGCCTTCATTCAAGTGATGGCCTGGCCAGGCAAATCATGCCACAATGCGTGACACTGTTTTCCCACCTAGAGTGAGGAGACTGGGGCTGGTGGCGTGCTAACTCTAACACCGTGAGCTCCCAGGTCTTTCAGGCAGAGTCTGCGCTTTGTATTTCTGCCCCCACAAGAGCTCTGCTCACACTGTCTGCTGAGGTGTGACGCTTTCTCTCTTTGGGGAAGCAATTTAAACGGTGGAGTCAACCGGCCCAGTACAAATCCCAAACTCACTACTTATTGGCGGTGTAGCCCTGGCATATCAATTACCCTCCGAGCTTCCGACTCCTCGCCTATACAACCAGGCTCGTCTTCTGGACCTCAGTCTTGCCGGGATTAAACGAACCATCATATGTAAAGTGCCTGGCACACGGTGGTGAGGAAGCTGGGTTTTGGAATCAGACAGCACTGAGTTCTAATGTTCTCTCCCCCACCTGCGAGGTAGTGAGGCCCTGAGCACGTAACTGAAGCGCCCTAAACCTTAGCTGCAAAATGCAAAGCTGACATGACTCAAGGCACGTAAAAGCAGTTAGAACACCATCCGGTTCGTGGTCGGTGCTCAATAGACATTAATCACCCTCTTCCCAAGATGTACGCCGGCCAGGAACATTTATGCAATTCTTTCTGCGATTTTTATGTGCCGGGCATCGTTCCAGATACGAGTGATTTAAAAAGTTTACAAAAAAAAAAACAACAACCCTGCGTGTGGCTCATCTTCATGTCTTAATAAGTATTTATGAATATTGAATACGTGCCGGGGAACTAAACAATCACCTCTACGAGACCTCCATTTGACAGGGAAGGTAACTAAGAAAGATGAATACATGCCAACCCTGCGCCACCGCCCCGGGGGTAGGTTCTCCCAGCAACTGGGTGGGGGGCGCGTGGGCCAAATTCTTGGCCGGCTTCTCCCTCCTCCTGCGATCGGGAATGGCCATCAACGACCCCTCGGCCCCGCGGTGGGGTCCCTCGGCCCGGGCTC
>NW_005367210.1:1100201-1110158 GCF_000412655.1 Myotis brandtii
AGGTAGAATGAAGGAGTCAATTACTCATGCACTCATCCGGTCTTTGCATTAATGTATTCATTTGTTCATTCACTTGTTCAAATATTTATGGAGTGTTATCCAGGGCCCGATGCTCTTCCAGGGCTGGCGATCCGCAGCGAGCAAAGCAAAGTCCCTGCCCTCCTGTTGCTCACTCACACTCTAGGGAACAAAAGCAGACCTTGAACAGCAGGTCACTCCTCTCTTCCAACCCTTCAGTGCCTCCTCATCTTCTCCGCGTGAGTCTCTAGGGGCCTGCCAGGCCCACGTGACATGAGCCTGCCCCCCCACCGCATCTCTTAGGCTTCTCTCTAGCTTCCTCTGCTCCAGGCACGTTACCCTGGATGCTCCTCAATGTGCCAGACATGCATTTGCATGAGTCTTTGCATTCGCTGCTCTGGCCAGGTACACCTTTCCCTCCTTGCTGGGCAAGGTGCTCCCTCACTTTCTTCAGGCCTCTGGCCCAAGGGCACCTTCTCAGACACAATCCTGTCTTTCAGGTCTTGAGCTTCTTTGCCCTCTTGTCTCTTGCCACCTGCCTGGATGCACTTCACTTTCTCGTCGTACCTTTGCCAGATCCCGCTCATCCTTCTGGTCTCAGGCCTTTCTGTTACCGCATAGACAGTCAGGTGGGGGCCAGGGAGTCTCTCCCATTGGCCAAGATGGCGCAGGGGGAGATTCTCACACTAAGAGGCCCAAAGCCAAAAAGATGAATGGATAGAGAAAAAAAACAACAACACAAAACCTCATGGGCTTGAACAGAAGGGGGAAATGGGCTTTGAGACAGGAGAACACCATTCTCCCAGGTCACAGGGCACATGACTAAACCTCTTCCCTTTTGCACCAGCACCTGTCTCATGATTTTGACTTTTGTAGGGAGCGGGCAGCCAAACCTGTGTTTTCCGTTACATGTCTACATCCCCAGGCTCCCTCAGACAATCTGCTGTGCACTCCCATTAAGTGCCTGCCTTCCCCAAGGGCCACAATCCCAGTGGCAGCAGGGACCAGGGCTATCTCCAGCATAATATGGCTTAAGAGCACCTGCCCTGGATTCACACAGCCTGGGGTTGAAACTCAGTTATTACTGCTTATATGACCTTGGGCAGATCTCTTTCTAAGCTTCAGTTTCCTATGTGTAAAGTGGAGCTCCCAACAGTACCTCCCTCAGAGGGACGCTCAAGGATTCAGTGGGACGTGCTAAGAGCAATGTTTGATACTTATTAAGCCCTCAGCAAACGTTAGCTGTCATTTTATCTCCCTGACCTGCAATCGCTGGCATTAAATAGCCCTAATGACTCTTCGCTGAATTAATGAAGAAGTAAATGAGTGAAACCTTTGTTAGGGGCAAAAATAGAATATTGGGGACTAGCTGTAGTTATGGGAAATATTAATTATGCTCTGTTAACCATGATTGCCTTGTTCTGGTTAAAGAAAGGGCATTATAACTTGGCTGGTAGTTGTATGCCCTGGGACCTGGGAGTCAACCTTGGACCTGGGAGTCAATTTTGGAATGTGGGCCTCCTGCATGCCCCCCACTCAGGATGGAGCCAGCAACCTGGGCATGTGCCCTTGATTGGAATAGAACCTGGGACCCTTCAGTCTGTAGGCCGATGCTCTATCCACTGAACCAAACTGGCCAGGGCAAAATCTCTTCTTCTTGAGAATGACTGCCCTCCATTATGCCGTCCTACTGCAGGTGCTGTTTCCTTGGGGATTGAACTAGTTGTCGCTCAGAGCAAGGAAGAGGCTGTGTCTATCATTGAGATATTGAGGTGGAAACTACTAGTTACAGCAAGCATGTCAAACTCACGGCCCACGGGCCACATGCAGCCCACAACAAATATTTTTGCAGCCCAGCCAATATAACGGTATGTAAGAGACATTTTAATAAAAATTTCATAACTTAATTTTTACAACATCCTGTTATACATAATTATTAATACAAACTACAACGTTCGCTAATGACTGATTACTATAACCGTGTTGCATTCATTCCCCTTAAGCGCCTTACACACAGGCACACCATTTCTCTCCACTAATACTAGCAGTGAATATTTGAGCAGCCCATTGCCACATCATTAGTCCTGTAGTGACTTGTTTGGTGTATGCAACAGAAAATATTTTGCTTTCGAAGAACAAGAAAAATAGGTTTATTTGCGTTACGCTTATTAATTTGTGCAGTTATTTAGTGTCTGGTAAGTTAATGTTCAAGAAAAAAATATTAATTTCTATAAAAATGTTCTATTATTTTATGTTAACGATGACTCATTTATTTCAGCCCTGCGTATTCAACATGTCTCTATCGAAATAAACTTATGTTTCTATGAAAATGGAAGCTTTTGTTTTATTTGCGGCCCACATCAACTTAAACCTTGTTTATTTGGCCCATGTTAGCCTCTGATTTTGACATGCTTGGGTTACAGTATCTACTGATATTTACCCTCTATTTCTCTAGTGAAAACTTTCAGCTGCGGATATTGCTGCCAGAATGAAGACTGTATTTCTCAGCCTTCCTTATAGCTAGGTGTGACCATGTGACACATTCCAGCCAATTAGAGATGATGTGGGCAAATTCCTAGCTGTGCCCTTGAAGGGGAGTGCCATGCTCCCCTTCATTGCCTTTTCCCTGGTCTTGCAGCCTGGGAGGTGGACCTGGTAGCAACATGATCAAGGAATCCCTGGTCTCAATACCAGGAAGTGGCTGTTTTGCCTGGTCTGCTTATGCTCAGATATTACTAGAGAAACCAACTTTGTTCTGTTATTTATGAGTTTCGTCAACTTACCAACCCTATATTCCAACTATTGCAGCCACCCAAGCTAGCCACAGTGGGGAACAAAAAAAGGCAGGAAAGTGGAGAGAAGGATACAAATGGAGGCAGTGTGGCTGGGTGAGAAATGTTGAGGGGTATCTTCTGGGAAGTCTCTGAGTTAGAGATGAAGGTCATGAAAATATGGAGCGGGGAAGGAAGGGGGAGAGCGGGGAAGGAAGGGGGAGAGCACTTCACA
The DNA here is from genome assembly GCF_000412655.1 of Myotis brandtii. Lineage (NCBI taxonomy): Eukaryota > Metazoa > Chordata > Mammalia > Chiroptera > Vespertilionidae > Myotis > Myotis brandtii. The sequence goes on from NW_005367210.1 coordinate 1,103,226, forward strand.
GGGACTGCAGCAGGAGCAAGAGCCTTGAAGGGAGACCTGGGCAAGGCCTTGAAGGACAAGGAGGGCCTGGACAGGCTGAGAAGAGCGAGGAAAGCACATCTGAGGGGAGCCCAGTGGCAAGTGGGCTATTTCACCAGGTGAACTGAAACCAGGTGTAGGGATGCTGGAGTTTCTCATGAGTCCTGGGAGACATCTGGAGGCTGGAATTGGAGGCAGAGAAATGGTGGGGGAGTCCTGGCCCCTCTCCGACTCAGAGCACCACTCTGGAACTGACCCCTCATCCATGCCCCAGGCCCCATGCCCCAGGCTAAGATGAGCACAGTTTTGTTCGGCCTGGGGTTTTGACATTTTCTTGCCCACCGTGTCTCCAGCAGGCAGCCAGGGCCAGCAGGAGTGCAGCCAAGGTCACTGCCTTCATTCCCAGGACCACAGCTGTGAGCACAGACAGGAGGCCTGGGGGACACAAAGGAGAGTTCAAGAAGGACCCTAGGTGAGTCCTCAACAGCCCATACATCAGTGCTCCCTGTGGGCGAGGTTTGGGCTCAGCTGCTCTCTAATTTTGGGGGCCACATTCTTTCTCTTACTGGAAGGGGAGATCCAAGACCTCCCTTCCCCTTGTCCCAGGCCCGGAAAGGGACAATATCCTACCGGTACCCTTAATCATCCTGATAGCATCCCTGACTTCTGACAATACAGTAAGTCCTCACTTAACATCATCCATAGGTTCTGTGACTTTAAGCAAAACATATAATATTTGTAATGAAACCAACTTTACCACAGGCTAATTGATATAAACAAGAGTGAAGTTCTTATGGCATCTTATTCACATTAAAGCGAAATGATGGAAACTACGTCATCCAAGGCCCTGCTATAATAGAAAACTGCTTTCATTTATTGGCTGATCGACTCCTCTGCCCCAGGTCCTGAGCTAAGCACTTCCTAATTGCCTAGTAGAATCCTCAAACTAATCTTGCAAGGTAGGATAGCAACGCCATTCATATAGATGAGGAGACAGACGCAGAGTAGGGAAGTGATTTGCTCAGGACCACATGTGTCAAAGAAGTGGTGGGCTCCCAAGAATGGCAGGAACAGGGCTGAGCGTCAGGGAGGGCACCCTGGCAACCTCTATGCCTAGTTCCCCCAGTCATCGAGCATCCCTGAGTACTAACAGGTGACGTGAAAGACACAGTTCCGGGCATTCAGCACATGTAACTCATTGGGTCCACACACAACCCTGTGAGGTAGGCTCTCTGATCCCCATCCCGACACCCCAGGTCACAGAGCAGGACATCAGTGATTCAAGGAGTGAGGCAACCTGCCCACAGTCTCGCAGAGAGAAAGGGGCTCAATCCAGAGCCATGTGCTTCAGCACAGTTACGCACAGTTTTACAGTGTAATCTTACAGGGAATCATGGGGAGACCACTGCCTCTCAGGGAAGACCGCCTGCTGAACAGCTAGCACTGACTGTGTCTCTGATGGAGCTTTAGCAAGGTGCTCTGGCTTCCCGGAACTCTCTTGGTGACAGATGGGCCCTAGACCGGATGACTCCCTTCCAATGGCTAAGCCATCTGTGCCCCACCTTCGCCTGTGGGGTCCTGGTTAATTCCATTGCAGGTAGGAACACTCACTCACCTGACAGAGATCTCCTGGCTACATGTTGATTGATGACTTCTGCCTCTTGGGAAGAAGTGGGCTTTGCTGCAAGGGAGAGAGGTGGTCTCAAGTTCCACTTTTCTTTCTGTCCCACAACTTTCTGAGCCCTGTGCTTGGAGCTGGGGTCACCAAAATGAGCCTGCCAGTTTCTACCTGGGATGGGGGCTATATGTCAGACCTCGTACCTATAAGGACTAGTTAGACCCGTGTGGGGTTGAAACAGTGTCTGATTTACTGCAATATCCACAGCACCGAGTACACTGCAGAGCAGTCAACAGGCGCGCACTAGATGTTTGTTGAACCATTAACTATACAAAATTCTATGGGATCCAGAATGAGGAAAAGTGAACTCTGCCTGGTAAAAGGAGAAGGTTTCACAGAGGAGAGGCTATTGATGCTGAGCTTTGAAGGACGATTAGGAGTTTGACATAGAAAATGAGAAAACATTCCAGGCAGAGGGAACAGTTTATGTAAAGGCATGGAGGCTGAGAAAAGCTGGCGTGTTTGGGACATGGTGAAAAGCTCCTTGTGGATAACCTCCCCCCTTTCCCTAACACCGCCTAGACCACCTGTCTTACCTTTCACCCTCAGCCTGGTGCCCTGTCCAGACAGGTATTGCCTGTTAAGTTTCCTCTGAAACTTTACACAGTAGTAGGTGCCTGCATACTCCGTAGAGACACCTTGCAAAAGAATGCTGAAATCCCTGCTGGAGGCCTGGACCGCAGTCACATTGGGTTGGGAGATGCCTTCAAAGTTGTAAATGGCTTCACGGCTCAGACCAGACCCCCGGAACCACCTGATGGGCCCAGAAGGACCATCTCCAAGCACTGTGCAGTTCAGGAAGACATTGTCTCCAGGGGTTGCCAACACCAGCTCCTGGGGCTGGATGATCCGGAGGTTTGGCTCTCGGTTCCCAGCTCCTGAAGTCAAAGACAGACCCTTGTTTTATTCTCTCTTCTTCCACTGTCCACTCATTTCCACCCTTATATCTTTCCTCCCTTCCGCTTCCCTGATTTCTTCACTCAGACACTCCCTCCTATGTTTCCTCATTACTCAGTAGTTGAAGAGAGGAAGGGAGAGGGAAAGAGAGAGAAACAACGATGTAAGAGTGAAACATTGATCGGTTTCCTTCTGCACATGCTCTGAAAAGGGATTGAACTCCAAACCTGGGCATATGCCCTGACTAGGAATCATCCAGCAACCTTTCAGTGTAAGGGATGATGCCCCAACCCACTGAGCCACACCAGCCAGAGCAATAAAGAAGTTCTCAGTACCGACTTTGTGTTGATGCTAGAACAGGGGAAAATGGAGCTCAGAAAGACACACAAATGTCCTGCCCTGAAGAAGGTCTCAGTCTGGCTGTGGAGATGGTCCAGGAAATCCCCCTGAGTTTGGAAACCCAGCGACTGCAGGACCAAGAAAAGGCACCAGCCACAGCTTGGAAGGAGTCAGAGAAGTCTTCCTGAAATGCTTGCATGAAGTTAAAATGGACCGCCCTCTTCCCCCCTACCCCCTGCCCCCATGACCACACTCACAGATACTCTCCATGTCAGCAGTTTACAGAGTGGTTTCACAACATCTGTTCCTTACCCGAATGACTCTTGAAGTAGGAATTATGTTGTCTATTTTTCAAGTTAGGCAAGTGAAGTACATAGAGCTGAAGTGACTGATTTAAGAACACACTTCTATTGAATGACACACCCAGGATTTGGGTATCCAGGTCATCACTGGTGAACTTATAGATAAAATGACTGATTCCCTGGGGAGTGAATAAATGAAATGATCAGCTCCAGTTCTTAACTCCCCTCTGGAACATCCACACTCCTGCCATAGCCTCATGATGGTAGGGTACACTTTCTTGTCTATTGAATTTGAGATGAGTCATGTGACTTGCTTTAACCAATGGGCTGTTAGCAGACACTATGCCAGTAGAAGTTTGACATGTACTGGGAGTGTTAGGACTTGCCTTCCTGTTCTCCTGCCATCTCCATGAGAAAATGCACTCTGGCTCATCTGGAATGAGACATATGGAATAGAACCACCCCAGCTGCCTATACTAGTAAATGTGTGAGTGAGATATACTAATTGTTATGTGCCACTGAGATTTTGTGTATATAGCATGATTGTGGATACAAGTGACTGATGTAGAAAAACAGATCAGAGAAGAATGCTTTAACCTGCAGGGCCTGATACTCACCCTTCACAAGCACTGAGGTGCCTTCATCCAGCTGCTTTTCTGAGGGCTCACTCAAGCCATCAAACCTCACACAGTGGTAGGTTCCTTCCTGCTCCTTGGTGACATTGTGAATATAGATGGAATAGTCGCAACTAAGTGGCTCCAACGTCTGCTGGGTCACAGGTGTTACCCCAGGGAAGAAGCCATGTTTGAAATTATAAATTTCCTGCTGGTCCTGATTGCTCACCTTGACCCATTTTATCATGGCATCAATGCAGGAGCCTACCACTGTACACCTCAGTAGCAGTGTCTCACCTTCTGCCACCAGCATGGGACCCTCAGGTTGCAGCACCTGCCACTCATTCCCTTTGCTCCTCTCAGAGACTCCTACAATAGACAAAGAAAGGCCTTGAGCTGCTGCAGGAAAGATTTGGAGACCTGAGAGGCAAGCTTAACAGAAACTAGTCATTAGCTGACCAAGAACAATTGCTCAGGACACTCTAGGGGTTGCTGGAGGGGGAAGTGAAAGAGGAGATGAGGCAACTGGCTGGAGAGAACAGAGATAGTGAATGGAGAACTTACAAATAATAGATGGCACTTTAATACTCACCATGGCCAGGCACTGCATGTATTATTGCATTTATTCCTCCCAGCACTCCCTTGAGGTGGGCAGCATCATCCCCATTTTAGAACAAAAACAGTGAGTACCCAGAAAGGTTAGGTAACTTCCCCAGGTTCACCGTTTTTGGGCTGAATGGTGCTCCTACCCCCACAATTCATATGTTGAAGTCCTAACCCATGTACCTCAGAACATGACTGCATTTGGTCATAAAGTCTATAAATAGATAATTAAGTTAAAATGAGGTCACATGGGTGGGTCTTAATCCAACATAACTGGTGTCTTTATAAGAACAGTAGATTAGGACACACACACACACACACACACACACACACACACACACAGGGAAAACCACATGAAGACACGGGGAGAAGACAGCCATCTACAACCAAGAAAACAGGCCTCAGGACAAATCAACCCTGTAGACATCTTCATCTTAGACTTCTAGCCTGTAGAATTATATAAACAAAAAATTCCTGTTATTTAAGCCAGCAGCCTGTGGTACTTTGTTACAACATCCCTAGCAAACTAATTCACCACCCGCAAAAATGTGACAGAGCCTCAACCCAAACACTTAAAGCCTGTTTTTAGAGCCCCTGCTCTTAACCCTCAAATGGGGCACACAGAGCTTAAGTGCTGTGGTGCTCATTGTAAGTACCCCCCCTGCCTCCTGTGACTCCTTCAATGCTTGTTGATGCACTGTGAAGTGAGTCTATCTGGGGGGTAGGTTGAACTTTGAGGTTGGCCTCAAACTAAGTTCAGAGAAAGAGGGTGGAGGCCACCGATGGAAGTTCTACACCCAGGTTATGAACATCATAGGTACCAGCACTCTATGAGAAGGGTGCTATTTTACTACCTCTGTGGTTTTTTCTTAACTTAAAAAATACTTTTATTGGTTTTAGAGAGAGAGGAAGGGAAGAGAGATATATACAGAAATATAGATGCCCCTCCTGCATGCCCCTCACTGAGGATCGAGCCTGAAACCCAGGCATGTGCCCTGCCCAGGAATTAAACTCTATGACCTCCTGGTTCATGGGTTGATGCTCAACCACTGAACCACACTGGATGGGCTATTATGTCTATTTTTGAGACGAGAAAACTAACGTCAGAGAGTTGAAGAAACCTGAGGTGAACCATGCATTCAGTAGGTATCATGGCCAGGATTGGAGTGCAGATCAGGTGACTTAGTGTTCAGCTCCACACAAGGTCATCAGCTTTGTGCCCTTGGTTTGTTCCCATCAGGCCCTGGGAATAACTCAGTCTCACTCCAAGACATAAGCTTGCAGTATATCACGGTGTTTCTCAGTTGCAAATGAGGTGAGGTAGGGCAGTGAAGCAAACATCTCCTTCTAAGAGGATGTGGGGAAGGGTTGTAGAATTCTAAATTTTTTTTCTGTCTGCCTTCTGCTAGATGTGTGCTATTAGTCACAGTTGTGACCAAGTGACACCCCCTACTTAACCCTAGGGATGCCTTTTGTCCTTGGTGTCCTTAGTTTCAAGAAGTTCTGCAACACCCACCCCAAACACCATTATCTGAACTAGTCAGATCTGTTCTCTCCAGTCTTTTCTGGTGGGCCTTTCCCTGGCCTCAGGTAGTTTCCTCACATGCATACACAGAACAGTGACCATCCCTCAGCACAGGACTGAGAATTGTGCCTGTTCCCACCAGCCAGACTGGAAGACCTCATGACCCACAGGGCAATGGGTAGACTACACAGGACAGAGTACTTTACTCAGAGAGATGTGCTCCTGTCCCACTTAACAAATCTGAAAAAAGGCCCCAAATTTATAAAAACTAGTAACATTCTAATGTGAGGTTTATAGCGCTTATTTAAGTAAAGAAAAGAATAGAATAAAAGAAGAGATGGAAGAAATGTTAGTATACTATTGTAAGGTTCCTATACTATAGTCATGCATCACATAATGACGGTTTCATCAACAATGGACCACATGTACTACGGTGGACCCATCAGCTCCTCTACAATCTTCCTAGTGACATTGTAGCCATGGTAAGGTCATAGAGCACCATATTCCTCATGTGTTTGTGGTGATGATGGTGTAAACAAACCTACTGTGCTGCCAGTTTTATAAAACTATAATATCTATACTAATAAAAGGGTAATGTGCTAATTAGACAGGACATCTTTCGGATGTCCTTCTGGACAAAGCCACAGTAGTGGGGGCTAAGGCAGAGGCGGTTGGGGGCGATCAGGCCAGCAGGGGAGAGCAGTTAGGGGTGATCAAGCTAGCAGGGGAGGGCAGTTAGGGGTTATCAGGCTGGCAGGGGAGGGCAGGCAGGCGAGTGTTTAGGAGCCAGCGGTCCTGGATTGCAAGGGGGATGTCCGACTGCCAGTTTAGGCTCGGTCCTTGTGGGATCGGGCCTAAACCGGCAGTTGGACATCCTCTGAGGGGTTCTGGATTGGAGAGGGTGCAGGCCAGGCTGAGGGTCCTCCACTCCCCCTGTGCACGAATTTTGTGCACCGG
>NW_005367210.1:1110230-1115821 GCF_000412655.1 Myotis brandtii
ATACACACACACACACACACAGTACATAATACTTGATGATGATAATAAATGACTATGTTACTGGTTTACATATTTACTATGCTATACTTTTAATCATTTTGTAGTGTACTTTTTCTACTTTTAAAATAGAAGTATTTAGTACGCTCAAAAACAGAATGTCATGTTATGCTGGCAGCAGCCTCACACATCTCATGTCTAGTGCATCTCTTGATTGCATCGGTTTCTCTTGGGCATGATTTAATCTCATGTTGCTTTGTTCATCATGACCCCTAAATGTAGACACAATGACAAATTCACCTAATGATGCCTTTCTCAGTCCCTGTCCTAAATAATGCATGACTATATATGTGAAATGGTATGATAAAAGGTAGATGGTGATAAATTAAAGGTGTATAATTAAACTCTAAAGCAACCACTAAACTACAAAATAAAGAGTTATAGCTAACAGCCAATAAAGGAGATAAAATAATATTATAAAAATATTTAATTACCAGTAATAGGTAGAAGGAAAAGGGAACAAAGAACAGAGAGGAGGGTAATAGATTTAAATTGGTCAATGTAAATGCTCTAAATATGTTAAGTACAGGTTAGAGCTTGTCATATTAGATCAGTGGTTCTCAACCTGTGGGTCGCGACCCCTTTGGCGGTCGAACGACCCTTTCACAGGGGTCGCCTAAGACCATCCTGCATATTCAGATATTTACATTACGATTCATAACAGTAGCAACATTACAGTTATGAAGTAGCAACGAAAATAATTTTATGGTTGGGTCACAACATGAGGAACTGTATTTAAAGGGCCAGAAGGTTGAGAACCACTGTATTAGATAAAAAATAAGACCCAACTATCTGGTGCTTATAAGAAATGCACTATAAATATTAAAGGTGTAAATAGGTTAAAAGGAAAATGATAGAAAAATATACAGCATACTAGCACCAATCATAAGAAAGCTGGAGTGGTTATTTTAATATCAGATAAAGTAGACTTCAGAGCAAACACTATCTCCAGGAATAAAGGGTATTATTTCATAATGATAAAGGAGTAAATTAATCAAGAAGCCATATAAATCCCAAACATTTATGTACCTAATAACAGAACTTCAAAGTATATAAAGCAAAACCCAGTAATAGAATAGCAGGGAGAAACTGACAAAGGCACAAAGGGTGAAATTTCAACATCCATTCTTTCAATAGTTGATGGAGGGCTCAGCACAATGCAAATGCTAAACATATTGATAACCTGAAGGGTGAGCTGAGGTTTTTTCCCCAGGGTTGCATCTCTGACGCCTAAGAATGAGCTCCGCGGACCAGAAGATTTAACTAAGCAAAACTGTGGAAAATTTATTACAAGCAGATTCAGACTCCCCGCATGGGGAAGGGGGGCCCAATAATGGGCTGCCCCCTTGAAGCCTTGTAGTCTAGAGGTATATATTTGCTACACGCCTGCTCTATATCTACCCGTGTAGCCACCTGATTGATTCCCTTAATTGTTCTCGCCCAGCAACGGATCTGAATTTTCCCAGTTCCTATGTGTCAGTTCACCTTATTGGTGCAGACCCTCCTTAGTTTCACCTGCCTCCACTCTGAGTCCAAAAACATTTTGTTATTCCTGCTTGGTTGGTTTCTGTGATTAGGCTGCTCAAACTGCCTTGTCTGCCCGGCCTATGTTCCACCTGCCTTTGTTTTCCACTGGACCCCTGCCTTGTCTGCCCATGTTTCATGCTAACTTCTCTCAATATTAGCTATCATTATTCAAAGCCCCACACCTGAGTCCCACCAGGACCCCCCTGGTGGTTACCATCTGGGGGACCGAAGGTGTGATGAACAGAATCTAGATCTCAATAGGGCCTGGGGACAAGGGGCCAGATGGGCAAGAGATGGAATGAGCCTGTTGAGAACCAAGCATTTTGTCTGGTGGATCACAGTGTTCTGGGCTGAGAGGCTGAACAATACCCAGGAGCCTCAAGGCCCTGCAGCTAGATGATCTTAGAGGAGATATGAGTCTTATAATAATAGCCAACAGTTATCCAATCTTTACATTGTGCCAGGTACAGTTGACCCTTGAACAACATGGGTTTGAACTACATGGGTCCACTTAAACATAGCTTTTTTTTCAGTGAATACATACAGCACTATAAGTGTGTTTTCTTTATGATTTTCTTTAAAAAATTATTTTAAAATGTATTTTTATTGATTTCAGAGAGGAAGGGAGAGGGAGAGAGAGATAGAAACATCATTGATGAGAGAACATCATTGATCGGCTGCCTCCTGCATGGCCCACACTGGGGATTGAGCCCACAACCCAGGCATGTGCCCTGAGTGGGACTCGAACCTAGTTCGATTGACCTCCTGGTTCATAGGTCGATGCTCAACCCCTAAGCCACACCAGCCAGGATCTTTATGATTTTCTTAATAACATTTTAAAAATTTAGCTTACTTTATTCTAAGTATACAGAGTATAGTACATATAACACAAAATATGTGTTCATGGACTGTTTATAAGGAAGGCTTCTGGTCAACAGTAGATTACTATTAGTTGAGTTTTTGGAGAATCAAAAGTTATACATGGATTTTAATTGCCTGGGGAGTCAGAACCCCCAAACCCCTGCATTGTTCAAGGGTCAACTGTACTTATAGGTATAACCTCATTGAAACCTCATAACACAGTCATGAGGTGGGTCGTATGATTAGCCCCAGTTCACAGAGAGGGAAACCTGAGGCTCAGAGAGAAGTTAGTTAAAGCAATCGGTGGCGAGATTTGAGCCTAGCTTTGTCTCGGGCTGGGCCAGTGCTGGCTCATGGCTGTTCCATGTGAACAGTCACATAGGCCCTATGCTTGAGTTAATGCTCTGTTGTTGCTGCCTTAAATTATTATTATTATTTTTAAAGAATGGAATATTTTGCCCTAGCCGGTTTGGCTCAATGGATAGAGCTTGTGGACTGAAGGGTCCCGGGTTTGATTCCGGTCAAGGTCACATCCCCAGTGTGGGGCGTGCAGGAGGCAGCCGATTAATGACTCTCTCATCATTGATGTTTCTATCTCTCTCTCCCTCTCCCTTCCTCTCTGAAATCAATCAAAGAATGGAATATTTTTGTTGTTGTTGTTAACAACAATTGCAATTGACCCAGGTCTCCCAATACTGGGGGACCCTGAGGATATTTTTCCATTGATTTTTATTTTTTTTAGAGAGAGTAGAAGAGAGAGGGAAAGACAAAGAGAAATATCCATGTGAGGGAAACACATCGATTGGTTGCCTCCTGCATGCACCCCAACCAGGGCCAGGGCTGGGGATGAGCCTGTAACCCTTGACCAGAATCAAACCCGGGACCCTTTGGTCTGCAGGCCAACCCTCTATCCACTGAGCCAAACCAGCTAGGAGCTTTAAAATTCTTAATACTTCTTGAACAAAGGACTTGCATTTTCATTTTGCACTGAAGGGCGAGGGCCCTGCCAATAACACCAATGGCCCTGGGCTGCGCCTCACCATTTTTATGTTTAATACTCCCAGCATTTCTAGAGAAAGGTCCCACTAGCGGTTCTGCTTGGTGGAAGAGGTGACCTGGGCACACAAGTGTCCGAACCAGAACCCACCTGGCATGAGCCCAGAGCCTGGGAGCTTAACTTCCCTGTGCTGCCCAAGAAGTTCTGCTTCTTTGGACACTGGGTCTGTGCTCTGCTGGGGTCAGGAAAGTCCTCAAACTACTCCGTCTTGGTGGGTTCTTGCCCCACCAGGCATGCCAGGGCAGCTGATGCCCCTCTCCGGGACCAGCCAGCGGTAAATTCTGTTCTGTTCCAGATCCCACTCACCTGCGAGGACAAGGAGCAGCACCAGTCGCCAGGAGGGAGGTGAGTGGGCCAAGTGGGGAGGGGTGGGCATGACGAGGGGCACACGGTGCCTCTTGTAGTCCCTGAGACTGGCCATGTCTTTGCTCTCAGATGCGTGTTGGAATCTGAAGTGGGGCTGTGGGCAAGGCTGTGTCTGCTTCTCGTGGTGAAGGCTACTTGGGGAAGTGTTTTGAACGCAGCAAAATAAGGCTGCTGATGCAACAGGGAGGAGCCTGGTGGACCGGTTCCGGCTTTTGTGTCTGGGCAGTGGTTCCTATAATTAGCCTGTCAAAACTTTAATGATCCCTTGCCACACACTCTGTCCTCAGCACCTTGGGAGGGAGATGAGCATGGCTATCAATGTGTGTGCTGTTTTCGGAGGTTGTAAAGCTTGCGAGATCCGGCCTGCAGAGGACATGGGATCTCATTGTCCTCCCAGCGATTCAACCCTTCCCTGAAGGCCCTCAATAAAATAGATTGTTCTTGAAAAAAATAAAAAATAAAAAATGGTGTGCTCAAGTCTGCCAGACTTTGGACCAAGTACTGGGTTTGCCTCTTCCTGGCTGTGTGAGCTTTCAAACTCACTTGCCATCTCCGAGCCTTTGTTTCTGAGCCAAGAGTGGAAATGCCAGGTTATTGGGTATTTGAATGTTCAATGTAAAATTTTCCAAAGTAATTGTGCCGATTTATATGCCCACCAGTAGTGTAGGAAAGAGCCATTGTTTCCTTATTTTTGCTATTTGAATAGGGACAAAATAGCATCTCAGTGTGGTTTTATTTGGCTTTTGCTAATTACTAATGAGATTGGATGTCTCTTCATTTCTTTTTTGGCCATAATTGTTTTTCTTTAATCCCGTTTTAATGATGGGGCTGTAAAGGTTTTGTGGCAGAGCTTGGGTATCCACAATGGAGTTTCCTAGGAGCCAGGAAGGGTCCTTTCAGAATTGCAGGTACCTGTTTCATCTGGGAGGGAACCTGTCCTGTCTCTGCTGGATTTCCTGTTCTGGGTCAGAATGGCCACAGAAGCTTCTTTCCCGGGGAGGGCATGAGGGCCCACCTTTCACTGCTGCCCTTCCCATCCAGGTTTTTACCTCCTCTGGGGGCTGCCGGCAACAGGAAGGGACAGCCAGCACTGAACATGTCTCAGAAGGCTGATGAGGCAGGAGAAGCTGGGGTAGCAGCTACAGGCATCATGGCAAGTGCCCCTCGTGGATTGGTGTCCTGAATAAGACAAGGGGGGACTTGGGTCCCTGATCAGCTGAGCGCAAACATTGTCCAACTGGCTCTAAGCTTCCCTGACCAGGCAAAGGAGCACTGGGTGCCACTTGAGGCACCTATGGAGGTGGTAAAACTGGCGGCACTTCCTCGGGGGGTTCCTGTAGAACAGGGGGCTGAGCTTCCTTCTGAGGGACCTGCTTCTGTTCTCCTGCCACTAAAACCTTACTCTGTCCCTTCTTACACACGCAGAGCCGGATCCAAGGAGACCTGTGTCGAGCTATTTCTAGCCATTGATCTATGCAAGAAAACTGATCAGGATGACCAGGGTCACCCGTGATGACCTCAGAGAGGGCCCTGACAGTTGGGACATCTAGGGTTCCCTCTGAGGGCCAACCCACACCATAGGCTGGCCATTCTAATTCACAGGATGTTCTTAACTTCCAGGGAATTAGTTTCACACTATAATCCCTGGCAAATTCTTTCTGTAAAACCCAATATTCTATAATATTATAACTAATAAATATTAGTTATAACTGTATTTGACAAA
>NW_005367210.1:1116020-1117645 GCF_000412655.1 Myotis brandtii
ATTCCAGGTCAAGAGAAAGTTTCTTAAAATTTAAACCCTTGAAGGATTGTCAAACTTGATTTTACCAAAAGATTACGTATCAATGTGTGTTAGACACAAACATTCTTATAACTTTCAGAAATTACCAGCTTTAGAAACTACCTTCTTTCTCCTTCAAAATGCATTTCTATGCCTATGCTTTCTCTATTGCACCAAAGCCATATTTTCCTTAACCTTAATTTTTAGGTGACATGTAAGTAATTAACGTTCCTTAGATTAGCAATACATTTATATTTTAAGAGAGATTTCAAATAAAATACAAGACTTACTTATTAACGATTCAACGTCATCCTCGATTCTCCAGAGAAGGTAAACTCAGATCAATTAATGTTTCAGTATCATTTAACCCAGCAATGCTCCAAAGCCTTTAAGTTATCAAAGACTTTGGAAAAATTACGTATAGGCCTATATTTATAAACCAGGGAAGAGTAAACTAAAGTCCCTAAAAGATTACATTACAGATATACAGACAGAAATCTCACTAGCTTAACTGGGTTTCCCAAAGTGGGACTTGCCCCATCTTCAAACAAATTAAACAAACAACAAAAAGACATACAATTTCAACAGAAACACTCCGTCTGTCTGGCCACTCTCTCGGTGGAGACAAACTCTTAGCTTTGGAGAATCCGTATAAATCCTGGAACCGGATCACCACCGCAGGGCGGGGCCGGGTTGCCTCAGTCCCCCAGGGTGAGGACGCCTCTCTTAGCCATATGGGAATCACCATTAACGCTCTCATTCACACACAGTCAGTCCGAGTTTGACTTCCTCCCCAGGAAGCCCCAAAACAGAGGCAGATCAACTACCTAAGAGCTCCACAGTCAGTCCGTCCAGCAAACAGAGGCAGATAACTGCCTAGCGGGTGATCAGCCAACCTCTTCTGTCCCGAAAGACAGGCCTGAACTCGGCCAAGTGGGGCGGGGGACGAGGAGGGGCGGGGAAGAGATGTAACCGCGGGTCCGGAAAGCTGTTTCCTGCCTCAGTGAGTCCCCCAGAGCGCAGAGTCGCAGCGGTCTCTCCAGGCCCCGCGAATCCAGGAACCGGCGAATGTGCCAGTGGCGCCTTCCCAGGGTCTCAGAGCCTGAATGAGTGCCCCAGTGCCCGGGAGTCCGCTCTCATCAGCGTTGGCCCTAAAACCCAGCGCAGCTGACGCTTCGTGGGTCAGGGAAGCAAGAATGTTGTTGCAAATGGCCCAAGAGAACCATAGCCGGCACCCAGAGGAATCTGGAAAATAAAATCTTTATTACCCAGAGGAATCTGGAAAGTAAAATCTTTATTACTCAGAGGAATTAGGAAAGCAAAACCTTTATTTCGCAGCGCTGCTAGTTCAGGGGACCTTGATCCAAAGCCTGAACTGACAATGTGGGGAGGCTTTGATATATACACTGAGTGGCCAGATTATTATGCCCACTTGACGTTTGTAGGCAAATTAGGCGTACACTGCATCATATGGGATATGGAAGCCGAAGGCCTGTTCCAACACCTTTGCTGTCTGCAGTTACCAAGATAAAATGTCTCCAATTCACACAGGAACACAAGGATTGGACAGTTGAGCATTGGAAAATGTCATGTGGTCCGATGAATCA
>NW_005367210.1:1118130-1120369 GCF_000412655.1 Myotis brandtii
GGTGGTCATAATAATCTGGCCACTCAGTATATATATGTGTGTGTGTGTATATATGTGTGTGTGTGTATATATATATGTGTATATATATATATCCCACGTTCAAAGGCTGTTAAATTGCATTGTTTACCCATATCTTCAGAAAAAAATCACTTCTACTGTCATGGTAAACAACCTGCTTCCCTATTTATAATGGTCTGGCTCTCTAGCAACTTCAGCGCGGAAATTATAACTAATTTGCCTACAAACGTCAGATGGTCATAATAATCTGGCCACTCAGTATATATATATATCTTCTTGTGGCGGGCCCCTTGGGGTGGGCTTTGCAGCTCCGCCCAAGTCAGTTAGAATGGGGCTTGTAAAATTACTGTTTAATAGATACTGAATTAGGCTGTAAGCCCCCCAAAGTTGCCCCCCTATTTTCCTTCTCAGTATTATATACAGAAAAGTCAATGACAAATGAATTATGATATCACAAAAGTCTACCTCAACAAAGGTATTTGAGTTTATCATTCTCCTCAAGTGCCGAATATGTAAAGGACAATACAATTTATATCTATTTTGTAAAAGTTATTGCTGTATTTAAAAAACAACAACACCATGGATGGTGACCTAAATTATCACATGCTTCATCCCTCCAGGTCTTGTCCTTATAAAATTCAAGGGTGAGTGGGGAATAGGAGTGGGAATGGTGTTCTGATAGATGTCGGTCTGTGAAGGCTTGTTTCACAAAGGTAGAATTTTGAGTTTTACATTTAAATTTGCATCTCCTGCACAGACTCCCTGCTTCATGAAATTGCTTATTTGGATGGTTCCTCCATCCAATTATTGTTTCACCACAACTCGCTATGGAAGTCCAGGTTCCCAGAACCCAGAGCTGGAGTTCAGCCGCATCTCTGCCAAGATGCGCAGGCATGTCCACCACTTCACACTAGCAGTTTTGAGGAAATCCATTGTCAGCCTGTTAAAACAAAGACAATTTAACTTTCTTTCTTTTTTGACAATTTAACTTTCAACATAAGTGGCCCACAGGACTCTCAATTTTACATTACACTGTTTGAAACATGTACTTAAAATGGGCAGGAAATAGCCCTGCTTCACAGGGCACAAAAGAAATTGAGCAAGTTGAGAAATCAGAAAATACAAACTCAGACCCAAGACTGGAGTCCGGGCCCAGCGCCCAGTTCCACCACATTCTTTTCCGGACCCTGTCACACTCTTCCACCCGCGGAACCACTTTTGCTGAGGCCAAGCCAGTTCATCGACCCCCATCCCAACGCCCCGCCCCAGGCGCAGCCGGGCCCTCCCCTCTCTTGAGTGCGCCTTTCCGGGTAGGACGGCTCCGCCCCACCCGCTCCTGCTTACGTCCCATCCGGGCCCGCCCCACCCTCTCCGGTCTCCACCGCCCTGGCCGCGTGGAGCTCCGTCGGTAGCCTGCAGCGATCCGGTCATTCCCCTGCCCCGGTGCCTCCTGGCGCGCACATCCAGTGTCTTGCACACCCGGGAGCGGCTAAGGCCGAGGGAAGGTAACTATGCGGATTTTTTGGTCTTTCTCCTTTACACCCGAGCCTCTCTACCCAAGGTTCTGAACAGATGAATCCTGGGGGCCGCCGCGGACTTTGAAATCCCCAAACCCGCGTCTCCAAGGGCGGTAAGTCTCGCGTCCCCGTGAAAGGTTGGAACCCTTTGCTTTTGAAACGGAATTTTTGGATTGGAACACGTGGTGTTCCCCTGGACTGGAACCCCGATCTTTGTCCGCGGGAATTGAAGAGTGAATCCACGGACAGGAAGTGGTAGAGCAAAGATGGAGATTTATTGAAGAACAAGTACACACTCCCACATGGGGAGGGGGAAAGGGTCCCACTGAGTTCCTTTTCCCTATGGCTTATAAAGGCTGCAGATCCTGGTGCCTTGATATCCCCTCTGATTGGTCACTATTCCCTTAGACAGCTTACTACAGTAACTCCTGGGCTCAAAGGTCCAACCTCATGTGGGACATGTGAAGTTCTTCTCCCCCCGCCCCCCCTTCCTTATTGTTTTTCTGTTCCCTTTGGGCTTTCTTCTCCTCCTTCTGGATGAAGGGCTTCCTTCTCTCTTTTTGTAAATATAGACGTGTTACTGTTCCCAGCTCCCTCATTCTATGGAAATATGCCTGTTGCAGCTTTTCAGCTTCCCTATTCTATGGAAATATACCTTCTGCTGCTCTGCAGCCCTGTGCTTCCTCCATGGTCCCCTTAATTTC
>NW_005367210.1:1120766-1124414 GCF_000412655.1 Myotis brandtii
CCAGTTCCCACCCCACCCTCCGCCCTCACTCCCCACCCACTGTCCTCATCCATAGGTGCACGATTTTTGTCCAGTCTCTTCCTGCATCTCCCACACCCTTTTGAGAGTATGTTTATTAAAGCTGGGGACAGTAAAATGAAATAAGGCCTTAGGATAAAAGAGGGAACCTAAGCCCAACTGCTTTGTATTTGGGCGTCAGTTGGAGAAAGTGAACATGAATGGTGTATGAGCAATCTCATATAGTGACAGTCTTCTAGACTATGCTCCTTCAGTTCATTTTCAAACAAAGCTGTGATGGAAACACTTTTCTGCTCCTGGTCCCTTAGGGTTTGAGGCTCTATGCACCTGTGGACAGGGCATCACAGAGTATGTTGTCCTGTTATACATGTGTCCCATGGGAGGGGACTGGGTGAAGAACTGGGGACAGGGTAGTTGGGGAAGGATACTGAGGGCAACTCTGTTGCCACCATATGGGTTTCTTCTCCCCTGGTGCATCTGAACAGTATCCAAGGATCTGGCCATGCCCACTCCAGGACAACCCTACCTCTAGGAATCCACCCTGGGAGTCTGTGCTCTAGACGTTCCTGTCCCAACCCCTCACACTACTCAGATTTCAGATGGGTTGGGTCATTTGGATTCAAAACGAGGCTAGTATTTATCAGAAGAGCTATCTTCCCCGGTGCATTTATGAGAGTTGAGAGCAGGCTTTGGCCCAGGGGAGGTAACAGGGTTCTCTTTTGGGTTTGGGAGGAACAGAAGTGCAGCCCACATTCTCATTGCTGGGTTGGAAATTGTGCACATTTGTGGGCTCGGAGAGCAAGGGAAGACAGGAGAGAAAAAAAGTTTGGTCTAAATGTAACATCTCATTGTTTCTTTTTTCTTTTTCTTTATATTTTTATTGATTTCAGAGAGGAAGGGAGCGGGAGAGATAGAAACATCAATGATGAGAGAGAATCATTGATTGCTGCCTCCTGCACGCTCCCTACTGGGGATCGAGCCTGCAACCCAGGCATGTGCCCTTGGCCAGAAACGAATCTGGGACCCTTCAGTCCGCAGACCAACGCTCTATCCACTGATCCAAACCTGCTGGGGCTCATTGTTTCTTATTCTCTTCTGTGACAAAGGGCAGGGGAGTGTGAAATTTTTCATCATTCAAGTCCTTCTGCCTGTGAGTGTGGTGACAACAAGACATATCCTCAAAATGCAGGTGTGATTGGTCAACATAAAGTCGCCTGAGAAAACAACCCAGAGCAGGAGGAGGAAGAGGACAATATGGCTGCTTCTCAGGTAAACGCTCTGTCTTGGGTCAGTTCTGTGTCTGCTTTTCCTTCTCAAGTTCATGGATGTAGGTGGTGCAGACCTGCAGACCTTTGCTTCTCTATTTCTGATGATCCTGCCAGAGGGAGTTTGTTTTCAACTACTAATTTTTTTTTCTTATAGCTGTACAAGTTTCCTCTTTTTTAAAAATCGTCACCATAGGATATATTCTCCATCCCCTCCCGCCCCCCCCCCCTCACATACACACACACTGATTTCTAGAGAGTGGAAGGGAATAAGGAGGGAGGGAGGGAGGTAGAGAGAGAGAGAGAGAGAGAGAGAGGGGCACATCTTCTTGAAAGAAACATGTGGACTGGTTGCCTCCCACATGCACCCCTACTGGTGTCAGGGAACCTGCCACCGAGGTAAGTGCCCTCAACCTGGACTCTAACCCGCATCCTTTCTGTCTGGGGCAGATGCTCTAATCACAGAGAATGGCAGGGCCCAAGTTCCCTCTTTAAAATGTTCCTGTCATTTGGGGTTTTGGGTTCTCCAAGATAGAATTCAAGAGGAGCTACCAGAGAAATTTCTGGGTATATTTTCTTAGGCTTTTGCTAAAGGATAAGGGAGATGACACAGAAGAAAGGAAGGTCCTCTGAGCTGACTCAGGGGCTGGCTCTGCTTGGCGGCCATAACAAGCTTGGGACACATAGGAGGGTGGTTGGAAAAGGCCTGCTGGTGGTTACTTGCTTTTCCAACAGGGTTACCTGGTAGCGCCTGCGCTGTGAGGGAAAGATGGCAGTGTAGTCACTAGAGCCACCCCAGGAAGTTCAGGTAGCAGTCAAGCCTTCATCAACTGCTCAAGTACATCAGCAGTTTCAATATCTGCAAGGAAGCAGGCCTTTAGGAGGGAGATAAAGTCAGCTACCTCTGCGTTTTTGTCCACAGCTTTCTGTCTGCTGTGTCCATCCAGGTCCCCCATAGGAATCTCACCAAAAGTTAATGACCATTGTGTGGGAGGAAGATACTTCCTTCTACCTTCAAGGTTCTCTCAGCTGGCCTAATCAGAAAGAGGTGATATGTATGGGAGCTGCACACACATGACAGAGTCAGGACCCCACATGCAAGAGAGGCTCAGAGACTGAAAGGGAAATTTAGCATATGAGACAGTCTGAGCCTGGGATGAGGTAATGCACTTTGAAACTTCAGAAGATCTTTGACTGGAGATCACATGTTCAGGAGGTATTAGTTTGCCTACCACCTAGATAGGTAAAAAGTCATTATTGGTTTTGACACTTATCATGGGCCAGGCTTCTAATTTAAATTCTTCTAGGTAGTTCAGGGGGAGAGCAGAAGCTTCTCTTGAGCCCATAGGGTCTTGGTGCCTTCAGCTCAACATAATCTACCTACTGTTGAAGCACATCTTAGGGTGCCTTGTTTTGAACACCTACCTTCAACTTTTGGAAACATTTTTGTGTGTGTGACAGACCAACATGGGAAGGCATTGATATCCAAGATCCCTATAGAGATGAGATGTGAAGTGTAGATGGAAGATGTAGGTTTTAGATTTCGTATGGCTGCAACATCTGCTCTGTAGAACAGGATTGAGACAATGCACATTTAACCAGGCCCCGATTAGATCAGATGGTTCTGAAAGAAAAATCGTTGCAAGAGACTTGCTCACTACGTTGATAAGAAGGAATTACTTTTTAAAATATATATATATTTTTATTGATTTGAGAGAGGAAGGGAGAGAGAGAGAGAGAGAGAAACAATGGTGAGAGAGAATCATTGATAGGCTGTCTCCTGCACACCCCCCACACTGGGGATTCCTAACCAGGAATCGAACTGTGACCTAATAGTTCATAGGTCAACACTCAACCACCGAGCCATACCGGCCGGACAGAAAGAAATACTCTTTAAATCAGTGGTTTCCAAACTTTTTTTGGCAGTGCCCCACTTAAGCATATCTAAAATCCTGATACCCCTCCTGTGACATATAATTCTTATTATTCAAAAAGTGAACTTCTATTGTGGAGGAAGCCTAAAAGTCCATTAACTTGGTCTAAACAAGCTTCCAAAGAACATGGCATCCATGAAAGAGAAAAGTAAAAGAATGAAAGGACAATCGAAATACTGAGGAAGAAATCACTAAGGAATTGTTAAAAATACTAATACTATGAAGTGATATGTAAAAAATAGCAAATAAAGTTTCAAAACATAATAGATAACTGAAATGTATAAATATGTCACAATATATATTCATATACTCTATATGAAGTCCCTAGAACCATAAGAAATGCAAAAAATTCATTGTTAACTCATTCTTTATATATATATATATTTTTTAAAATTAAATCTTTATTGTTCAGATTATTACATTGGTTCCTC
>NW_005367210.1:1126592-1139395 GCF_000412655.1 Myotis brandtii
CCTCCTCTGAGTCTCGGTATGCTTTTCTCTTTCCTTCTAGTTGTAGAATTTCCACTCAGCCAGCCTTCCTGTGGTTCTGGATGATGTCCTTTCCGTCTTTTAGTTGTATTTTTGAAGTGGTTGGTTGAGGCAGCAAACTCCGGTGTTTACCTATCTCATTGTTAACTCATTCTTGAATTTCCCCTCTTAAAGTCAAATTGCCCCACATTGGAACCACTGCTTTATTTATTTATTTATTTATTTATTTTTTTAGCTTTTAAAAACCAGTGTTTATTTTGCAAATAAAATGCTCAAGAAACTTTAAAAAGGTCCAAAGGCCTAGGGATATCCAGGTTTCAGATAAGATTATAGGCAGGTGCTGACTATTGGTTTCCCGTTACTAACGCTTAAACATCTATGCGCTGGATTCTGTAGTTCCATGATTCTTCTTGTTGGGGAGTTAATTCCTCCGACTCTCGATGGCGTACAACAAATTCTACCACAATAAGAACGATAAGAAAAACAGTGACGGTAGCTATCAATGTCATTGCCAAGGGAAACATATACTGGCCCGGGGAGAAACCTGCCACAGTAAATCCAAAAATCAAAATCATTAATCCAGTAAAGAAGAAAGAGTATTGTTTGCAGAATCTATATGAACACATTCTTCGGATTATTCTCTGCAACAGAGTCCACTGATCATAAACTCGAGGTGTTCTAATCATGATGAGTCTTATCTTGGTTAATGCAGCTCTTGAATAGCCAGAAAAGTCAAACTCCTTTCAAGACGAGATCGGAACCACTGCTTTAAATGCACCGTTCGATTTACAGAGTCTGGGAGGTATATGTGGATTGAAATCTGTATAAGCCACCAGTTCTTAACCTGTGGGTCACGACCCCTTTGGGGGTGGAACGACCCTTTCACAGGGGTCGCCTAAGACCATCGGAAAACACATATATAATTACATATTCTTTTTGTGATTAATCAGTATGCTTTAATTATTTTCAATTTGAAACAATGAAATTAGGGATCACCACAACATGAGAAACTATATTAAAGGTCGCGGCATTAGGAAGGTTGAGAACCTCTGGTATAAGCTGATGTTAGTGATGTTGTATCCTTTCCTGTGCTTCAGTCCCCTGATGTGATTTCCTTTGCATCTGATTTTCACTTGATGCAGGTGTTCTCTGCCAAATTCCTGAACTACAGAGTTAAATTTTAAAAAAAATATATGTTTATTGATTTCAGAGAGGAAGGGAGAAGGAGAGAGAGAAACATCAATGATGAGAGAGAATCATGGATCTGCTGCCTCTTGCACCCCCTCTACTGGGGATCGAACCTGCAACCCAGGCATTGAACCTGGGACCCTTCAGTCCACAGGCCGACGCTCTATCCACTGAACCTAACCAGCTAATAAACTTCAGGGTAATTTGTTGACATGAAAATTTTATTTTGTATTGCATTCAGTGTGTACATTATTTCCATTTGTATGTCTTGGTTTTTGCAGAAAATGCTAACGTTGAGCAAGTCTTCTTTCTTACCTTCTTGTTTCTATTCTTTACAATTACAACAGCTGTGTACATTCATGAGGGTTGTGTCTGTGTGTTGGTCTTTGTTCTTTTTGACAAATTCCAGGTAAAGTTTGGAATAACACCCAGGCTCTACCAATTGCTGGATGTTTTACAAAATTTTCTCATAAAAAAGAAACAATCGCCATGGCTCAGTTGGTTGAGTGGTGACCCTGAGAGGTCACTGCTTCAGTTCCCAGTCAGGGCACATGCCCGGGTTGCCGGTTCAATCCTTGGTAGGGGGCATGCATGAGTCAGCTCATCAATGTTTCTCTCATCGATGTTTTTATCTCTCCACCTTTCACTCTCTCTCTAATCAACAAAAACTTATTTTTTGAAAAAGGAAGAATAATATTATTGTTCTTTGATTACTTTTGAGATTGATTAATATGTATAAAACTGTTAGAACAATGTATTAAAGGACTGTGGCTGTTAGGTTTACTAATCAATGAGATTTGTAAATTCCATAAAACTGTTCAAAGTCTTGTCTTTGAATTGTTTCCTGTGTTTTCTTCTGTGCTATATAAAGTGCAGCACATGAACCAGACACATTGGCATCCATAGTCATACGTGAGTTATTTAAACATGTGGAAGCTCAGGCCCCACCCCAGAAATCCTTAAAATTTTAGAAGTACTTTATAGTTGTCACTCAGAATGACTTCTCCACCTAAAAAGTATATACTGGTACACTTGATCCTCTATGATTCAAACAAAGCACTCAAAAATGAATATGCCTGTGTTGATGCCTTTATTTATTATTGTTATTTTTTAAAACATATTTTTGTGGATTTTAGAGAGGAAGGGAAAGGGAGACAGAGATAGAGACATCAATGATGAGTAAGAATCATTGATTGGCTGCCTCCTGCATGCCCCACCCTGGGAATCAAGCCTGCTACCCGGGCATGTGCCCTGACCGGGAATGGAACCATGACCTTGTGGTTCATAGATTGATGCTCACCACTGAACCATGATGGCCAGGCTATTTTTAAAATTTGTCTTCTAGAAAAGTAAAGCTTCAACTGTGGTTTTGTGGGTCATATGCCATCCTTCTTTCTCAAAATACATTAGAGAATATTAGTGTCAAAGTGGTGTTATTGGATAACTCAGGATATTTCCCTGGCTCAAAATCAGTTCAGCACTGGCCGGTTTGGCTCAGGGGATAGAGCTCTCGACTGTAGACTGTATTCTTTCTGGTTTGATTCCAGTCAAGGGCACATACCTTGGTTGCAGGCTTGATCCCAGGCCCTTGGTCGGCCACATGCTGGAGACAATCAATCCATGTGTTTCTCTCTCTTTGTCTCTCCCTCTCCCTTCCACTCTCTCTAAAAATCAATGGAAAAATATCCTCCGTTGAGGATTAACAAAAACCAAAAACAAAAGTTCAATCGAACTGTTTTCTTTTTAAAAAAAATATATTTTATTGATTTTTACAGAGAGGAAGAGAGAGGGATAGAGAGTTAGAAACATCGATGAGAGAGAAACATCAATCAGCCGCCTCCTGAACACACCCCCCTGGGGGTGCACGCAACTAAGGTACATGCCCTTGACCAGGATCGAACCCGGGACCCTTGAGTCCGCAGGCCGACGCTCCATCCACTGAGCCAAACCGGTCAGGGCTTGAACTTTTTTCTTATTGGGTGACATTATGACCTCTGCCCATGGTCACTTGAGTAATGTTTGTTTGTTTTTTCTTTTAATTTCAGGGACAGTTGACCTTCAGTGATGTGGCCATAGAATTCTCTCAGGAGGAGTGGGCGTGCCTGGACCCAGCTCAGCGGAAACTGTACAGAGACGTGATGTTGCAGAACTACAGGAACCTGGTATTCCTGGGTGAGGACCACTTCCTTCCAGAATTTCTCCTCCACCCGCAGGGTGTTGTTTTCTTCATTAGTACAGTGTCTGCTTGTAGCTTCTGCTTTTTATGATAGAGTTTCAGATCCATGTTATTAAGGAAAGCAACTGGGGTTTTGCTGGTGTACTTGCAAGTGGAAATCAGAATCTGAAAACTTTAAATGTAGTCTCTAGTACGGTAAAGGTGATATCAGAAAATAATATTTTGGGGAAACTTTTTCCAGACTATTCTGATATTCTACACTGTCCTGTCTTCTCACTTGAGCTCAGTATAAATTTGAAATTGGAGAATCTCCTTTAAAATTCCTGTTCCTTTTTCTCATAAACAGGTCTTGCTGTGTCTAAGCCAGACCTGGTCACCTTTTTGGAGCACATGAAGGAGCCCTGGGAGTTGAAGAGAAAAAGAACAGTATCCAGACAGCCAGGTAGGTGGGAATGAAGGAAGCAGATGACCCAGATGAGAGGCCAAGGTTGACAGAGGAAGCCAGATCTTAAATTATGGTTTGGGAAGCTTGGCTTCAATGGAAATGATTTTTGAGAGGGTATATTTGGGTGAGGTATATTTCTTTTTAATCTTTTATGTCTCATGTAATTAATTTGTGAGGGAAGCGGTTGAGATACTAGAATTTTTAGTTCTCACAAACCAGGAACACTAGAGATAGGTGTCCAAGTTGTCTTATTTCTCCTTCTGTTTGATCAGGTCTGTTGCTGATAGTTCTATTGTATATTTAAATTCAGGTACTGGGTCCTTCAGCTCCCAATATATGTTTTTTTTTTCTTACACTTTCTGTCGCATTTTATTTTTCCCATGCATTGTTTTGATGATAATATTTAGATTTTTATGTTTTCTATATTTTGCAATATTTCCCCTTTATGTTGGTTTATTTGAGATCTTTTTTTTTTTTAATATATTTTATTGATTTTTTACAGAGAGGAAGGGAGATAGAGAGCTAGAAACATCGATGAGAGAGAAACATCGATCAGCTGCCTCCTGCACATCTCCTACTGGGGATGTGCCCACAACCCAGGTACATGCCCTTGACCGGAATCGAACCTGGGACCCTTCAGTCCGCAGGCCGACGCTCTGTCCACTGAGCCAAACCGGTTTTGGCATATTTGAGATCTTTGTCAGGTAATTAACAGATGTTAGTTAACTTAGGGCCAGTATATGGAGATTTATTTTGTTCCTCTGGCTGGACTGTTTTTCTGTTTCTTCGTAAGCTTTGTGATCTTTTGCTGCTATTTAAGGTCATTAGAAGCAGCACATTCTTTATGAAATTGCTTTGTACAAGACAACGCAAATAATTAGCTGTGGTAGATTGTTTTTGTTCGGTTGTGTTTACTATTTTAAATATATTTTTATTTATTTCAGAGAGGAAGGGAGAGGGAGAGAGATAGAAACATCATGATGAGAGAGAATCATGATGAGCTGCCTTCTACATGCTGCCCCAGGGAATCAAACCTGATCTCCTGGTTCATAGGTCAAAGCTCAACCACTGAGCCATGCCCGCCTGTCAGCTGTGGTAGATTTTTTTGCCTGTATATCCCATATTTTACTTTTTAAATTTAAATTCTTTATTGTTTAAAGTACTACATATGTCTCCTTTCTGCCCCCCCACTGTGGTAGATTTTTAATGGCCTGTCAAACCTATTCTGGAAAGTGTAATTGGAGTGTGTGTGTGTTTGTGTTTCATTCATTTTCTATTTTTCAATTATAATTGCAAATACAATATTATATTAGTTTCAGGTGTACACTGCAATGAATAGACATTATATAGTTTTTGGACTGGGGCTACTTAGCAAGTGGTATGGGGCACACTAGGGCCAGCTGATGCTTATTTGACATTGTAGTAAAGACTGTTTGTATGGAATAGCCAGTGGAAACAGCTTGGGTCACCCCCACAAGCTGATGGGTTGGGTAGTCAGGAAATCTTCAGGGTGGGGTGAAAAGTCTGAGACAGGTCGATGGAGACTCAGCTATGGCCCCTATCTGATAGCCATTTGCGGGGAAAGTTTCAGAAAAGGAACAATGGCTTCTATCTGAGCTTATGTCTGGGAGAAAGCTCCTCCTCTTGCTCTCTCCCTTATGCAAGACATTTCAGTTCCTCCCTGTATGTCTCTCATGCCGAGCTGCCATAGCACTCAGAAGGTATGAGTCTGAGTAAGCCAGAGCACGAGCCCTTTAAGAGGAACTACCTGGGTTTCCATCCACTCTCTGACTCACTCAGCCACAATCACTGCTAGTTTTTACAGCCGTAGTAATGGTCACATCTCTGCTCTGCTTTGGAACCCTGGGCTGGTGGCCTGGGACCGTTCCCTCCTCAAACGTGACCTCTGCAGCAGAAATATATCTCATGATTTTTATCAACATGGGACCAACCCATTCTGTGACTTTGCCCCGGTCCCAGTCTCAATGAAGGTTCTTCTTTATATCCTTAGTTTTAAAACTTAATTCAGTCAGGTCTCTGGCATTTCTGAATTATGGTTTAGTTGTATATTTTATGTGGTTGTGGGAGGATGCCAGTGCCGAAATTACCTACACTGCCATCTTTTTTTTTCTTTTTATCTTTGTTTTTGAAAGTATTACATAGGTTCTCCTTTTTCCCCCATTAACCTCTTCCAGCCCACTCCCATCCTCCCCCACAAGCCCTCACCACCCCATTGTCTGTGCCCACAGGTTATGCATATATGCATACAAGTTCATTGGTTGATCTCTTCCTACCTACCCTCCCCTGCCTTCCCTCTGGGGTTCAAAAGTCTGTTTATGCTTCTATGACTCTGGGTCTATTTTTGATCATCAGTTTATTTGGTTCATTAGATTCCACATATGAGTGAAATCATGTGGTACTTAACTTTCTGTGACTGGATTATTTCACTCAGCATAATAGTCTCCAGGTTCAACCATGCTGTTGCAAATGGTAAGAGTTCTTTCTTTTTTATTACCTCGTGGCATTCCATTGTATAAATGTACCATAGTTTTTTATCCACTCATCTGTTGATGGGCACTTAGGCTGTTTCTAAGTCTTAGCTATTGTAAATTGCACTGCTATGAGTATAAGAGTGCATATGTTCTTTCTGATGAGTGTTTCAGGTTTCTTAGGATATGATACATTCCTAGAAGTGAAATGACTGGGTCAAATGGGAGTTGCATTTTTAATTTTTTGAGGAAACTCACTGCATACTGTTTTCCACAATGGCTGCACCAGTCTGAATTCCTACCAGCAGTGTACTAGGGTTCCTTTTTCTCCACAACCTCACCAACACTTGTCATTGATTGATTTGTTGATGATAGCCATTCTGACTGGTATGAGGTGATATGCCATTGTTGTTTTGACATGCATTTCTCGGATGATTAGTGACTTTGAGCGTTTTTTCATGTCTCTTGGCTTTCTGTATGTCCTCTTGTGCCAGTATCAGGCTGTTTTGAGTACAATGGCTTTGTAGTATAACTTGATATATGGTATTGTGATTCCTCCTACTTTTTTCTTCTTTCTCAAGATTGCTGCAGCACTTCAGGGTCTTTTTGGTTCCATTTAATTTTTGGAGTGTTGGTTTTAGATCTGTGGAATATGCCCTTGGTATTCTAATAGGAATTGCATTGAATCTGTAGATTGTTTGGGTAGTATGGATATTCTAATGATGTTGATTCTACCAATCGATGAACATGATATCTATTCTTCCACTTTTTTATATCTTCCTCTACCTCTTTTTTCAATGTCCTGTAGTTTTTCAAGTACAGGTCTTTTACCTCCTTGGTTAAGTTTATTCCCAAGTATCTTAATTTTTTTGTTGCAATTGTAAATGGGATTGTTATTTTAGTTTCTCTTTCTGAGAGTTCACTATTATTAAAATGAAATAGATTTTTTCATGTTAAATTTGTATCCTGCTATGTTTTTGAATTAAGTTATTAAATTTAGTAGTTTTTTGATGGAATCTTTAGGGTTTTCTATGTACAGTATCATGTCAACTGTGAATAATGAGAGTTTTACTTCCTCCTCTCCAGTTTGGGTGCCTTTTATTTCTTCTTGTCTGATCACTATGGCCAAGACTTCCAGAACTATGTTGAACAAGAGTAGTAAAAGAGGGCATCCCTGTCTTCTTAAGGGAAGTGCTTTTATTTTTTGCCTATTGAGTATGATATTGGCTGTCAGTTTGTCATATATGGCCTTTATTATTTGGAGATATGTTCCCTCTATTCCCACTTTGCTGAGTTTTTATCAGAAAAGGGTGGTGGATTTTGTCTTGCAATCAGTTTATGTGCTATATCACATTTATTGATTTCCAAATATTGTACCAGCCTGGCATCCCTGGAATAAATCCCATTTGGTCATGATGAATGATCTTTTTAATGTATTGCTGGATCCGGGTTGATAAAATTTTGTTGAGGATTTTAGCATCTATGTCCATCAGGGATATTGGCCTGTAGTTCTCTTTTCTTTGTCATGTCGTTATTTGGGTTTGGAATTAGGGTGATGGTGGCCTCATAGAAAGAGTTTGGAAGTGATCCTACCTACCTCTTGAAATTTTTGGAATAGTTTGAGTACAGGTGTCAGTTCTTCTTTGAATATTTGGTAAACTCCCCTGTGAATCCGTCTGGACCAGGGCTTTTGTTTGCTGCATCTTGACCAGAAGCGTGTGTGTGTGTGTGTGTGTGTGTGTGTGTGTGTGTGTGTTTTGTAACTTCCCAGTTTAAAACATATTTTGATTTCACATCTTTCCATTTCTGATGTCTTTCTTCAGCATTGCAGTCTCTCTGGTGTTTGAACAATTACTCTCTTACCTTCTTAGCCACCATAATGCATTCACAGTATATTAACATTTCCTTTAAATCTGTGTCATTCAAAAGAGAAACAAGTTCCTCAGGCAGTTGTAAAAAATCCAGACTACTGGAGACACAGTACACTCATTGATTTCTATTCTGAGAAGAAACTGAGACTTGGGAGTTATCCCACAGTTATTTTGTAGTATGTCACAATGGGTGAGTAGGTATTGTAGGCAAATGTAGGTAACTTGTTTTTCTCTTTGATAATGAATTTTTTATATTGTGCTTTCTGGTGAGTATTGGGGTCTTTGAACTGGCTTCTGAAGCAATTTAGAAGGTAATTGGGTCAATTAACATCTCCGTGGAGGACAAAAGTTGTGCTTCCTATTCTGCCATCTCACATTAGAATTTAAAGAATATTTACTTGAGTGTAGTGTTTCATACTTAATTTGCTATATTTCAGCTCTGTCTTCTCAAGTCACCCAGGGTTTGTTTTTAAAGTCAGACGTAGAAGATTCATTCCAGAAAATGCAACAGGTAAGATCTAGCACGTGTGGCACTGAGAATTTACACTTAATGAAAGTTTTGTAATGGGTGAAGGAATATGAAGAGAAAAAAGGATGTTCTGATGGATATAATCAAAGTGGGGCAATTATCCTTAATAAAATCCTTGTTGCCTAAGGAGATTAAGTATATAAAACATCTTGGGAAAAATAATCTTGAAAATATCTACTTTTCTTCAGCTATGTTGGCAGAGCAATGGTCTCTGAACGTAAAGACCAATAAAATTTTAAAAACATATTTGCTGCCATGGTTAGTGTGGCACGGTTGGTTGGAGTTTTGCCCTATATAATGAATGTTGTGGGTTCGATTCCTGGTCTGGTTGCATGCAGGAGGCCATTGATCGATGTTCTTCACTTTCTCTTTTCCTCTCTCTCTACTTCACTCTCTATAAATATCAATAATCATGTCTTCAGGTTAAGATTAAAATGAATAAAGAAGTGAATAAATAGATATATAGATAAATCAATAAATACATACATACATACTTATTCCCTAAAGTAAAATTTGGAATATCAGAGAAGTCAGCTAGTCCGTTGTGCAAATAATTTTGTAAATGATGTAATGTAGGATTTGATTAAATTGTCAAATATTGCTAAAATGTAGGTCTTTCTAAAATGAAGGTAAAAATTATTAATTAGTTTTGCAAATCCCTCAAAGAAGTTTCCATTATTCTTTCATGGAGAAATATTCACCTGTGTTTCAGAGTGTATACTTTTTGTAAATGTGGGAGGATGTACATAGGTATCAGAATAGGTAATTGGAAACAACTTTATATGTGCAATGATATTAGAGCCCTCATTAAAAGATTTTATCTCTTCAATGTTTACCAGAGTTCACATAATGAAGAGAGAAGTAATCAATGCAATGATTACTTTAACAAATGTGGAAGACTTAAGCAACATTCTGGGGAAAAGCCTTATATATGTGGAGAATGTGGCAAAGATTTCAACTGTTATAAAAGCATTACTCAACATCTGAGAATTCATACTGGAGAGAAGCCTTATAAATGTAAAGAATGTGGCAAAGCCTTTATCCACAGGTCAAGTCTCATTCAACATCAGGTAATTCATACTGAAGAGAACTATTATAAACGTACAGACGTCGGCAAAACCTTTAACATGTGTGGAACCCTTAAAGAACATGAGATAATTCATTCTGAAGTAAAGCCTTATGAATGTAAAGAATGTGGCAAAGCCTTTTTCTTGAGCTTAGAACTGGTTCGACATCAGAGAATCCATACTGGAGAGAAGCCTTATATATGTAAACAATGTGGCAAAGCCTTCACCTGGAGCTTAAGTCTTTCTCTACATGAGAAAACTCATTCTGGAAAGAAGCCTTATAAATGTGCAGAAGGTGTCAAAGCTTTTAAGGAGGGAGCAAGCCTTAAGAAACAGAGAGTTCATTCTGGAGAAAAGCGTTTTGAATGTAGAGAATGTGGCAAAACCTTTAACTGGAGGGAAAATCTTCGTCGACATCGGGTAATTCATTCTAGAGAGCAGCCTTATAAATGTAGTGAATGTGGCAAAGTATTTATGTCGGGCTCACATCTGATTCGACATCAGAGAATTCATTCTGGAGAGAAGCCTTATAAATGTACAGAATGTGGCAGAGCCTTTAATGAGTGTGGAAGCCTTAAGAAACACCAGCCAATTCATACTGGAGAGAAGCCTTATAAATGTACAGAATGTGGCAGAGCCTTTAATGAGTGTGGAAGCCTTAAGAAACACCAGACAATTCATACTGGAGAGAAGCCTTATAAATGTATGCAATGTGGCAAAGCATTTAGCCGGTCTTCAACCCTTACCCATCATCAGAGAATTCATTCAGGACAGAAGCCTTATATATGTGTAGAATGTGGCAAAGCCTTTACGTGGTCTTCACACCTTTCTAGACATCGAAGGATTCATCAGAGAGAAGCCTTATGAAGGTTGAGTATATGGCAAAGCCTTTACACTGCACAATTCTTACCAAATACATGAGAAGCTTTAGAGATGTGAGAAGTGTGACAAAGCCTTTAACCTTGCTCTAGCTCTGTTCAGTATTGGGAAATACATGATAAATAGAAGCAATCTAAACAGTATGGAAAAAATATCAACCATTGCCCAAACCTCATTAAATATCAGACAATTCATACCAGAGAGAATCCTCACAAGTGCATAGAATGTGGTAATGCCTTTATCCAGTGTTGAAACTTTAGTCAATATCATATAATTCTTGCTGGACTGAAACAATAGAAACATACAGAATGTCAAAACCTTTAACCATTTATCAAGGCTCACTGAACTTTAATGAATTCATACTAAAAAGAAGCCATACAAATAAAAAAGTTTGGCATAGCCTATATTCAGCATTTACATCTTAATTGATGCACGAGAATTCATACTGGAGAGAAACTTTAAAGAATGTGGCAAACCCTTTACCTCGACCCAGAGTCTTCCTGAATATCAGAGATTGCCTTTGAAATAAGTGATGAAAATCTTTCCCCCAAATACACATTATAGAAAAGTCTGCAGAATTTGTACGTGAAAGTGACTTAAAGAAGTAGAAAATGTGTGAAAGTAGATAATGCAAATTAATGTAAAATATCGGAGAATTCATGTTAGAAACTAGTAAGTCAATAACACTTTTCAAATATGACTTTAAATCAGAATACTTATTTTAGACAATCTACTAAGGATAGTTACATGATTTTTTAGTATAAATCACAATATCAAGGGGATGAATGTTAGGACAAACGTAATTTACCTCCATTGTATCCTTTTTTAGTA
This sequence comes from Myotis brandtii, assembly GCF_000412655.1. Classification (NCBI taxonomy): domain Eukaryota; kingdom Metazoa; phylum Chordata; class Mammalia; order Chiroptera; family Vespertilionidae; genus Myotis; species Myotis brandtii. Next base: position 1,138,086 of record NW_005367210.1, read on the forward strand.
TGACAGAATTTGTGATTTTTTTAAAAAAAAGTATTAATATGATTAATTCATTTCGTGATTCTTTGAGTGGTTGTAATGTGTATTTCAACCCAAGGCAATACAGTGTGTTTGCAATGCTTTGTTTAGACTATGTGTGGACTTAATATGTTCATTCATAAAGATGAAGTAATTGAAATATGTTAACAGTGATGTGTAATGAATGAGGTGTTGACATGCCATCAGTGTTAATGTTTCCCACCTTATTCACCATTGTGGGTAACAATTTGTAGTGCAGTGGAGTGACATCATTTACTCACAGGCCTTAAACCTTAATGTGTAAAGAGTTTAGCCATAATTTATCTTTTTATTCATTGTACCTACTGGGACCTTATGGTTACAAAAAATATCTAATGGGATTGTTTTTAAGGGTTTATATAAAAGTGTGTGGTGTTTCAGCGTTGTCATTTATTTTGTGTAGCTAAAACATTTTGAACTGAACTCCCATGAATCCCTAATGCACACAGACACCAGCTTACAGTGTCATAAGTGAATGTAAGTTTTTGATATGACTTCTCCAGCAGTCCTTGTGAACCTCAGGGCCTTCAATTTGTATGCTCCTTATGTAAGGTTTCTAAAGAGCTAGCCAAACCTTGCTGATTTTGCTTTGAGTTGAACAATCTGGACCTAGCTCGAGAACCCCAAGGCACTCCACATAGTGATCCTAATACAGACCTACACTGTGTGTACTGCCACTCTCTTCCTGCATCCTGTCTTGCCCTGTGTTAGTCCCTGCAGGCGTGCTGTGTACTTCCTCCGTAAGTTATAAACTTTTATTTCCAGTTTATCTGTGGTCTTTTGGGAAACTGCTGGACACCATCCAGTACCAGGGGGGTTTCCTTAACAAATGCTAATTTAACAAATATCCAAAAGAATATGTTGAGAAGCCTGATTTTTGGATTTCTGCATCATCACAACATTTTATCATATACATAATGTATACATATACATGTATATGTTTATACATATACTAGGGGCCCGGTGCACAAAAATTTGTGCACTCGGTGGGGGGAAGGGGGGGTCCCTCAGCCCGGCCTGTGCCCTCTCGCAGTCTGGGACCCCTCGGGAGATAACAACCTGTTGGCTTAGGCCTGCTCCCGGGTGGCAGAGAGCAGGCCCAATCCCTAGGTGCAGCCCCTGGTTGGGCTCAGAGCAGGGCTGATTGGGGAGTTGGGGTGCCGCCCCTGTCATGCACAGAGCAGGGCGGATTGGGAGGTTGCGATGCCACCCTCAGTCATGCTCAGGGTAGGGCCGATTGGGGGGTTGGGGCACCG
>NW_005367210.1:1140112-1140837 GCF_000412655.1 Myotis brandtii
CTTTTTTTTCTTTTTTTCTTTTTTTATTCTGGGCCAGCTTTAGCTCTGGCTCTAGCTCTGAGGCTTCCGCTGCTGGTTCTATAATCGAAACAATGTATAACTCCAGCTCTGAGATCCTGGCCGGCTGAAAGTGTTACAAAGTTTCAAACTGCCAGCTCAGAGGCCGGCAGCGCAGGCGCAGGCGGGGAACGTTGGCTTCCTCCTTCAATGAAGGAAGCAAGCCTCATGTTCGCTTTAAGCTGCCTGGCTGCCGGCCGCCATCTTGGCTGTCAGTTAATTTACATATCTCCCTGATTAGCCAATGGGAAGGGTAGCAGTCGTACGCCAATTACCATGTTTCTCTTTTATTAGTGTAGATGAATAGCATGGCCTTTTTCTGAGTTTTTATAACAGCTGTACACATTTTGTCTTGCACTAAATGCAGTATGTAAATATAGTAACATAAAAATGTATTTAGGAGTAAGAGGAGTAATGAGGAAGTTTGTGTGTATGTATGTATTCATATCTTCAGAAGAAAAGGGAAATAATGGATTAAAATTGGTATTTAGAAACATTTGCTGATTTACTAACAAACCTTATAGATTTATTATGTGAAGCATCTTTTATTACATTACATTACATTGATTTTTCTCCCTGATCTGATGACACTTATCAGATTCTCCCACAGCAGTTCTATGCTTTTTACATTTCTGTGTCTCATGTAATATGCCATATATTTAATTTGT
>NW_005367210.1:1140876-1145911 GCF_000412655.1 Myotis brandtii
TGACCTGCACCCTCTCCAATCCGGGAGCCCTCAGGGGAGGTCCTACTGACGGCTTGGGCCCGCTCCCTGTGGTTCTCTGCTCTCTGAGGGGCCTGCCTCCTCCACACCACGGCGACAGCCAAGCAGGCCCTGCTGGGTGCTGTCTGCCTGCTCGCGGGTTGCCGTGGCGGTGGCCAAGTGGGCCCTGCTGGGTGCTGCCTGCGGGCACACTTGCCTGCTGGGCTCACATTGCCGGGGTGACGTCACCAGCGTCCTGCCCCGGCCCCTATGGGCGTCGCCATCTTTGTTGTGGAGTGATGGAGTGGGGTTTAATTTGCATATTACTCTTATTAGATAGGCTAGCTCATGAAATGTTCCTTATATGTTGTGGTCAGAGGAATGGCTTCCATTGAAATCATTATTGTACAGAAATATCTTGAAAATGGAAGTAATGTCACAATGAGCATATGAAGTTGTAGTTCATGTGGTACACTTCATACCATCTATTTATTAGATAAAAACTAAGTATTCCTTTAGTTACTATTTTCCTTGTTTATTATTGATGTCACCAAAGACATTCAGTGTTTGCCAATTTATTCAGGTCACAACTTGGTGATGTCATAAGTTATGGTCTTTTTACAATAATATGAAGTGAAGAAACATAGCACATTCAAGTTGTGTAAGAGATACTCCATTATTAGAAGGAAAACATTGCAATAGGAGTGATGTAGTATTAAATAGCAGATGGAAAAGATCCAGGATGAAAAACTGAAATGAATTCAGCATGTGGAGAGAGAGGATATCTTTTTCCAGGATGCAATACTGACTCTGAAATTAGTAACATAAATGATACTTTTTTTCATTTCCTTCCTATCTCCAATTCCTTTATTTCTTTTCATTCCCAGCTACATAGATATCACAGTCATTCTCTTTTGAGGTGTTATGACTATACTATCTTCCTATTCTCCCCATCCTAAATCATCCTTACAGATGGTTTGTTTGGAATTTATGTAATAGGGGGAAACATCAGATAGTGTTGAAAATTTTGGATTATATTTTGAATGAAAAAGAGACCTCACAACTTACAATTTCATGCTGAAATCTCTCTTTTGGAATGTGAATATTGAATGCTGGAAGACATGAGAATGGCATCTGATTTGACAATTGGAATGATCTTCCCAGTCACAGTTTTATTATAACCCCGAATAGCTCCAGCAATCTTGAGAAAGAAGAGCAAAGTTGTCAGAACCACACAACATGATATCAAACTATACTACAAGGTGTTAGTAATAAAATCAGCATGGAACTGGCATCAGCTCATACATAGATCATTGGAACAGAATAGAAAACCCAGAAATCAATCCCCACTTTTTAGGTCAATATTTTACAAGGGAGGCAAAACATACAAGGCAATAAAGACAGTCTATTCAATAAGTGGTGTTTGGAAAATTGGACAGATTTGTGCAAAACATCAAATCTATGTCCTTACACCATACACAAGTATGAACACTAAATGGATTAAAGACTTAAATGTAAGACTCAATACAATCAAAGCTATATAAGATAAAGTAGGCAGTAAAATCTTGAATATTTTCTCAGATTATCTTGATTAGCTTAGCCCAATCATGTGTTATTATGACAAGAATGTCTTGTGAAGACCCCTCCATTGCTCCCTGAATACCTTCTATAAAATTCCACATTCCACAAGGTGCTTGACAGGAAAGGAATTCACAGAAAAACAGAAATGTACATGTAAGAATGTTCAGTGAACAATTGTGTTTATTTCTGGTTCTTTGTCATAAATAGCGAACGAAGAATGGCTATGTTGTGACTACTCACAGCTGTGTGTCTGGTCCAGGTGGGAAAGTATAGGGTGGATTAGGGACCATGAAGAGATTAAAAGAGCAAGGAGAAGGGCAGGTATGATATGAACAGTGAACACAGTGACTTAGGTGAAGAAAACACGAGGCACTGAACAGGATGATCTCTCTTTCTCTTTATTTCTTTTTTTTAAAAAAATTTTTATTGATTTTACATAGAGGAAGGGAGAGGGATAGAGAGAAACATCGATGAGAAAGAAACATCGATCAACTGCCTCCTGCACACCCCCTACTGAGGATGTGCCCGCAACCAAGGTACATGCCCTTGACCGGAATCGAACCTGGGACCCTTCAGTCCGAAGGCTGACGCTCTATCCACTGAGCCAAACCGGTTAGGGCTTCCTCTTTATTTCTTTAATGTAAAATGGTGTCAAGGATCTATCAAGGTATTTATGAAACTCTTACCAGTGGTGACTCTTAGAGTGTGGAATATGGGAAAAAGGGAGCTTCATTCAAAAAGCTAACATATCTATAAATTTGGAGATTCTTGTATAAGAAGCGTAAATTACTACTTTTAATACTAAAAATGATAAAATGTAAAAAAGCAGTTCATTTAGAGTAGAGGCCTCACCAGAGGGTTCATCTCTGCTGGTCCTTTTGGTGAGCAGAGGCCTCCAGGGCTAGGATTTTGGTGACCACTTGCTGCTCATCATGCTCCACCAGACAAGTGAGCATCACACCCTCCCTGTAGACAAATTCACCAGGAGCCAGCTCTTGTAATTGATGGTCCCTTCCTTTTCTCTACATGGGTCGAGGCTATACAGGTTTGGTACATATTTCTGTTCTGCAACCAGGGAAGCTGGAGGTGCTGGTGATTCTTTACTGATCAGGTGAGCTTCACCATGTTGTCTGAAAGTGTGGTAGGTAACCTCCAAGATGGGCAAAACTGAAACCGTATAGGGCAGAAGCTCTGACCTCATAGAACAGACAGACCACAGAGGAGGGTTCCATAACTTAGCATCCCCACCACAGCAATTACTTTGAATTTGAAAGTAACCCAGAACACTTCGAAGTATCCAGCAAGTGCTCAGAACTCAGCAATCTCTTCGCATATGAATGAAATCAGTAAGCATTGGTCCCTGCAGAAAGTAGGTGGTGAAGGACTGGTAACTGCTCTTAGGGTGATATGTGAGAAATCACCAAGCACAGCCCCAGCATATAGAAGAAACATAACTATAGCAAAACAAGTGAAATCACCAAGGACATAGGAGCTTGGCTTATAGTAGGTGCTGTTATTGGAGTTGTTACTGGTGAAGTAGATGAAACTACCAAGTATAGGGATAGATGTTCACCTGGGAACTGGCCTTAAACAGAGATGAGTGATGGGCACATCCAGGTGCCTGGCAATGGGATTGACTGTCAGGAATTAGATTCCAGGCCTGAAGCAAAGAGCAGGGGGAGGAGCAGCCTTGGAGGACAGGGGCCAGGTGTGGGTTTGAGCTGGGTATGAGGGACATCTACCTTGGATGGTCTCAGACAGTTTGGCTGTGCTGGAGTTGCTTGCTGTAGAAAGGGCTGTATTTGAGCTGGGTATGAGGGACATCTACCTTGGCTGTGCTGGAGTTGCTTGCTGTAGAAAGGGCTGTCTCCATCTGGGTCTGCAGTGGTCTCGGGGCTGGAATCTCATTTCCATCTTGGAACAATTTCAGGGCCATATTCTTGTGGATGAAGTCATGTGAATTGGTGTTGAAGCTCACTGTCTGCCCAGGTGGAGACCTCCCCAGAGGACCCAATACCCTGGGGGTGGGGTGGAATGTGCTGTAAAAGGAGCATAATAAAGAGTGAAGATGATTGTGATTATAACTAACTAGAGGCCCGGTTCATGAAATTCATGGATGGGTGGAGGGTGGAGTCTCTCAACCCGGCCTGCACCCTTTCCAATCCAGGACCCCTCAGGGGATGTCCAATTGCTTCTTGCAATCTGGGACTGCTGGCTCCTAACCGCTCACCTGCCTGCCTGCCTGTCTGATCGCCCCTAACCACCTCTGCCTGCCTTCCTGATTGCCCTTAACTGCACCCCCACTGGCCTAATCGCCCCTAACCACCTCTGCCTCACCCCGCACCCGGGACCCAGGATTCCCTCCCTCTGGCCATCAGCAGGCACCCAGGACCCGGGCTGGCTGCAGCCTCAGGGGACCATGGGTGGGCGGCTTCACCTGGGCCACAGCCGCAGGCACCCAGGACTGCAGGGCAGGCAGCTTGTCCCTCTCCCAGGCCACAGCCACAGGCGCTGGCACCCAGGACCATGGGGAGGGCAGCTTGTCCCTCTCCTGGGCTGTAGGTACAGGCACAACCCATGGCACCCGGGACTTCGGGGACTGTGGGGCATGCGGATTGTCCCTCTCCCAGGCCACAGGTGTAGGCGCAACCACTGGCACCTGGGACCGTGGGGTAGGCAGCTTGTCCCTCTCCCTGGCTGCAGCCCAGCCACTGGTGCCCAGTACTGCAGGACAGGTGGCTTGTCCCTCTCCAGGGCTGCAGCCCCAGCTGCTAGCGCCTGGGATTGCCAGGTGTGCGGCTTGTCCCTCTCCCAGGCTGGGCTGCAGGTGCAGGTGCAGCTGTTGGCACCCAGGACCACAGGGCGGGTGGCTTGTCCCTCTCCCCGGCCGCAGCTTGGCTGGACCCATTCCTCTCTTAAGTTCATTTGTGTCTGGCTGGTCCCCATTCCTCTTTCCCCAGTGTTGAGTGTCTGAGCCATTACCACGTTACAGCGTGAGGGCATGATGACCATTTGCATATTAGCTCTTTATTATATAGGACTAGAGGCCCAGTGCACGAAATTCATGCATGGCGGAGGGTGTCCCTCAGCCCAGCCTGAACCCTCTCCAATCCAGGACCCTTCAGGGGATGTCCGACTGCACTCGGACATCCCTCTCACAATCCAGGACCACTGGCTCCTAACCACTCATCTGCCTGCCTGCCTAATGCCCCCAACTGCCCTCCCCTGCCAACCTGATCTTGCCCCTAACTGCCTCTGCCTCATCCCCCACCACCATGGCTTTGTCCAGAAGGAAGTCGAACATCCGGAAGATGGCTGGTCAAATCGATCTAATTAGCATATTACCCTTTTATCAGTATAGATAGATTATATAGGATAGGATTGCTTAAATGGGGGGAGGGGAGAGGAAGGAAGCCTTTTTCAGCAGGAGGAGATGCTCTTGGCAGACAAAAACACA
>NW_005367210.1:1146145-1148080 GCF_000412655.1 Myotis brandtii
GTCTCCTTTTTTCTCCCCCTTGACATTCCCCGGCTTCCCCCACCCCCCAGTGTCTTATGTCCATTAGTTATTCTCATATGCATGCATATAAGTCCTTCGGTTGATCTCCTACTCCCCCCAACCCTCCCCAGGGTTCCCACTGTAGTTTGACATTCTGCTCAATGCTGCTCTGCCTCTGTATCCATTTTTGTTCATCAGTCTATAATGTTTCTTATTATCCATAAATCAGTGAGTTCATGTGGTATTTTAGTCAGCTTCCCAGAGGCCGTCTCAGTCTCACAGGGGCCATCTCAGCCTCACAGGGGCTGTGTCAGCCTCACCGGGGCCATTTCAACCACACTGGGACCGTCTCGGACTCACTGGGGCCGTCTCGACCTCACCAGTGCCATCTCAGCCTCACCGGGGCCATCCCAGCCTCACTGGGTCCATCTCAACCTCACTTGGGCCGTTTCAGCCTCACTGGGCCCTCTGGCCATCAGCAGGCACCCAGGACCCGGGCTGGCTGCAGCCTCAGGGGACCATGGGTGGGCGGCTTCACCTGGGCCACAGCCGCAGGCACCCAGGACTGCAGGGCAGGCAGCTTGTCCCTCTCCCAGGCCACAGCCACAGGCGCTGGCACCCAGGACCATGGGGAGGGCAGCTTGTCCCTCTCCTGGGCTGTAGGTACAGGCACAACCCATGGCACCCGGGACTTCGGGGACTGTGGGGCATGCGGATTGTCCCTCTCCCAGGCCACAGGTGTAGGCGCAACCACTGGCACCTGGGACCGTGGGGTAGGCAGCTTGTCCCTCTCCCTGGCTGCAGCCCAGCCACTGGTGCCCAGTACTGCAGGACAGGTGGCTTGTCCCTCTCCAGGGCTGCAGCCCCAGCTGCTAGCGCCTGGGACTGCCAGGTGTGCGGCTTGTCCCTCTCCCAGGCTGGGCTGCAGGTGCAGGTGCAGCTGTTGGCACCCAGGACCACAGGGCGGGTGGCTTGTCCCTCTCCCCGGCCGCAGCTTGGCTGGACCCATTCCTCTCTTAAGTTCATTTGTGTCTGGCTGGTCCCCATTCCTCTTTCCCCAGTGTTGAGTGTCTGAGCCATTACCGCATGTGGGGTGAGGGCGTGATGGCCATTTGCATATTGGCTCTTCCTATATAATAAAAGGGTAATAGGCAAACTGACCCTAACAGCAGAACGACTGGGAATGACTGGTCACTGTGACACACACTGACCACCAGGGGGCAGACACTCAATGCAGGAGCTGCCCCCTGGTGGTCAGTGCGCTCCCACAGGGGGAGCTCTGCTCAGCCACAAGCCAGGCTGACTGCTGCCAGTACAGCGGTGGTGGTGGGAGCCTCTCCCGCCTTTTCAGCAACGCTAAGGATGTCCGACTGCAGCTTAGGCCTGCTCCCCGCTGGCAAGTGGACATCCCCCGAGGGCTCCCGTCCAAAAGCTGCCGGGCTGCCAGAGGGATGTCTGACTGCCAGCTTGGGCCTGATCCCCCAGGGAGCGGGCCTAAGCCAGCAGGTGGACATCCTCCGAGGTGTCTCAGACTGCAAGAAGGCATAGGCCGGGCTGAGGGACCCCCCCTCCCCCCGAGTGCACACATTTTTGTGCACTGGGCCTCTAGTTATTATATATGATAGTAAGCACCTGGCACTGTCAAAACTTCATATATTGTTTTTTATCTTTCTAATAATGCTGGGATGGTGTTTCTATTTTTTTATTTCTTAAAGTATTACAATGAGTATTACACAAGTCTCCTTTTTTCTCCCCCTTGACATTCCCCCGGCTTCCCCCACCCCCCAGTGTCTTGTGTCCATTAGTTATTCTCATATGCATGCATATAAGTCTTTCGGTTGATCTCCTACTCCCCCCAACCCTCCCCAGGGTTCCCACTGTAGTTTGACATTCTGCTCAATGCTGCTCTGCCTCTGTATCCATTTTTGTTCATCA
>NW_005367210.1:1148782-1149711 GCF_000412655.1 Myotis brandtii
GGGGCCAAGGGCAATGGCATCTGGGTCTACTCGCCACTCCTCGCCTCAGCGACTCACGTCCCCGAGTGCCCGAGTGCCGGCGAGCAGTTCCGCGAGACAGCCACTCTCGCTCTCTGGCCCGTTGCAAAGCCGTCCCGCTTCTCCCCGTAGGGGTCTGGGACCTTAGTATCCCGCCCCAAACATGCTCAGTGGATTTGAGAGTCCGCATCCCCTTCTGATTGAAAAAAACTGCCCATCCAGTTGCAGCCAGCCTGGCGCACGATTCTGTACCTCCGTTCTTGGAGCCTCTGCACAACCTACTCAGTCTCAATGCTCTTCTTTCTTTCCTTCCAGTTGTAGAGCTTCCACTGGGCCAGCTTTCCCATGGTTCTGAATGACAACTGTTTCTTTTATAGTTGGTAGTCTCGATGTTGTCGTGGGAGACAGCACGCACAGGCCTGTACCTTACGCCACCATCTTGGTTCTCCTCTGGGATGGTGTTTCATCATCCTCAGCTTATATAGGAGGACACTCGTGTCTTGAGAAGTGAACTCTGAGTGAGGGGCAGGGTCAACAACAAATCCAGTCCTGAGTTCAAAGTCACCTTCTTTCCTCCCCAGGTGATTTTCCACCATTCTGGGCACAGGAACAAAATCAATGAGTAGTTTTACTCTTTGTAGTAACTGTTTTTAGCTGATTCCCCCTCCCCACTCCTTTGGAATTGTTGCACTCTGCAGAGGAAATGTCTCATTACTAAATGCATGGGAAACTGTGGGGTAGGAGGACCCCTATCTCTCTCTCCCTCTTCCTTCCTCTCTGAAATCAATAAAAAAATATTTTTAAAAAAGACTTACATGTAAGCTGGGCAACCATAAAAATCCTGGAAGAAACTATAGGCAGCAAAATCTCAGACATCTCTCATAGCAATATGTTCATGGATACATCTCCCA
>NW_005367210.1:1149868-1157634 GCF_000412655.1 Myotis brandtii
GGAACTTATACAACTTAACAAAAAGAAGACAAACATCTAATTTAAAAATCTGCAAAGGACCTAAGTAGACACTTCTCCAAAGTAGACATATAGATGGCTAAGAGACATATGAAAAAATGCTCAACAAAGTCACTCATCAGAGATGCAAATTAAAATGACAATAAGGTATCACCTCACACCTGTCAGTAAGGCTACCATCAACAAGTCAACAAATGACAGGTAATGGCGAGGATGTGGGGAAAAGGGAACCCTAATAAGCTGCTGTGGGATTGCAGACTGGTGCAGCCCTTATGAAAACAGTATGGCCGAACCGGTTTGGTTCAGTGGATAGAGCGTCGGCCTGCGGACTCAAGGGTCCCAGGTTCGATTCCGGTCAAGGGTATGTACCTGGGTTGCGGGCACATCCCCACTGGGGGCTGTGCAGGAGGCAGCTGATCGATCTCTCTCATCGATGTTTCTAACTCTCTATCCCTCTCCCTTCTTCTCTGTAAAAATTCAATAAAATATATTTAAAAAAAAAACAGTATGGAGTTTCCTCAAAAAATTTAATATGGAACTGCCATTTGACCCAGTGATCCCACTTCTAGGAATATATCCTAAGAAACTCAAAACATCGATCAGAAAGAATGTATGTACCCCTATGCTTATAGCAGCAGAATTTCCAATAGCTAAGATCTGGAAAACAACCCAAGTGTCCATCAGTAGAAAAGTGGATAAAAATGCTGATGTACATTTTTACCATGGAATACTATGCAGCAGTAAAAAGGAAGAATCTCTTCCCTTTGATACCTGGAGAGTATCATACAAATATCACTGGGTCTCACTCACATGTAGAATCTAATTAACAAAATAAACTGATGAGTGGAGTGAATCCAGAGACATGGAAGCATGGAACAGAGTGCGGAATCTCAGAAGGAAGGCACGGGAGAGTGAGTGGGTGGAAGGTAATCAACCAAAGTACTATATATATATGATGGTAAAGACCTGGGGCAGGGGGCTTGGGCAGGCTGGAGGAAGTTAATGGAGGTGGGGGAGGATACATATATAATACTCCCAACAATAAGGATTTAAACAAACGAACAAACAAAAAAGAACAAAAGGAAGAGCAGTTTCTTTCTATGGAAAAATAATTTAGAGTGACTCACAATGGTTATTACTTAACACCTTCTCTAACAGTGGACAGACAACACATATTAACAAGTATTTACATCAGTAAATAGTTAACTTGCTTCCTAAAATACATCAAACATTTTGATATTATAGTAAGAGAGTCACTTGAGTAAGTCAGGTCATAAACACCCGAGGTGCCTAGATGTCCCTGGAGGGATGAGATGCTGTGATCAGCCACCATCGAGAGCCTCTTGGTGTCCAGATGCTGGGCTGGTCCCTCTGTGTCCTCAGCTCCTCATTTTCCCATCGCCCTGAAGGCAGGCCCTGTGTGGTCTCACTTAAGGGATGAGGCTGAAAGAGAAACCCAGCTGTTCAAGGACACACAGGGGGAAAAGGCAGGGCTCATCTCACCATTCACAGACTGATTAATTTTAGCATCTATGTTCTCTATCCTTGAGCCTTAGTGTCTGGTTCTGTACAAAGTGGATCAAAATACCACCCTGATAAGAGGATCGAGGATGTATGTAACAGAGCCTGGCAGATAGAAGGTGCTTAATATATAACACTATGATTTATCATAAGACTTGGTCTTACTAGTTCTGAAACACCCTATTTGATCTTTAGGCAGTAAGATTGCAAAATAAAAGCAGAGTGGAAACAGCAAGAAAAGTCTCAAATCCTGCTCCCTGCAGCTGCCATGCTAAAGCCACATGATGAAGAAAGATTAGACAACACAGCATCCAACAATATACAGGGGAGAAAGGACTGTGTCTTCATAAAAATGTCCACAGAATAATGTTAGTACGAAGTAGGTACTCTATGAATGTGAAGAAAGAGGTTCCTTTATGTCAATGAAAGAACTGGATTTTTTCATTTTACCTATATGTGATTCATACCATAAAATTTAGCCTTTCACATGAAACATTAGTGGGTTATTATATATTCACAATTTTGTAAAATCCTCAACTCTTACTTCAGAATATTTTCATCACCTTCAAATGAAATCCCATACACTCTAGCAACCTCATCTTTACCCCATGGAAACTACTTGTGTAATTTTGGTCTCTATGTATGTGCCTATTCTGGAAACTTCATGGAAATAAAATAATAAAGTAATATGTGGCCTCTGGTGTTCACCTAATTTCAATGAAAATGTTTTCAACTCTCATCCATCGTGTTACTTGCAACTTGGTTCATTTTAATGGCTGAATAGTTATATTTTGCCATAAGAAAAATTTTTAAATCTTACTTTTAGACTATTATAAACAGTGCTTCTAGGAAAATTTATTTAGGAGACTTTTGTTTGTTTGTTTTAGTGTACACACATTTTAAATTACCTTGGGTGTACGTACATGGGTGGAATTGTGTCATAATGATAAGATACTCAACTTTATCTTTTTCGAGGACCTGCCAAGCTCTTCTCTAAAGCAGCTACACCATTTTATATTTTCACCTGCAATGCACAAGGCTTTCAATTATTCCACTTTTTCATTAACAGTTATTTTTTATCTTTTTCATTTTAGTGATTTCACAGGTGTAAAGTGGCATCTCACGGTTTTGTTTTGCATTCCCTAATAACTCATGATAGTAAGCATTAAATTTTTTTTTTTGTCCATTGGTATATCTTGGTTTGAGAAATATATATTCTTGTATTACGAATGGTTCTTAACAACAGCAACAAAAAGAATGGTTCTTGCACTGAGTCCTTTCATCTGTTTTGAATGAACTTTTATATATGGTGTCAAGTAGGGGTACACCTGTATTCTTTCCATGTAGATATTCAGTTGTTCCATCTATTCAGTATTTTTGAGCATCAAATTTTAAAAATATAATCAAAATCACACTTTCTTTAAGATGAAAAATTTAAGAACCAATGGACCATGGAACCAACATAGTCACGCTGATTTGAGATTTTTAAACTTTGAAAACATAGAACTAGTACTCTGAGGGATTGTAACAATCTGTATTTTGTCAGGAAAACATACATGTAATTATTTGAGAGGTAGAAACTTGAGCACTGAGGTGTATGAAAGACTGGGAAATTATATCCAAAAGCAAAAAGTGCGAGGAGAAGCCAAAGATCATGGATATGTCTGAGAGTTATTGCTTCTGGCTACCTTAAATTAGAACCAATGGGGAGGTTTACAGAGTCTTTATCAGGTCATGGGGTTCTCCTGAAAATGACATTTCTGCTTCCTTTTTGCTTTTTTAATTCAATACATGTTTTTCTCATTGGCAAACATGGGGTTCTGAAAATGACATTTCTGCTTCCTTTTTGCCTTTTTAATTCAATACATGTTTTTCTCATTGGCACATTTCAGTGAAAATCATCCAGAATTTGAAAGCAACAATATTGGCCAAAGCAGACTAGGACAAGGGGTAATGGGATAAGTGACAGAAAGATCAAAAGCGTGTGGTGAGGCTGAGAAGAAAAAATATGTTTGGACTAAGGGCTTTACAAATAGCACCCATATACTGGGGAATAGAAGTACCTGGGTAAAGACATTAGCTGTCTCCTCTTGCTCTGCACAAACAGAAAGTGAAGGTGAAGACAGTGTGGCAGATGGCATGGCTGAATGTTTGATCAACTGTCAAAACTCAGAGCCAATCTGCAAATACTGGGAGAGCAACTTACTTTATTTCCTCTTTCCTTTCTGTCTTGGCTCCAGTCACTCAGTGAAATCTCTGTGAAACATGACTACTAAGTTAATGGAAGAGAAACTACACTGACCACACAATGTAATGAAGACAGGCTTTACAAAACCACTGTGAAAAAGCACTAAACTAATTACAGTCCACAACACGTAGCAGCAACAAACCTGAAAGAGGAGATTCTGATTTCTAGATTTCCACATTATGTTATTTAAAGTGTCAGTTCTCAAGAAAAGCTAGAAGGAATGAAAAACACAGAAAAGTGTGGCTAAGTCACAAGGATAAGGAAATTAAGAGACTGTTTTGAGGATGCCTGAACATTGGTCTTCAAGCTGAAATGAAAAATATTTGTTAGTAACATGAGAGTATAAAAAAGCAAGTGTAAAATTAAGTGTAGAGTCAAATTCAGAAAAATACAGTATATCAGAATCTTTGAGCATGCTTATTCTTATTGTTATAGGATTTGAGTGTTTTTTAATATTCTAATATATTTGTATTTGTTATTTTTAACTTTTTGGTGTCATAATCGGTAGTGACAACATTGAACTTTACGTGAGCCCTCTCATCTTGGCACCCAGCAGCTGTTAAAGAAGTTCGCGCAAGGCTTTGTGTTGGTGAAAATAGAAATGCCCTTTCTTATATTACTTAGATAGGATTGTGGGCAACACCATTGCTTACCTGGAACAAAGCCAGGCACAAACCTTACCAATGCCATTTTTCATCTTATAATTAGCTGAACTGGTTGTCTCCATTGATCAGTTGGAACAAAATGCTGTGACATGACTAAATCACACCTAATCAATCTTCTCTCCATCTCCCCAGATCCCTGAACTGTGGCTCATCCTTGAACAGTATAATTAGGAAAAACCCCTCCTTCTAGATCAGGCAAACTCAGGGTAAAAGGTGTTCACAAGGGTGGGTTAGGCTCCCTGCTCATCCACTCCCCCACCCCCTGTCCTTTCTAGCCTTGTGGACCACTCTATAAAAAGAAAAGCCCTTTCTGTCTGGTCTTTGAGACCCTTTTAAGTCCCATGGTCAGAGCATTCTCCCTACTGAAATAATCTTTTGTATAGTCTCTCTTTACATAAACCCAGATTTTTTTTAGTTGACAGTGTTAAATATGTGTTCCATGTGTGCTTAAAAAAATATAGTCTTGCCTGGCCACTGTGGTTCTGTGACTGAGTGTTGATCCATGCACCAGAAGGTCACCAGTGTGATTCCTGTTCAGGGCACATGCTGATTTCAAGCTCATTCCCCAGCAGGGGGCGTGCAGGAGGCCGCTGATTGATGTTTATGTCTCTCTCTCTCCCTTCCTCTCTCTCTAAAAAAATAAATATACAAAGATGAAAAAAAAATATCTCTCTCTCTCTCTATATATATATATATGGTCTGTGATTTTGTGATATAGAATTTAACTCACCAGGTCAAACTAATTTTTATGCTTTTCAGTTTTTTGAAGCCTTCAATAATTGTGAAGATTTTAATAACCTAATAATTTGCATGTTTTATAACGATAGTACAGGGAGACACATGTCAAAAACTTCCAGTGATTAAGGAAATACTCTTTTTATTCATGTGAATACTCCTTTTATCCATTTCACTCCCTTGTAAATTTTATAAGCAGCAAAACTCCCCGTGAACAACATGGATGCTTGACTTTGATCTGTAATTGGGTTTTCTCCAACAGTTCTGAGTTTGATAAAAAGTTCATGTGAAAATGGGAGCCTGTGTTGAAAGCTCTTTTGTGGCAACATGGTTGGTTGGTGATATTACTACAGACAGTAAATCTACATAATCTACCTTGTCAAGATCGTCAAATCTAAGCCGAACACTGTATTAAAAACACATATCTATGCTGGAAGCCAATGCCTGGAATGGTTTGATAAAAAGATGAGGTTAAGCTTTCAGTTACCTCAGGCTTAACTATAGAGATCAATATTGAGTAGCATAGTATAAGTGTAATCAAGTCAAGAAATATTTCAAAATGGTTCCTTAGTTTCATAACATGGAAGAATCCTTCCTAGTATCAAAACTGACATTTGCAATAGAGATAGGGAAAGTTTCAATCCATTCTTCATTAATGAACAAATATCACAGTTATACATACTAGAGAAAAAATTATTTACAAATATAATGAATTTGGGCTGTCTTTAGAAAGATGAATCTTCAGTAAGCATGAGAATCTCCTACGTGGGGAAGGTATCTTACAATATAATGCACTGGACAATGTATTTTACCAAGAGTTGAACTTTACCAAACTTTAGTAAATATACATGTAAAAGAAATCTTTTAATACATTGTGTGGCAAAGTTCTTATCCAAATGTCAACAGTTGGGGGATAATCATGATATTGAGTTTGAAATGAAATCTTACACATTTTATGAGTAATGATGTTCAAACTTTACAAAATATTAGGTAAGTCAAATGTAATGAATGTCAAAAAAGGCATAACCTGGGGAAACATCACATATGAATATGCTAAAGGAGAGTTTATCCAAAATGCCTTGACCTCATCAAAAATTCTTACTGGACAGAAATGTTGCACATATAGGGATTTGAGAGAAAAATGTA
This sequence comes from Myotis brandtii, assembly GCF_000412655.1. Lineage (NCBI taxonomy): Eukaryota > Metazoa > Chordata > Mammalia > Chiroptera > Vespertilionidae > Myotis > Myotis brandtii. Next base: position 1,156,202 of record NW_005367210.1, read on the forward strand.
ATTCATGATGGATATGATGTCATAGATATTGCTTTAAAGTTTCTTGAAGGTTTGAAAGACCTCTAGAAATTGATTAGATTGTTTTACTTTATGGTTCATTTGAAAGAGGATAGACATCTTTACTAAATGTCTTTAGAAATATTGCAAAAATTTCTATAAGGTAAAAGCAAATTCTATTGTCTCTGTTTTTTAAAAAATAAATATATTTTTATTGATTTCGGAGAGGCAGGAAGAGGGAGAGAGATAGAAACATCAATGATGAGAGAGAATCATTGATTGGCTGCCTCCTGCACACGTCCAGGCATGTACCCTTGACCGGAATCGAACCAGTCCACAGGCCAAAACTCTTTCCACTGAGCCAAACCAGCTAGGGAAAATTCTATTGTCTTGTAACAGTACATTTATTTTACAGGGTTTATTATCCACATCTTTGAGAACTTCATAAGTAGGAAACAAGCAAAAAGCTAAAATATAAAAAGTACATAAAATACTCCTTTTTTGCATAAATATAAATTTGAAATTGAATTATATACAGAAGTTAGTGACAAATTAATTGTTGTCCGAAAAATTTATCTTGCATATTTTATTATTATTATTATTATTATTATTAGGGATAAAGAAGTTCATTTCAAAATGATAAAGAGATGAATTCTTCAGGAGTACAGAATTCTGAACATTGTGCAATCAAAACAGAAACTCTAAACAGGTGGAGTAAAAACTGACAGAACTCTACAGAAAAACATAACAATTCACAACTATAGCTGCATATTTTTTTTTAAAGCATGGATGGTGACCTAAATTATCACATGCTTCATCCCTCCAGGTCTTGTCCTTATAAAATTCTCTGCATCTGAGCACAGGGTGAGTGGGGAATGGGAACGGAAATGGTGTTCTGATAGATGTTGGTCTGCGATGGCCTGTTTCCCAAAGGTAGAATTTTGAATTTCACACAGATACAATTTTGAATTTTACCTTCAAGTTTGCATCTCCTGCACAGACAACTGCACTCCTTGCTTCATTATATTACTTATTTGGGTCGTTCCTCCATCGAATCATCGCTCCACCACAACTCTGCCAGGTTCTCAGACCCCAGAGCTGGAGTTCAGCTGGCATCTCTGTCAGTCCCCACAGGCGAGTCCACCACTTCCCAATGGAAGTTTTGAGCAAATCCGTTTTCATCCTGTTAAAACAAAGACATTGTAGCTTTCAACATAAGTGGCCCACTGAACTCTAAATTTTACATTAAACAGTTTGAAATATCAACTTAAAATGGGCAGGGAGTAGTCCTGCTTTACAGGGCACGAAAGAAATTGCACAGGTTCAGAATTCAGAAAATACAAACACTGAGGCAAGCGGACAGGAGCAGGGGCCCAGCTACCATCCCCGGCGACGCTGACCCTGGTCATCCTGGGGGCTGGGCTCCACCCTCCAGT
>NW_005367210.1:1158039-1162498 GCF_000412655.1 Myotis brandtii
CGCGCAGTTACTTCCGAACGCGGAAGCGGCTGGTGCGGAGGGAAGGGAACCGTGGCTTCTGAGACCTTTGGTCTTTCTCCTTTAAACCTCCGCATCTCAGCCCACAGCCCTGCACGTGTGAAGCCCGGGGGCCGAGGAGACCTTGAACCCCAAACCCGCCTGCCATCAGCGGTAAGTCTCGCGTCCCGGTGAGACCTCTGACCCCGAGGGCTTCGCTGCGGGATTGAGACCCGCGTTCCCTGTGGCTGAAACTGTGGAGTCCTCTCTGCCTGCGGTCTGTGGTTTTCCTGCTAAAACCGTTCACGGGCAGCCCTCCCCCCCAGGCCATTAAAGTGTTGGGAGATGGAGTCAAACCCTCTCTCCCCTCCGCAGCCTCGCAGTTCCCGGCCTGTAGAGCCGGATTCCTCCCTGGCCTGGGAGTATAGACCCCCCCCTTTCCAGTTGCTCCCCTCCCGCCACGCCCCACTTAACGAGTAGGAGGCCGGTTCCGAGGGAATGTGCACGTTTCAGTAAGGTGGGATGTAGGACAGAAGAACACGGGGTGTCCCACGAAGCGGTCACCTCCCCCCACGCAGGGATTGGCTTCGTGGAAGGCGTGACTGCGACGGCGTGGCCCTGAAAGGGGCGCCATGCGGGTGAGTGGGAATCAGAGAAAGAGATAATGAGAAGAAATAAAGTAGTGAGAGGGCAGAAAGGTCAGTGAGGGGGCCCATGAGGAGTCCGCAAAGTTGAGGACGTGGAAGGTCCTTGCAAATCGACTGTAGGTATGAAAGAGGAACTCGGGGAAAGTGGTAAATGGAGAACAAATAGAGACCATGGAGGAAAGGGGGGAGCTCTAGAGACGTGAAGGGGAGCAAAAGGGTGAGGAGCCCTTGGTCAGAGGTGTGGCCCCGAAGGGCGAGGTACCTGAGATTGAGAGAGTCAGGAGAAAAAGTTGGATGAGACCAGTGCAGGGGCTGGAAGGGAGGAAGGGATGACCGAGCCCAGCAAGAATCAGCACTGTGAGCTGTGCCAGGCGGCGGTGCCAGGGAGGCTGGCAGGAGAGGTGGAACCAGAAGGGAAGCAGAAGGGACACTGGGATGGGGGGAGAAAGGCGAAATGTATGGAGGTGGGGAACAATCAGAGAGATTAGGGAGAAAGGGCTACTGAAGGCGACGGTTCCAGCAATTTCACGGAACAGGTATAGGAAAGGAATAGAATAAAGGGGAGAGGGGAGTCAGGAGCGAAGGGGGAACACAGGAAAGGACAGTGGAGAGAAACAAAGGAAAGAGAGCGACCTAAACGGATTGAGAAACAGAAGTGGAGGAGGAAGGGTACCCAGTTCTGGGTGAGTGGAAAACTGATGGGATGTGGGTGATTAAGTTGTGATGTGTTGACTTGTGGCTTTATGACCTACTTAATTTAATATTTGTATTTCAGTTATACAGATGCAAACGAGAATTGCAAGGTCCAGTTTATAAGGCTTGCTCATTTTATAAATGATAAAATGGTTATTTGCGTCAGCAGAGAGCTTTCATTTGCAGCCCTCGTTCAGCCAGAGGGGAGAGTCAATCCTGGATCTCTTCCCATTTCCTGGGATGGGATTAGCATGGTGAACTGGGACAAGAATGACCAAGTCTATCCCGCATTATGTTTTTTCAAGGAGTATTAAAAGTGATGGTTTTTTATTTCTTTGAAATGGATTTACTTTTTCCTTTCTATTGCTGTTACATTTATTTCACTGTTTTTTAAAAAGTATTTTGAAATAGCCCTAACTGGTTTGGTTCAGTGGATAGAGAATTGGCCTGTGGACTGAAGGGTCCCAGGTTTGATTCTGGTCAAGGGCATGTACCTCAGTTGCAGGCACATCCCCAGTAGGGGGTGTGCAGGAGGCAGCTGATCAATGTTTCTCTCTCATCATCCCTCTCTGTTCCTCTTGTAAAATATCAATAAAAAAATATTTAAAACAAAATATATTGAAATAAATTCTTGTTGAATTTCCACTTTGTTGTAAATTTTCATTTACTTCTGAAATAAGCATTGTTGACATCTCATTACCAGCTCTTACCATTCTTTTCTAAATATAGGGCAGCTTAAATTAAAAAATAAAATTAACCCTGTAAGTCATTATATTTTTGAAAATTTGAATTGTTTTCCCTTCTAAATATATTGTATCTAGTTTAGATCATGTGCTTTGCATTCTTTCTCTCCTTTAAAATATGTGGGAACATCCATTGGTATACACAAATGATTGGGCTGTTTCAGTGTACACTTAGTAAGGATGGCTATGTTCTTGAGAGAACCTAGTTTTACTGGGTTAGTATAATATTCAAAGTTTTAAAAACTCCATTTATATGATTTGTTAAATTAGTGAGCTGTGAGCTACAAGGATATTCCTCTAAATCCCTTTTCTCCATTCTCTGAAAATGTTGAAGGATGGACATGAAACTTTGTTCCAAGAGAGCTCATCTGTTCATGGTGAAGGAATTTGATCAAGCTATTTCCAAAGGTAACATGTTTTTCAAAGTTTTCAGTGCCAAAACCTAAGTGCACAATCATATGTTTTAAATAATTCGCTGTGAATACCTGGAAAAGATGCAGGAAATGCTTGTGTCTCTTTAATAGACCTGTGGACAGACAGTCCTATTAAGGTAGACGGAGTATTATTAGTGCCTTTTGGACAGACAGATCAGGAAATTGAGGCAGTAGAATGAAAGGCTCAGATGCTGGAAGCGGAAAGCCATGAGTCAAGTCAAATCTTGGCTCTGTGACGCACAAGCTGTGTGAGTTTTGGCAAATTATCTACCTTGGGGTCAGCATCTGAGAAATGGGATAATAAAGGCTCCAACTTTGCAACTAAGTGTGTGAATTTATAGAAAGCCCAGCACAAGACCTGTGTCACTGAGGTGCTATGTTTGCAACGTGTTTCTTGTTAGCTCCCTGTGCTTATCAGGAACCCACTGGGACTTTCCTACTCTCACCCCCTTCAATCCACCTGCCTCCTGTCCCCACACCTGTTTCCAGGTTCTTTCTTCCGTCACAGGCATCCCATGATGCTGCTGCCCTGAGTAGGAAGTCCCAGCACCTTTGCCTGGTGTTTGAGGCCTTGGTCTTCCTGTGGCATTTTTCAGAACTTCTCCCACACCCATCCCAGTCTGACCAAAGTTACTGGAACACCCTGAGCATTTTCATTTTTAAAGGGCGTTGCATAGGGTTCCCCTCCCCATGATCCATGAGACCACACCCTGTGATATTACCCTATTTAAAGAAAGGATCCTGGCTATTAGACTGTTGGGCCCAAATATCTCCCTTATGGCCCTTTACACTCACAGTTCCCACTGAGCTCACTGTCTTTTCTAATCTTCCTCTTTTCCCAGCATCCCCTCTGTCCACTCTAGTCACTGGAGAAGACCCATGGTCCTCTGTGCCAACAAGTGCCCACCCCCATTCTCTATCCCTCTTTCTCCGGGTTTCAGAGCCCTGAATTGACCCATTCTCTCCTTTCCATCTCCATGGTTTCAGGTGGTTCAGCTTCTGTCCTCTGTCCCTCAGCCTTCTTCTAGCCTCTTCTTTGGTCTCCAGTGTCTATCATCCAGTCTGTCCCCCTCTCATGGTTCTAAAGGGGTCTTCCTGTATCCAGAGCTGACCTACCCTCCCCTGCTTACAGCCCTCTCATTCCACCTGTCCCTTCAACAGTGTCCAGGGTCCTCAGTTTAATGAGGAACTCACCAAGACAAGTTAGTGTCCACGAGCCGCAGGAGGTAGGAAGCCATAAGGCAGCATTGGGTGCCTGGGACCCCTCTACGTCTTCCTTCACCAGTGCAGGCATCAAGCAGGTACTAGCAGCAGGAGCAGAGGGGCCTGAGGGATTGTAAGGGATGTGTTCCATCAGACCCTGGGTTTTTTTGGGGGGGGTCGTAGGGAGGAGGAGTCCGAGAGAAGAGAGGTAGGTGGTGATTGAGGAGAAGTGCTAGGACAGGGAAGGAAAGAAAGGCCTGCCTGGTGCTGGTTGTGTAACCTCGGGAGTACTCCTGGCGCACTGTGGCTTAGGCTCCACATTGGTAACATGGGCACAATGGTTACCACGTAATGTTGTCTGTTGTCACAATTAATGACTCTGCAGAAAGAGCTTAGAACAGCCTGGCCCTTAGGAAGATTGCATTTTATTTTGTAATTGGAAAAATGTGTTGCTATTGGTTTTCTATCAAATTGTTTATTCCTCTTCTTAATATCCTGTGAGAGTTACATGGGTGACAAGAATCTTATATGTCTAATTCATTGCCAGAACCTATTAGTTAGAGCTCATTAAATAATATTCTAATAGTTTCATGAAATATTTCAATGAATGGATAGATAATAAAACATGCAGTGTATGAAGCTAAGATGGCCCATTGGAGCCCACAGATCAGGCTCCCTTTGCTCCTTCTACACTCCATCTCCTGCTGTCTCCCCCTCCCTGCATCAGCTGCAGGCACAGGGG
>NW_005367210.1:1162513-1186456 GCF_000412655.1 Myotis brandtii
GCAGGTTTCTGCTTTAGGGCCTTTGCCGTGACTATTACATTGTTCCCAACCTTCACTGAGTTTTCCACGCTGTTTTAACTTGTCTTCATTGGGCTTCTCTAGACTCAAGATATTTTTCTGTTTATTTGTTTATATATTTATTGTCTGTCTCCTGATTAAGGTGTCTCCTGGTTAAGGTCCCACATGTGCAAGGCCTTTGTCTTGTTCTGTTCTGTGTCTCCAATGCCAGGCACCAAAGAGGTGGTAAATAAAACTTGAATGAATAAATGCGTAGTAGTCATAAATGTAAGTACTAGTGACAAAGCTAAAGATGAATGACATAATGATTGGAAATGTAGGGAGAAATTGAGAAACATATATCTAGAGTGAAAGTTAGAATTTTTTTAATTCCTCTCTCAGAACTTGGCAGATCTTTAGACAAATACAACAAGGACAAAAAGACTGAATAACACCATGATATAAGGTTGGGAGTGTATATACACACCCACTTGACTCTGACCCTACGAAAAAAAAATTCTTTTCCTTAGACCATGCTCAGTTACATAGGTGATTTTATACTTAACCTCAAGGAAAGCATCAAAGAAATGAAAAGGTTGAGTATTACAGGGCACAGTCTGCCCTCGTATTGCATAAAATACTTTCCTGTTGATACTGTAGTGCTGGCCCATCCAATGTCAGCCAGTCTCCTCCTGTGGCTGTTGTGCGTGTGAACTGTAGCCAGTCTCAGTTGAGATGTGTTGTTAGTGGAAGATACATACTGATTCTTCAAAACACAGTAGGGGGAAAAGGATGTGAAATACCTTACATAAGTTTCTTTAAATATTGACTATTTGTTGAAATAGAACTATTTATAGTAAGTGTGTATTCAGTTAAATAAAAGATTGGGTTAACTCAAATTTGTGATTTAATGATTAATTGTTTAAAAATTATAAAGTTATCAAAAATAAATCCAACCAGATCAGTATAGAGAACAGATTAAAGGTTGCACTGGGTTAGGGATGGGAGTTGTCAGGAGGGGTGTCAAGTTAAGGATCTGGTTTGTGGTCCCTGATTTATTTATTTATTTATTTATTTTTGGAAATAAAGTCTTTATTTTTAGAACGAAAGCTCAGAGGAACATTCATACATGTATGATTTGGTAACAAATGTTGAAAGCTGTAGAAATTACAGTTCTAACTTTAGTTAATAAGTCAATGTGGTCCCTGATTTAAACAAACCTACCTGTGTGATAAAATTTCATAGATATATACACACACACACTTACACACCCACCCACGTAAATTTACCATGTAAGGGTTCAGTTGGGTCTCTCAAAAATTATATGTTGAAATCTTATCCACTGCCTTGGGATATTACCCTATTTAAAGAAAGGATCCTTAAAAAAAATAATCAACTTAAATTAAAGACATTAACAGTGGGCCCTCCTCCAGTATTCCTGTTGTCCTTATTAACAGGGGAAATCTGGTCACAGAGATATGCATAGAGGGAAAAGGTACTAATTTTTTATTTCCAAAAACAATGTTAATGAGAAATAATGACTTGGGCCTATGGATTTGCTTCTCTGCAGTTAAAAGCATAAATTTCCACATGAAGATTTAGGGCTGCATTAAGGTTTTATTATAGTCAATCTGTTGTGTTTCAAGAATTTGTTTTCTGTTTCTTTCATAATAATTATGTTTGTTAAACTATAAATTTAGAGTTTATTTTAATCATATTTTCTTCCTCAAATTTAAGAATATGACTACTAACCTTATATGTCATAGAAAGCACTTTTAATGTATAAACACGGTATAAATACAGGTTCAGAATTGTCACAATAGAGTCAAACCCATAGGAACAAAGATTAGAGGAAAGATTAGCATTGACACAGGCAGAGGAGAATGGAAGTGGGAGTTGCTATTCAGCGATACAGATTTTGATTTATCAAAGATGAATAACTTTTTGCCCGTTAACACTATTGTATTGTACACTTAAAATTTTATTAAGCATGGCCAGTGTTGCATAGTAGTTGAGTGTCGACCTATGAACCAGGAGATCGTGGTTCAATTCCGGGTCAGAGCACATGCCCAGGTTGCCAACTCGATCCCCAGTGTCAGCCTACGGGAGGGAGTCTCTCTTATCATTGATGTTTCTATCTCTTTCTTCCTGTCTCTTCCTCTCTGAAATCAATAAAAATATATATTAAAAAATTGAAACGGTAGATCTCATGTGAAGTGTTCTTACATTAACAAGAGCAATTATTAAAATGTGTTTGGGGGTACAGTTAGAGAAAGTGAACATGAATGTGATACAAACAATCTCATGTCTTGACAGGCTTCTAGAGTATGCTCCTTTACTTCATTTGCAAATACAGCTGTGATGGAAACACTTTTCTACCCCTTGTCCCTTAGGGATTGAGGCTCCATTCACCTATGGACAGGGGATGAGGGAGATTGTCCTGTTATACGACGTGTCCCATGGGAGGGGTGTGGCCAAAGAACTGGGGACTGAGTGGCATTTTGGAAGGATTTTTGAGGGCAGGATTATTGCAGAACCCTGTTGCCACCAAGTTTTCTCTTCTCCCCTGTTGCATCTGCACAGTAGCTACTGGCCTGGCCAAACCCATTCCAGGACAACCCCATCTCTAGGGATCCACTCTGGGAGGCTGCCCTCTAGAACAGTGGTTCTCAACCTTCTGGCCCTTTAAATACAGTTCCTCATGTTGTGACCCAACCATAAAATTATTTTCGTTGCTACTTCATAACTGTAATGTTGCTACTGTTATGAATCGTAATGTAAATATCTGATATGCAGGATGGTCTTAGGCGACCCCGGTGAAAGGGTCAACCCTACTCTGAAAGCAATGGAAAGGGGACTGAAGAAGAACTGTGAGATCTTGGTTCTGGTTCAAGGTGTAGAGTTTACAAACTGTAGAGGCTTTCACAAATATAATGGGGTAAAATTAGGCAAAATGAGAGACATAATTTCTTCCTTTCTAGGCCACCACCCTATTCGTGTCACCTTGGATGGAAATTTTTAAAATGATGCATGACAATTTGTCTTCTGTATTGTATTCTGTTTTTGATGAGTCATGACAACTCTAAAGTGGCAAATCATTCATTCATCTTGAAATCTTTGTTGAGAGTTTGAATGCTGGGGACATATTAGTGACCCAGTCTCTCTGTGACAGCTTGTATTCTAATAGAGGGGGTGGTACATTTGTTCAACTGTGGAATCTACATTGACACATTATAATCATTAAAAGTCCATAGTTTACATGACAATTCACTCTTAGTGTTGTGCCTTCTATGGTTTGGACAAATGTGGGATGACATGTATCCATCATTGTATCATACAGAGATTTTCACTGCCCTAAAAATCCTCTGTGCTCCACCTATTTATCCCTTCCCCCACCCCAACCAGTGGCAACTGATCTTTTTATTGTCTCCATAGTCCTGCCTTTTCCAAAATGTCACATTCTTGAAATCATACAGTATGTAGCCTTTTCATATTGGGTCCTGTCATGTAAGAATATGCCTTTAAGTTTCTTTTATGTTCTTTAATTACTTGATAGCTCATTTCTTTTTAGCACTGAACAATATTCTATTGTGTGGATGTACCGCAGTTTGTTTATTCATTTACCTATTGAAGGACATCCTGGATGCTTCCAAGTTTTGGGTAATTATGGATAAAGCTGCTATAAACAGCTGTGTGCAGGTTTTTGTATGGACATACTAGTACGTTTTCAGATTCTTTGGGAAAATGCCAAGGAATTCAATTGCTCAATTATATGGTAAGAGTATATTTAATTTTGCCAAACTGTCTTCCAAAGTGCTGTATCATTTTGCATTCCCATCAGTAATTAATGAGAGTTCTTGTTGCTCCCCATCCTTGCCAGCATTTGGTGTTGTTAATGTTCTGAATTTCGGCCAGTGTAATAGGTGTGTAGATGTCTGGTTGTTGTTTAAATTTGTATTTCTTTAATGACATAAGGTATGGGGTATCTTTTCATGTGTTTCTTTGCCCTCTGTATATCTTCTTTGGTGAGGTATCTATTCAGGTCTTTGGACCATTTCTTAATCAGGGTGTTTGTTTTCTTATTGCTGATTTTTAAGAGTTCTTTGTATATTTTGAATAACAATCTTTTATCAGATATGTCTTTTGCAAACATTTTCTGCCAGTCTGTGGCTTGTTTTTTCATTCTCTTGACATTGTCTTTGGAAAAGCAGAAGTTTTTTTATTTTAATGAACTCCATCTTATCAATTATTTATTTCATGAATTGTTCTTTTGGTGTTATATCTAAAAGTTTTGGGCATTTCCAAAGTCATTTAGAGTTTCTCCTATGTTATCTTTTAGGACTTTTATAATTTTGCCTCCTACATTTAGGCCTGTGATCCATTTCAAGTTAATTTTTGAGAAGGGTGTAAGGTCTAGGTTAATTTTAATTTTAATTTTAATTTTTGCATGTAGATGTCTAATTGTTCCAGCACCGTTTGTGGAAAGACTATTTTTGCTCTGTTGTATTACCTTTCCTTCTTTGTCAATTGTGAGTGACAATGTTTATGGAGACCTGTCTCTGGACTCTAGTCTATTGAATTTACCTATTTGTCTATTCTTTTGCCAGTATCATACTGTCTTGATTACTGTAGCTTTACAGTAAGTCTTGACATTGGATAGTGTCAGTTCTCAAACTTTGTTCTTATTCTTCAATACTGTATTGGCTATTCTAGGTCTTTTGTTTATCCATACAAACTTTATAATTACTTTGTCTGTATCCCCAAAATAACGTGCTGGGATTACATTGAATCTATAGATCAACTTGGAAAATCCTGACATGTTGACAGTATTGAGTCTTCTTATCCATGAGCTTGAAATGTATCTTTGCTTATTTAGTTCTTCTTTAATTTTGTTCACATTATTTTTAATATCAGGAATGAGTGCAAGAATGAGTAGGAATTACTAAAGAAAATATCAGAAAAGAACATTTGATGACCTGAATTTATCGAATCTCTTATCATTAATTAATTAAATCCAAAAGTATGGCAAATTCAGTCTGTAGTTTATCCAAACAAACAATTTTTTTAAATTAAAACTTTTTTGTTCAGGTTACATTTGTTCCTCTTTTTTTCCCCCTCATAACTCCCCTCCTCCCAGTTCCCACCCCACCCTCCGCCCTCACTCCCCACCCACTGTCCTCATCCATAGGTGCACGATTTTTGTCCAGTTTCTTCCCGCATCTCCCATTCCCCTTTCCCCCCCAAGAATAGTCAGTCCATTCCCTTTCTATGTCCCTGATTCATTATAATCACCAGTTCATTCTGTACATCAGATTATTTATTCACTTGGTTCTTAGATTCACTTGTTGATAGATGCATGTTTGTTGTTCACAATTTGTATCTTTACCTTTTTCTTCTTCCTCTTCTTAAAGGATACCTTTCAGCATTTCGTATAATACTGGTTTAGTGGTGATGAACTCCTTTAGCTTTTCCTTATCTGTGAAGCTCTTTATCTGACCTTCAATTCTGAATGATAGCTTTGCTGGATAAAGTATTCTTGGTTGTAGGTTCTTGGTATTCAGCACTTTGAATATTTCTTGCCATTCCCTTCTGGCCTGCCAAGTTTCTGTTGAGAAATCAGCTGACAGTCGTATGGGTATTCCCTTGTAGGTAATTGAGTCTCTTTCTCTTGCTGCTTTTAAGATTCTCTCTTTGTCTTTTGCTCTTGGCATTTTAATTATGATGTGTCTTGGTGTGGTCCTCTTTGGATTCCTTTTGTTTGGGGTTCTCTGCGCTTCTTGGACCTGTAAGTCCATTTCTTTCACCAGGTGGGGGAAGTTTTCTGCCATTATTTCTTCAAATAGGTTTTCAATATCTTGCTGTCTCTCATCTTCTGGCACCCCTATTATTCTGATGTTGGTACGCTTGAAGCTGTCCCAGAGGCTCCTTACACTATCTTCGTATTTTCGGATTCTTTTTTCATTTTGCTTTTCCGGTTGGGTGTTTTTTGCTTCTTCGCATTTCAAATCTTTGACTTGATTCTTGCGCTCCTCTGGTCTGCTATTGGGTGTCTGTATAATATTCTTTATTTCAGTCCGTGTATGCTTAATTTCTAGTTGGTTCTTTATCATAGCATCGAGGGTCTCATTAGTTTTCGTGACTCTCTCCTCAAGTTTATTGACAGCTTCTAGCACATTTTTGCAAGCCCTCAAAATTGCGATTTTTAGCTCTATATCCTCCATTTCTGTCATGTTTTTTTGTCTCCGCATTTTTTATGCTTTCTTGGTGCACCCCCTAGTGGTCTTTGTGCGCAGTCTTGTTCTAGTTGAGCCTTGATTGTTGTAGTTAATACTAGAGGGATTTGACCACCAGGCCGACTGGCTGTGTGAATCAGCTGTGTCTGCCGCGGAAAACTTCTGTCCTCTGGGGAGGTGCTAATCTAGCCTTTGCCTGAGGCGATCCGGCAAATGGCTCTGCGCAGGGCTTGGGCGGGGCGGGCTCAACAGGGCGGGCGGAGGGAGCCGTTATGGTGCCCTCAGTCCTGTTCCCAGAGGCTCTGCTTCTCAGAACCCCCGGAACCGCTGCAAACCTCGGAGGGAAAGCTGCCTTCCAACTGATGCCAGACACTCCCGCTTCTCCCGTTTGGGTCCGAGTCCCCAGCGATTCGCCCGTATCTGGAGCTCAGAGTCTGAGACTCCCCCCTGACCGAAAACGACAACCGCGCTCTCAGCCACCAGCCCGCTTTGCGCGCGCACCTCCGCACCTGAGTATTTTCCACACTGCGTCTCCTCTGAGCCTCGGTGTGCTGTTATTTTTCCTTCTAGTTGAAGAGTCTCTCCTCAGCCAGCCTTCCTGTGGTTCTGGGTGATGTCCATTCCGTCTTTTAGTTGTATTTTTGAAGTGGTTGTTTGCGGCAGCAGTCTCCGGTGTTTACCTATGCCGCCATCTTGGTCTCTCTCCTGGCATGGAAGTCTTACTTTTTAAATGCACTGTGAGATTTATAACGTACAGGAGGTATTTGTGGAATGAATTTGTATGAAATTGGTGTTAGTGATGATGTGTCCTTCTGTCACCTGATAGCACTTACTTTGCACCTGATTTTCATTTGGTACAGGTGTTTTCTGCCCAATTCCTGAACTATAGAGTTAAATTTTTTTTTTAAATGAGGGTGTCAAAAGTTTTTTGAGATTTATGCATAAACATTCACATTTCTTCTGGAAATTTTGATTGCTTTTCAGTTTCGTTTTATTTGTAGGTTGCTTTGTTGTTGTTGTTCACTGCAGATACTTGCTTTGCCCCAGGCCTGTAAATTTTTATTGTATTTCACAGACTTATCACAGATACACTCATTTATCAGTGCTTTGTATTTTCAAAAATGTTTACAAGCATCATAGTAATGGATGTTCAAGTGTGTTAAAATTATAAAATACAGATCAGCACCGAAGATAAATTTTATCAAAAAAATAAAAGGCTAAGAAATAATAGTACTAATATTTTTTATCATGGTGTGTTTACCTCCCTTTTGTGTTTATAAAATACAAAGACAGTCATTCACAAAGAGATTTGTGACATTGATACATTGACATTAATGTTGATTTTATTGCAGGGTAATTTTATTGACATGAGCATTTTATTTTGTGTCACATTTAATTTGTACATAGTTTCCATTTTTATGTCTGCCTCTTTGCAGAAAATGTTAACATTATTTGACCTCTTCTTATTTCTATTCTTTACAGTTACAAAGCTGTGTATATTCATGAGGGTTGTGTCTGTGTACTGGTCTGTGGTCTTTTTGTCAAATCCGAGGTAAAGGTTGGAATAACACCCAGGCTCTACTGTTTTATGGATCGTTTACAAAATATTTTCATAAAAAAGGATGAATAGTCATGGCTCACTTGGTTGAGCGTTGACCCATGCACTGAGAAATCACTGGTTCAATTCCCTGTTAGGGCACATGCCCCGGTTCAGTGCTCAATCCTTGGTAGTGGGTGTGCAGGAGTCCACTCATTAGTGTTTCTATCCCATCGACATTTCTATTTCTTTGTCCTTCCCCCTTTCTCTCTCTCTAAAAATCAATAAAAACATTTAAAAAAATGAACAATAATGTTATTGTTCTTTGAATACTTTTGAGATTTATTAATTATCCTATCTAATAATAGACAAACATGGTAATTAACCATCCCTCCAACACGCTTCCCATTGGCTAATCAGGGCGATATGCAAATTAACTGCCAACCAAGATGGCAGCCGGCAGCCAGGCAGCTGAAGCAAACAGGAGGCTTGCTTGCTCCAGTGATGGAGGAAGCCAAGGTTCCCCGCCTGCTGCTGCCGGCCTCTGAGCTGCACTCTACGCAACAATGTTGCAATTATAGAAGCTAAACAAACCCCAGAAACCTGCTTTCAGCCAGCCGGGCCTCAGAGCTGGAGCTGCAACAGTGTTTCAATTATAGAAGCCAAACAACCCCAGATATCGGCTTTCAGCAGCCGAGGTCTCAGAGCTGGAGCCGAGCCTCAGATCTAAAGCCGGCTCTCAGCTCCAGTGACAGCCATAGAAGGTAAATAAATCCCAGAATTAAAAAAAAAAAGAAAAAAAGGAGAGGTTGGGAGCTTCAGTCACCCGCCAGCCTGAAAACGGCCCTCAGCCCCTCACCCAGACTGGCCAGGCACCCCAGTGGGGGCCCCCACCCTGAAGGGGGTGTGACCAGCTGCAAACAGCCATCATCCCCTCATCCAGGCTGGGCCAGGCACCCAAGCGGGACCCCCACCCTATCTGGGACACCCTTCAGGGCAAAACCAGCTGGCCCCCACCCGTGCACCAGGCCTCTATCCTATATAGTAAAAGGATAACATGCAAACTGACCCTAACAGCAGAAGGACTGGGAATGACTGGTCACTATGACACACACTGACCACCAGGGGCAGACGCTCAATGCAGGAGCTGCCCTCTGGTGGTCATGGCGCTCTCACATGGAAGGAGCTCTGCTCAGCCACAAGCCAGGCTGATGGCTGCCAGCACAGCGGTGGTGGTGGGAGCCTCTCCTGCCTCCTCAACAGCACTAAGGATGTCTGACTGCAGTTTAGGCCTGCTCCCCGCTGGCAAGTGGACATCCCCCGAGGGCTGCCGGGCTGCCAGAGGGATGTCTGATTGCCAACCTTAGGCCCAATCCCCCGGGGAGCAGGCCTAAGCCAGCAGGTGGTCATCCCCTGAAGGGTCCCAGACTGCGAGAGGGCACAGGCCGGGCTGAGGGACCCCCTGCTCCCCCTAGTGCACAAATTTTTGTGCACCGGGCCTCTAGTTAATGTATAAATAACTCTTAAAACAACTGTGGTTGATAGGCGTACTATTCTATGACACCTGTAAATTCCATAAAATTGTTCAGTGAAAATCTTGTATATGAATTTTTTTCCTGTGTTTTGTTCTGTAGTATCCAAAGGTACGGCACATGTACCAGCACATTGGTATCCATAGTTATAAGTGAGCTGGTTAAACATATAGAAATTCAGGCCCCCCCAGAACTCATTAAAATTTTAAAAGTACTACACTGTGCTCACTCAGAATGACTTCTCCAGCTAAGAAATATGTACAGTTGATCCTCTATGATTCAAATATAGCACTAAAAAATGGATATGCTTGTGTTGATGCCTGTATTTTTAAAATTTATCTTTCAGAAAAGTAAAACTTCTCCTGTGGTTTGGTGGATCATATGCCATCTTCCTTTCTAAAAATACATTAGAGTATTTTATTGTCAAAGTGATGCTGTTGGATAACTCAGGATACTGTCCTAAGTCTAAACTGGTTCTATTAACTTTTCATTTTGGGTGACCTTATGACCTCTGCCCATGGTCAATTGAATAATGCTTTTCTTTTAATTTCCTTTTAATTTCAGGGTCAGTTGACCTTCAGTGATGTGGCCATAGAATTCTCTCAGGAGGAGTGGGCGTGCCTGGACCCAGCTCAGCGGAAACTGTACATGGATGTGATGTTGCAGAACTACAGGAACCTCGTATTCCTCGGTGAGGACCACTTCCTTCCAGAATTTCTCCTCCACCTGCAGGGTTTTGTTTTCTTCATTAGTACAGTGTCTGCTTATAGCTTCTGCTTTTTATGATAGAGTTTCAGATCCATGTTATTAAGGAAAGCAATTGGGGTTTTGCTGGTGCAGAACAGAAAGGCTTCCTGATGTATTTGGAAGTGGAACTCAAGATTTGAAAACTTTAAATGTTGTCTCCAGTATAATGAAAGGTTCTGTCAGAAAATAATATTTTGGAAAATAATTTTTTAGGATATTCTGATATTCTACAACGTCCTATCTTCTTACTTGAGCACAGGGCTGGATTGGAAACTGGAGATTCTCCATTGAACCCATGTTTCTTTTTTTTGTAAGTTTTTGGTTGTTGTTGTTTTTAATATATTTTTATTCGATTTCAGAGAGGGAGAGGGAGAGAGAGGTAGAAATATCAATGATGAGAGAGAATCATTGATTGGCTGCCTCTTGCACATCCTTTACTGGGGATCAAGCCTGCATCCCAGGCATGTGCCCTTGACCAGAATCAAACCAGGGACCCTTCAGTCCACAGGATGAGACTCTTCACAATGAGCCAAACTGGCTATGGCCCATGTTCCTTTTTCTAATAAACAGGTGTGTCTAAACCAGTCCTACTCACCTTTTTGAAGCACATGAAGGAGCCCTGGGAGTTGAAGGGAAAAAAGACAGTCCACAGATGAGACTCTTCACAATGAGCCAAACTGGCTATGGCCCATGTTCCTTTTTCTAATAAACAGGTGTGTCTAAACCAGTCCTACTCACCTTTTTGAAGCACATGAAGGAGCCCTGGGAGTTGAAGGGAAAAAAGACAATACCCATCCAGCCAGGTAGGTGGGAATCAAGGAAACAGATGATCCAGGTGAGAGGCCGAAGATCAGATATTATATAATGGTTTGGAAACATCTGCTTCAATGGAACTAATTTTTGAGAGGGTCACGTTTATTTCTGTTTCTGTCTTCGAGGGACAGATCCTCTCCAACACTTACTCTCCAACATAATCTAAGGATTCTCTTTCTGCTTCCATCACATTTGCAGTGAGATCCAAAGTCTTCCTGTAACAGTGTAAGGGTGGCATGACCTGGCTACTATTGGATTTCTTGGTGAACCTGGGGAAGTCTGTGCACGTTGCTGAGGAATTTTATGCTTCCATCACATTTGCAGTGAGATCCAAAGTCTTCCTGTAACAGTGTAAGGGTGGCATGACCTGGCTACTATTGGATTTCTTGGTGAACCTGGGGAAGTCTGTGCACGTTGCTGAGGAATTTTATGTTAAACTAGTTTTAAAGTTCTGTTTTCTGCCCCATGTATGTAATTTGGGAGGGAAGTGGTTGAGATACTGGAATTTGGTTCCCACATCCCAGGAACACTGTGGGTCAGTCCAAGTTGTCTTATTCTTCCTTTTGCTTGATGAAGCCTGTTTCTGATGTTTCTATTGTATATTTCAATTCAGGTACTAACTATATTCTTCAGCTCCCTATATCTGTTTGGTTCTTTCTTATACTTTCTGTCTGCTTGCATTTTTATTATTGTCATGCCTAATTTTGATACAATAATTAGTTCTGTATGTTTTTCCAATTGAGCCCTTTTAAGGTGTTTTTTTTTTCATATCTTTGTCAGGTAATTAACATATGTTCATTAATTTAGGGCCAACTTATGGAGATTTATTTTGTTCCTCTGGTTGGATAGTTTTTCTGTTTCTTCATTTCTGTTTCTTGTGATCTTTTGTTGCTATCCCATTCTTTATAAACTTGCTTTGTACAGGAGAACAAAAATAACTATCAGCTGTGGTAGGTTTTTAAAGGCCTGTCACACCTATTCTGGAAAGTGTAATTGGTGTGTGTGTGTGTGTTTAACTCATTTTTAAAAATTTTCAATTGTAGTTGCCAATATAATACTAGTTTCAGGTGTACGCCCCAATAATTAGACATTACATAGTTTCCGTGCTGGGGCCACTTAGCCAGAGTTATGGGGGGTACACTGGGGCCAGATCCTGCTTGTTTGAGACATTGTTGTAAAGACTGAAGCATAAGCCAATTTATGCTGTTTGTATGGAATAGCCACTGGAAACAGCTTTGGTGGTCCCTCAGGTTGATGGGGTGTGGTGTCAGGAAATCTTCAGGGTGTGGTGAAAAGTGTGAGCCAAATTGATGGAGACTCAGCTGTGGCTCCTGTTTGCCAGCTATGTGGGTGAAAGCCTCAGAAAAGGGACAATGGCTTCTACCAAGACTTATGCCTGGGAGAAAGCTCCTTCTACAGCTCTCATCCTTCAGGTCCAACCTGTATGTCCCTGGTGCCATTCAAGCTGCTGCCACAGCACTGGAGCTCACAGGGCACGAATCTGAATAAGTCAGAGCATGAGCCCTTTAAGAGGAATTGCCTAGGATTCCATCAGCTCTCCGTCTCACTCAGCCACAATCCTTGCTAGTTTTTACAGCCAGAGTAATGGGAACATCTCTTCTTGGCATTGGAACCCTGGGCTGGAGGGCCTTCTGTGGGGCTGTGACCCTTCACTCCTCAGATGCGACCTCTGCAGCTGATATGTCACTGGTGATTTTTATCCACCATGTGGGCCCAGTCCATTCTGTGACGTTGCACCTCCTACCAGTCTGGATAAGCCTTTCTTTATGTCTTTGTTTTACAACTTCATTCAGTTAGGTTTCAGTCAGTTCTGAAAAATGGTTTTCCTGTAGTTCAGTTGTATTTTTTTTATGTGGTTGTGGGAGGTTGCCAGTGCCACAATTACCTACACCTCCATCTTGACCAGAAGCCTACCTGTGTGAGTTTTGTGTAACTTTCCAGTTTAAAACATATTTTGCTTTTATTTAGAGCCCATGATATTTTCCCATTCCTGTGTCAGAAAGAGTGAGCAGGTATTTTGGGCAAATGTACATAATTTGTTTCCGTCTTTGATATGACTTTTTTATTTTGTGCTTTCTGATGCATATTGTGTTCTTTGAACTGGCTTCTGAAGTACTTTAGAAGGTAATTGGATCAGTAATTGTTGGTAAGTTAACATCTCCATGGAGGAAGAAAGTTTTTGTGCTTCCTGTTCTTCTGTCTCACTGAAGTCTTCTTACAGGTATTAATTCTGTACATTAAAATTTAAAGAATATTTAGCTGAGTGTAATTTCTAATTAATTTGTTATATTTCAGCTATAACTTCTCAAGTCACCCAAGGTTTCTTGTCAAAGTCAGGTGTAGAAGTGTCATTCCAGAAAATGTTACAGGTAAGATATAGCAGCTATGGCATTGAGAATTTACACTGAATGAAAATTTTTTAATGTGCAGGGGAATATGAAGAGAAAAAATCTTGTCAGTCATGATCTTGCCCCAAAGTGGGGCAGTTACCCTCTACTTGACAACAGTTACATTGGCAGAACAATGTGTTTCTGAACAAAAAAAAAAACAAAAAAATTTAAAAGTATATATTCTCTGCTCTGGCTGCTGTGACTCAGTTGGTTGAAGTGTCACCCTGTAATGTTGTGGGTTCAATGCTGGTTGGGACACATGTAGATTTAGGGTTCAATCTCTGGTCCTGGTGTAGGCAGGAGGCAGTTGATCGATCTTTCCCTCTCATCAATTTTTTTTATCTCTCTCCCTCCCCCCTTTTCTGTCTCTAAAAATCAATAAACATGTCCTCATGTGAAAATTAAAATAAATAAATGAATATATATTCTCTGAAGTAAAATGTCTAATATTAGAAAAGTCACCTAGTCCATTGTGCAAATAATTTTTGAATGATTTAATGTAGCATTTGATTAAACAGTCAAATATTTCTACAAATGAGATATTTAAAAAATGAAGGTACAAAGAGATCAACCAAAGGACTTGTATGCATGCATATAAGTCTAACCAATGGACACAAGACACTGGGGGGTAGAGGTGGCCAGGGGAAGGTCAAGGGGGAAAAAAAAGAAGATATATATACTACTCTTTGTAATATTTTAAGCAATAAAACAAAATTTTTTTTAAAATGAAGGTACAAGTTATAAATGAATTTGTAAATCCCTTAACCAATTTTGTATTGTTTCATGGGAAAATAGTTGTTTTTCCAGAGTTTATAATTTTCATAAATGTGGGAGGATATATATACAACCATCATGGTATCAAAATAGGTAATTGAGAACAATTGTAAATGTGCAATGATATTAGAGTCCTCACTAAAAGTTTTTCTCTCTTAAATTATTATCAGAGTACATATAATGAAGAGAGAAGTCACCAATGCAATGAATCTCAGAAAAACTTTAACCAAGGGTCAAATTCTAATAACCATCAAAGAGCTCAGCTTCCACAGAACAAGTATAAATGGCCTAAAGTCTTTGAAAAAAGCTCAAATATTTTTATACCTCAGAGTATTCATACTGTAGAGAAGACAGAAAGTTTTATTGAATGTGCCAAGTCTTCCAGCCAATCATCAAATCTTACTGAACATAAAAGTACTCATATTGAGGAGGAGTCTCTCCCGTGTAATCACTACGTGAAAGTGTTTAGTCAGTCTTCTAAGTTAAATATACATAAGGAAATCCATACTGCAGAGAAGCCTTACAAATGCAAAGAATGTGATAAAGCCTTTAAGTGGCAGGCAAATGTTATTTTACATCAGAGAATTCATACTGGAGAGAAGCCTTATAAATGTAGAGAATGTGGCAAAGCTTTTATCCAGAGCTCATATCTTACTCGGCATCAGATCATTCATTCTGGAGAGAAGCCTTATAAATGTACTGAATGTGGCAAAGCTTTTAGCCACTGTTCAAACCTTAGCCATCATCAGAGAATTCATACTGGACTAAAGCCTTATAAATGTAGAGAATGTGGTAAAACCTTTATCCGGAGCTCAAGTCTTACTCGGCATCAGATTATTCATTCTGGAGAGAAGCCTTATAAATGCAGAGAATGTGGCAAAACTTTTATCCAGAACTCACATCTTACTCGACATCAGATAATTCATTCTGGAGAGAAGCCTTATAAATGTACTGAATGTGGCAAAGCTTTTAGCCACTGTTCAAACCTTACCGAACATCAGAGAATTCATACTGGAGAGAAGCCTTATAAATGTAGAGAATGTGGTAAAACCTTTATCCGGAGGTCAAATCTTACTCAACATCAGAAAATTCATTCTGGAGAGAAGCCTTATAAATGTACTGAATGTGGCAAAGCTTTTAGCCACTGTTCAAACCTTACCGAACATCAGAGAATTCATACTGGAGAGAAGCCTTATAAATGTAGAGAATGTGGTAAAACCTTTATCCGGAGGTCAAATCTTACTCAACATCAGAAAATTCATTCTGGAGAGAAGCCATATACATGTGAAGAATGTGGCAAAGCCTTTACCCGGGGCTCACATCTTACTCAACATCAGAATATTCATTCTGGAGAGAAACCCTATAAATGTACAGAATGTGGCAAAGTCTTTAGCTGGTATTCAGCCTTTTCCAAACATCAGAGAAATCACTCAGGACACAAACCCTTATAAATGTGCATATGTCAAAATGCCTTCATATCATATTTAAACATTTATAGTATCAGAGGACTCAACTAGAGAGAAGCCTTAGAAACACAGAATGTGGCAAAGCCTTTACTCACTGCTCAAATCTTACCAAATATATGAGAATGCATACCTGAGAGAAGCTTTACAAATGTGAAGAGTATGACAAAGCCTTTAACCTCGCTATTGCTGTACTCAATATTGGGAAATATATAGCAAATAGAAGCTATATAATAAAAGCCTAAGCAACCCTTACAACAGAACAACCAGAATGACTGGATGCTATGATGTTCACTGACCACCAGGGGGCCGATGCTCAACACAGGAGCTGCCCCTTGGTGGTCAGTGCGCTCCCACAGGGGGAGCGCTGCTCAGCCAGAAGTTGGGCTCATGGCTGACGAGCACAGTGGCAGTGGCGGGAGCCTCTCCTGCCTCCGTGGCAGTGCTAAGGAGCAGGGAGCGAAGTGGTAAGGAGCAGCGAGCAGGCAGGTGGTAAGCTGCAAGGGGTCCCAGACTGCAAGAGGGATGTCCTGCTGTTGGCTTAGGCCTGTTCCCCACAGGGAGCGGGCCTAAGCCAGCAGGTGGACATCCCCTGAGGGGTCCTGTACTGTGAGAGGGCACTGGCTGGGCTTAGGGGACCCCCCCCCACTCCAGTGCACAAATTCTGTGCACCGGGCCACTAGTATAAATATAAAGAATATGGAAAAACTTCCAACCATTGCCCAAACCTCACTGAATATCATACCAGAGAGAAACCTTACAATGGAGAGAATTTGATAACACCTTTACCCAGTGTTGAAACCTTAATCAATATCACATAATTTATGCTTTACTGAAAGAATACAAATATAAACAATCTGGCAAAACCTTTAACTATTGCTCAAGCTCCAATGTACTTTAGAGCAATGGTTGCCAAGCTTTCAGACCTCATGGACCACCAGTGGTCTGCAGGCCACCAGTTGGCGACCACTGCTGCAAAGGTTTCCTTAAACCAGCGGTCGCCAACCTTTCAGACCTCATGAACCACCAGTGGTCTGTGGACCACCGGTTCGCGACGGTTGCTTTAAAAATTTATAGTGGAGAGACGCCATACAAATATAAAAAGTTCAGCAGATTGTTTTCAGCATTTACTGGTACATCTTAACTGCCACGTGACTATTTTTACTGGAGAAAAACTTAAAATGTTAAGTAATATGCAAACCCTATACATGGACCTACAATCTTTCTGCATATCAGAGAATGCATACTCATGAGAAATTCTACTTTTGTAATAAATGATAAAAAATCTTTCCTCACCAAAACCGGTTTGGCTCAGTGGATAGAGCGTTGGCCTGTGGACTGAGAGGTCCCGGGTTCGATTCCGGTCAAGGGCATGTACCTGGGTTGCGGGCACATCTAACTCTATCTCTCTCCCTTCCTCTCTGTAAAAAATCAATAAAATATATTAAAAAAAAATCTTTCCTCAAAATACATACAGTGGGGCCTTGACTTACGAGTGTCCCGACTAATGAGTTTTTTGAGATACCAGCTGTCTCTCAGCCGATTTTTTGCATTGAGTTGATAATTTTAGTTAACGAGCTCCTTAATGAGCTCCTTAACGAGCTTGGTCTCAGAATGAATTAAACTCATAAGTCAAGGCCCCACTGTATTTCAGAAAACCCCACAGGATTTGTACTTGAAAGTAGTTAAGTCACTAACACTTTTCAAATATGAGTTTAAATCAGAATACTTATTTTAAAGAATCTAGTAAGGAAAGTTACATGATTTTTTAGTATAAATCAAAATACCGCCCTAACTGGTTTGGCTCAGTGGATAGAGCGCCAGCCTGTGGACTCAAGGGTCCCAGGTTTGATTCCGGTCAAGGGCATGTACCTTGGTTATGGGCACATCCCCAGTAGGGAGTGTGCAGGAGGCAGCTGATTGATGTTTCTCTCTCATTCATCTTTCTAACTCACTATCCCTCTCCCTTCCTCTCTGTAAAAAATCAATAAAATATATTAAAATAAAAATAAATCAAAATACCAAGGGAATGAATATTAGGACAAATGTAATTGTCTCCACTGAATCCTTTTTTATTGCAACAGTTATTTGTGGCTTTTTTAGACAAAAGTATTCATGTGATTTATATCTCAATTCATTTCATGATCTTTGAATGCTTGTAATGTTTATTTCAACCCAAGACAATACATGTGCTTTGAAATACTTTGTTTAGACTATGTGTGGACTTAATATGTTCATTAATAAAGATGAAGTAATTGAAATATGTTAACAGTGATGTGTAATGAATGAGGTGTTGACATGCCATCAGTGTTAATGTTTCCCACCTTATTCACCATTGTGGGTAACAATTTGTAGTGCAGTGGAGTGACATTTACTCACAGGCCTTAAACCTTAAATAATGTGTAAAGAGTTTACCCATAATTTATTTTTTTATTCATTGTACCTGCTGGGACATTATGATGGTTACAAAAAAATATGTAGTGGGAGTATTGTTGTGGGTTTATGTAAGAGTCTGCGGTGTTTTAGCATTATCATTTATTTTGTGTAGTTAAGTAAAGAACTGAACTCCCATGAATCTCTAGTGCATACAGACACCAACTTACAGTGTCACAAGTGAATGTAAGGTGTTTTTTTTTTATATTGATTTTTTACAGAGAGGAAGGGAGAGAGATAGAGAGTTAGAACATCGATGAGAGAGAAACATCGATCAGCTGCCTCCTGCACATCTCCTACTGGGGATGTGCCTGCAACCCAGGTACATGCCCTTGACCGGAATCGAACCTGGGACCCTTCAGTCCGCAGGCCGACGCTCTATCCACTGAGCCAAACCGGTTTCGGCTGAATGTAAGTTTTGATATGACTTCTCCAGCAGTCCTTGTGAACAGTAGTCTTTTGTGCACCCCAGGGCCTACAATTTGTATGCCCCTTATGTAAGGTTTCTGAAGAGCTAGCTAAACTTTGCTGATTTTGCTGCTGCTGTGGCCTCACCGCTCACCGCCCTCTGCCGCCACCCTCTCTCCCCACCTCCCATTTGCTGTGGTTCCCCGTTCGCAATGCTGCGATTGGAGCCTGCGAGGGGGGGGGGGGGGGGGGGGGGAAGGACCGAGAGGTGGTCAATGTATCTCTTGGCAACTGGTCGAGTGGTCATTCCAGTCGTTATGCTTATGATCCCTGGCCTTTTATTATATAGGATTCCTGTGACTTCCTCAATTCCTTATCCCCCAACATGTAGACTTCATTTCCTTGTTCACTTTTGTGTACCCTTGCACCCTGAATAGTACATTCAGCCCTCAGTTACTTTAACTATCTTGTACCTTGCAGTCCTTTTTTAAAAAAAATATATTTTATTGATTTTTTACAGAGAGTAAGGGAGAGGGATAGAGAGTAGTTAGAAACATCGATGTGATAGAAACTTCAATCGGCTGCCTCTTGCACCCCCCCCCCCCCCAGGGATGTGCCCGCAACCAATTCTTGACTGGAATCGAACCTGGGACCCTTCAGTCCTCAGGCCGACGCTCTATCCACTGAGCCAAACTGGTCAGGGCAGCTGTCCTTTTGAATGGTGAATTGTGTGACTCAAGTGCATGTTCAAAGCCTGAAATTCAGTACCTGTACATGTGGGAATAGGGTCTTTGGAGATGTAATCAAGTTAAAATGAGGTCAGACTAGACTAGAATGAGACCTAACACAATGTCTGGGGTTCCTCAAAGAAAAGGGAAGTTGGATCCACAGATACAAAGAACACCTTTGATGATGAAAGCAGATAGAGTGATGAACATATAGGCCACAGAGAGCCAAAGGTGCTGACATCCACGGGGCAGAAGCAAGGGGTAAGACTTATCCCTCTAGACTTCTAGGTAGATAGAGCATGACACTGCCCACAATGTGATTTTAGACCTTTTGCTTCCAGGACTGTCAAAAATATTTTTCTACAGTCTTAAGCTCTGGGAAATTGGTGCAGATCCTCGCACTTTCTCTTCTCCTGCACTCTGGGACCCCTGGAACCCAGACTCTGCAGCTCCAGTTTATCCTTATGCCCTTTTTTCTATAGCTCTTTCCACTCTGCTGCTGCATTCAGCCACACACTGTCACTTGTCCACACACATTAAGTTTCCCACCATAGTCTTTGACCTAAAGTGGCAATGCTCACTGCACTTTCAAAGTTCTGAACATTGGAAGCCATTTCCACGTGCATTGTTGTAGTGAGGTTGGGCTGGATGGATGTGGAACTTTGTTCCAACTGAGCCCTTCTGCTCATGATGGTCAAATTGCTCAGAGCTGTTTCTATTGCTGGCCGTCTTCCATGTTTCCAAGGCAATCATTAAGTCTTCTCAGTTTTGTATTTGTTGAGTTTAATGTAAATTTCTAAGAAAACAGGAATTATATTTTAAAATCATTGTTATTAAAACCACAAAGAGACATCTCTTTTGATCATGTGTACAAAAGATCACCTGAAATCTTTCTGGAGAAGGAGTGAGATGGGACAAAGCTGCCACTACCACATCCAGCTCTCTCTTCCGTCCTGGCCTTGCCCATGCACTTTCCTGCCTGCTTCAATACACACTGCCCTCTCACAGTCTGGGACCCCTCGGGAAATGACCACCTGCTGGCTTAGGCCCGCTCCCTGGGGGATTGGGCCTAAGCTGGCAGTCAGACATCCCTCTGGCAGCCCGGGAGCCCTCAGGGGATGCCCACTTGCCAGTGGGGAGCAGGCCTAAGCTGCAGTTGGACATCCTTAGCACTGCTGAGGAGGTGGGAGAGGCTCCCACCACCACTGCTGTACTGGCAGCCATCAGCCTGGCTTGTGGCTGAGCAGAGCTCCCCCTGTGGGAGCACACTGACCACCAGAGGCAGCTCCTGCATTGAGCATCTGCCCCCTGGTGGTCAGTGTGTGTCATAGTGACCAGTCATTCCCAGCCGTTCTGCTGTTAGGGTCAATTTGCATATTACTCTTTTATTATATAGGAGTGCCTGGCCAGCCTGGGTGAGGAGCTGATGTCTGTTTGCAGGCTGGCCACAGCCCCTTCAGTGTGGGGGTCTCCCCTGAGGTGCCTGGCCAGCCTGGGTGAGGGGCTGATGGCTGTTTGCAGGCTGGCCACAACCCCCAGCCACCTAAGCTCCCAGTGGAGGCTAGTTGGAAGCACGTATCTGGGATTTATTTGTCTTCTATAATTGAAACTTAGTTGCAATGAGCAGAGGCCACAGCCGCCCAGTGCCTGTGGGAAGGTTGGCTTTCTCATCGTCCGGGCAACCAAGCCTCCTGCTTGCTCCAGCTTCGTGGCTGCTGGCCACCATCTTGGTTGGGTTAATTTGCATATAGTCGCTCTGATTGGCTGGGGGGGGTTGCTTAGGGCATAGCGAAGGTACGGTCAGTTAGCATCTTTGTCTTTTATTAGTGTAGATATGCATAGCAACGACACAGAGAATAGTGTGGTAAAGGCCTGGGAAGGGCAGGAGCCAGGTTGAAGGGTGCAAATAGGGGAAAATCAGAACATCTGCAATACTCTCAATAAAAATAAACAAAAAATATAACTACCCTATTGTTAATGAGTATAAAATGGGTTACAGCGGTTCTCAACCTGTGGGTCGCGACCCCTTTGGCAGTTGAACAACCCTTTCACAGGGGTCGCCTAAGACCATCCTGCATATCAGATATTTACATTATGATTCATAACAGTAGCAACATTATATTTATGAAGTAGCAACGAAAATAATTTTATGGTTGGGTCACAACATGAGGAACTGTATTTAAAGGGCCAGAAGGTTGAGAACCACTGGCTTAAAACAAAATGTGGGCAGGCCGATAAAAAGGTAAAGTTTTTTTATACAATCAGAGTTAGTGTAAAATATACTATTATGTTTATAAAATGGTTTTGTAGTGGTTACCTGATGGTAACCACAAAGGAAAAACCTACAGTAGATAGATAAGTAATGAAAAGGAAGTCAAAGCATGACAGTCTAGAAAATCATTTCTTCCTAAAAGGTCGCTATAGTGGAAGAAAGGAACAAGGAAAGTACAGGACAACTAGGAAACTTTAACAAGTCCTGATCTGTCAGTAATTAGTCTCAATGTAAACAAATTGAATTCTTTAATCAAAAGTCATTGATTTGTTGAATAGATTAAAGGGGAATAAAAAAACAGGGCACAGCTATATGCTGCTTACAAGAGACACTTCAGATTTAAGAGCACACAGAGTCAGTGAAGGGTGGAAAAAATAACTTATGAATGTAGATACCAAAATGCAGCAGGAGTAGCTATAATTAATCACACAAAATAGACTTTATTAAAAAGCTGTAATAAGAGACCAAAAAAACAGGGTCATTAAATAATGATAAAAGGATCATTTCATCAAGAAAATATAACAGCCCTAGCTGGTTTGGCTCAGTGGATAGAGTGTCGGCCTGCAGACTGAAGGGTCCAGGGTTTGATTCTGGTCAAGGGCACATGCCTGGTTGCAGGCTCAATCCCCAGGAGGGGGTGTGCAGGAGGCAGCCAATCAATGATTCTCATCATTGATGTTTCTATCTCTCTCTTCCTCTGTGAAATCAATTTTTTTTTTTTAACGAGAAACCAAATAGCCCTCGCTGGTTAGGCTCAGTGGATAGAGCGATGGCTTGCGGACTGAAGGGTCCCAGGTTCAATTCCAGTTAAAGTTAAGGGCACAAGCCCAAGTTGTGGGCTCGATCCCCAGTAGGAGGCGTGCAAGAGGCAAAAAGAATGGTTCTTGCACTGAGTCCTTTCATCTGTTTTGAATGAACTTTTATATATGGTGTCAAGTAGGGGTACACCTGTATTCTTTCCATGTAGATATTCAGTTGTTCCATCTATTCAGTATTTTTGAGCATCAAATTTTAAAAATATAATCAAAATCACACTTTCTTTAAGATGAAAAATTTAAGAACCAATGGACCATGGAACCAACATAGTCACGCTGATTTGAGATTTTTAAACTTTCAAAACATAGAACTAGTACTCTGAGGGATTGTAACAATCTGTATTTTGTCAGGAAAACATACATGTAATTATTTGAGAGGTAGAAAGTTGAGCACAGGTGTATGAAAGACTGGGAAATTATATCCAAAAGCAAAAAGTGCGAGGAGAAGCCAAAGATCATGGATATGTCTGAGAGTTATTGCTTCTGGCTACCTTAAGTTAGAACCAATTACAGAGTCTTTATCTGGTCATGGGGTTCTCCTGAAAATGACATTTCTGCTTCCTTTTTGCCTTTTTAATTCAATACATGTTTTTCTCATTGGCACATTTCAGTGAAAATCATCCAGAATTTGAAAGCAACAATATTGGCCAAAGCAGACTAGGACAAGGGGTAATGGTATAAGTGACAGAAAGATCAAGAGTGGGATGAGGCTGAGAAGAAATAATATGTGTGGAATAAGAGCTTTACAAATAGCACCCATATACTGGGGAATAGAAGTACCTGGGTAAAGACATTAGCTGTCTCCTCTTGCTCTGCACAAACAGAAAGTGAAGGTGAAGACAGTGTGGCAGATGGCATGGCTGAATGTTTGATCAACTGTCAGAACTCAGAGCCAATATGCAAATACTGGGAGAGCAACGTATTTTCTTTTCCTCTTTCCTTTCTGTCTTCGCTCCAGTCAGTGAAATCTCTGTGAAACACAAAATGACTACTAAGCTAATGGAAGAGAGACTACACTGACCACACAATGTAATGAAGACAGTCTTTACAAAATCACTGTGAAAAAGCACTAAACTAAATACAATCCACATCACGTAGCAGCTACAAACCTGAACAAAAGAGGAGATTCTGATTTCTAGATTTCCACATTATGTTATTTAAAGTGTCAGTTCTCAAGAAAAGCTAGAAGGAATGAAAAACACAGAAAAGTGTGGCTAAGTCACAAGGAAAAGGAAATTTTGAGGATGCCTGAACATTGGTCTTCAAGCTGAAATGAAAAATATTTGTTAGTAACATGAGAGTATAAAAAAGCAAGTGTAAAATTAAGTGTAGAGTCAAATTCAGAAAAATAGTGTAATGTGGTATGTTAACTACTTTATATATAAAAGTTAAAGGACATGCATTAAAAATAACTATATAATATTTGTTAGTAAATATACAATATAAAATGGGTTACATTGTGACATCAAAAACAAAATGTGGGAGGGCAGATTAAAAGTAAATTTTTTGTATGCAAGCATTGTTACATATGTAAAATACACTATTATGTATATAAAATGGTTTTGTAATGGATACCTAGGGTAACCACAAATAAAAAACCTCCAGTGGTTACACAGGAAGTGAAGAATAGGGAATCAAAGCATGACAGTCTAGAAAATTATTAGTTCTTTTTTTAAAAATATATTTTTTTTATTCATTAAGATATTACATATGTGTCCTTATACCCACGTTACCCCCTACCCCCCCCCCCCCCCCCCCCCCCCCCCCCCCCCCCCCCCCG
>NW_005367210.1:1188686-1197736 GCF_000412655.1 Myotis brandtii
TTTCCTTCTAGTTGAAGAGTCTCTCCTCAGCCAGCCTTCCTGTGGTTCTGGATGATGACCGTTCTGTCTTTCAGTTGTATTTTTGAAGTTGTTGTCGGAGGCAGCAATTTCCGGTGTTTACCTATGCGGCCATCTTGGTTTTTTCCCCGAAAATTATTAGTTCTTAAAAGAAGATCGCTATGGAGGAAGAAAAGAACAAGGGAAGTACAGGACAACTAGAAAACAGTTGATAAGATAGCTTCAACAAGTCCTGACCTGTCAATAATTAGTCTCAATGTAAATACATTGAATTCTTTAATCAAAAACATAGAGTGGCTGAATAGATTTAAAAAAGAAAAACCACAGGATCCAGCTATATGCTGCTTAAGAGAGTTACTTGAGACAGGGGTCGACCAAGATGGCGGCATAGGTAAACACCGGAGACTGCTGCCGCAAACAACCACTTCAAAAGTACAACTAAAAGACGGAACGGACATCACCCAGAACCACAGGAAAGCTGGCTGAGGAGAGACTCTTCAACTAGAAGGAAAGACAACAGCATACCGAGGCTCAGAGGAGGCGCAGACTCTGAGCTCCAGATACGGGCGAATCGCTGGGGACTCAAACGGGAGAAGTGGGAGTGTCTGGCATCAGTTGGAAGGCAGCTTTCCCTCCGAGGTTTGCAGCGGTTCCTGGGGTTCTGAGAAGCAGAGCCTCTGGGAACGGGACTGAGAGGGGCCATAACCGCTCCCTCCGCCCGCCCTGTTGAGCCCGCCCCGCCCAAGCCCTGCGCAGAGCCATTTGCCAGATCGCCTCAGGCAAAGGCTAGATTAGCACCTCCCCAGAGGACAGAAGTTTTCCGCGGCAGACACAGCTGATTCACACAGCCAGTAGTCGGCCTGGTCAAATCCCTCTAGTATTAACTACAACAATCAAGGCTTAACTAGAACAAGACTGCGCACAAAGACCACAAGGGGGTGCAGCACCAAAGCATAAAAAATGCGGAGACAAAAAAACATGACAGAAATGGAGGATATAGAGCTAAAAAACGCAATTTTGAGGGCTTGCAATAAACTTTTGGAGAGCCTCACGAAAACTAATGAGACCCTCGATGCTATGATAAAGAAACAACTAGAAATTAAGCATACACGGTCGGAAATAAAGAATATTACACCCAATAGCAGACCAGAGGAGCGCAAGAATCAAGTCAAAGATTTGAAATGCGAAGAAGCAAAAAACACCCAACCGGAAAAGCAAAATGAAAAAAGAATCCGAAAATACGAAGATAGTGTAAGGAGCCTCTGGGACAGCTTCAAGCGCACTAATATCAGAATTATAGGGGTGCCAGAAGATGAGAGACAGCAAGATATTGAAAACCTATTTGAAGAAATAATGGCAGAAAACTTCCCCCACCTGGTGAAAGAAATGGACTTACAGGTCCAAGAAGCGCAGAGAACCCCAAACAAAAGGAATCCAAAGAGGACCACACCAAGACACATCATAATTAAAATGCCAAGAGCAAAAGACAAAGAGAGAATCTTAAAAGCAGCAAGAGAAAGAGACTCAATTACCTACAAGGGAATACCCATACGACTGTCAGCTGATTTCTCAACAGAAACTTTGCAGGCCAGAAGGGAGTGGCAAGAAATATTCAAAGTGATGAATAGCAAGAACCTACAACCAAGATTACTTTATCCAGCAAAGCTATCATTCAGAATTGAAGGTCAGATAAAGAGCTTCACAGATAAGGAAAAGCTAAAGGAGTTCATCACCACTAAACCAGTATTATACGAAATGCTGAAAGGTATCCTTTAAGAGGAGGAAGAAGAAAAAGGTAAAGATACAAATTGTGAACAACAAACATGCATCTATCAACAAGTGAATCTAAGAATCAAGTGAATAAATAATCTGATGTACAGAATGAACTGGTGATTATAATGAATCAGGGACATAGAAAGGGAATGGACTGACTATTCTTGGGGGGGGGGGGGGAAATGGGGGGTGTGGGAAGAGACTGGATAAAAATCGTGCACCTATGGATGAGGACAGTGGGTGGGGAGTGAGGGCGGAGGGTGGGGCGGGAACTGGGAGGAGGGGAGTTATGGGGGGAAAAAAAAGGAGGAACAAATGTAATCTGAACAATAAAGATTTAATAAATAAATAAAAAAAGAGAGTTACTTGAGCTTTAAGAACACACAAGCTCAAAGTGAAGATATGGGAAAAGATAATCCACGAATGTGGAAACCATAAGAAAGCACTAGTAGCTATAATTATCACATAAAATAGATTTTAATTCAAAAGCTTTGATAAGAGACCAACAAACATGATCGTTATATAATGATAAAGGGGACATTTCATCAAGGATATATAATAATGGTCAATGTACAGAGTGTCCCCCAAAAGGTATACACATTCTGAATAATTAATAAATACAGTGTTTTAAATCTCAAAAGAAAGAAACATCAATTGAGTTATCAAAAAATGCATGTGTAGCCTATTGGTGAGGCTCAGTGATTGATCATCAACCAAGGAACCAGGAGGTTATCAAGGTTCCTTTACCCAGTAAGGGCACATGACCCGGTTGCAGGCTCCATCCTCATTAGGGGTCGTGCAGGAGGCAGCAGATCAATGATTCCCATCAGTGATATTTCTAGCTCTTTGCCCCTTTCCCTTCCTCTCTGAAATCAATAAAACCATTTTGGAAATGTATGTGTATACAATTTTTTGGGAGACTTTATATATGCACCCAAAATTGGATCATTTAAATATATTAAGCAAACACAATCAGAAGTAAAGGCAGGAATGAACCTCAATACAATAATAGTAGAAACTTCAATACTAAACTTTAGACTGGAACTAGTTTTTAGATAAACCTGAACATACATTCTTCTCAAGTGCACAGGGAACATTTCCAGGATAGATCATATGTTAGGTCACAAAACATAGCTTAGTAAATTTTCAAAATTAAAATGTTGCCTGCTATCACATGTGACCACAGTGATTGACAGTGGAGGACAAAGGATAAAAGATAAAAAGTTCACAAATATGTGAAAAGTCACACTCCTCACCACTTGTAGCTTAAAACAGAAATCAAACAGCATTGTGAAACCAATGAAAATGGAAACACACCATGCTAAAATGTATGGGATGCAGCAAAGCCCTTGTAAGTGAGAAGTTGAAATGATAAATTAAAAAAAAAAGATAAATAACTACACTGAGAAAAAGAATGTCAGACAACCTAACATTATACCTCAAGGGACTACAAAAAGAAGGGATAAAGAGACAAAATTAGCAGAAGGGGTAAATAAAGATCAGTGAAGAAATCAAGGAAATAGAGACCAAGTAAAAGCAAAAGCAAAGATCAAGGAAAGGAAGGGCTAGTTTTTGAAAAAATATAAAATAGTAGTCCACCTGTCATCTATCCTGCCTGCTCTATAAGTAGAAGTACTTTTCTTTTAGTGCTAATCTCTTAGATGGCAACATTTTCTCTGAATGAAAATTTACTGCATTGTAACTCAAAAAAAATTATCCAAATTTGTGGTGTGTCCCATATGCAATGCTGTCTTAGATTTGATGAAATAAGTAAAAGTTGTGTGAAGCAGTCTATTTTTGGGGATAATTGTGTGTATTAGATTTCTAAATTAATCCCATTTAAGGCTGATATAATTCTTATATTTCCATACAATTATCTCTATATATAAAACCCTAATATGCAAATAGACTGAATGGCAGAACAACCAAACAACCGGTTGCTGTGATGTGTGCTAACCACTAGGGGGCTCGCATGAAACATGGCATGCGTTGGCAGCAAGCAGCAGAGCATGGAACATGGTGGGTGTCAACCGCAGTGGGATGGTGGAGCAGGTGAGCAGGGGCGCCAGACCAAGGTGGGTGCTGGTTACTGTCATTGGGGTGAGCCTCTGGTGGTTACTGAAAATTCTTTGCTCATGCCTGCTGCTGGCCCCGCTCACATCCGCTGCCAGCGCTGGGGCTGCTGCTTGCACCCACTGCCAGCGCCAGGCACCAGTCCTGATTGCTCAGCGCCGTCAGCAGGTGTGAGTGGCAGCTACCAGCCCCAATCTCCCCTGAGGGCTTCTCCACCTCCCCCTGCTCCTGAGAGGCGATCGGGGCCAGCAGCCACCGCTCACACCCGCTGCTGGCACTGGCCCCAATTGCTCCGCACTGTCAG
Source organism: Myotis brandtii (assembly GCF_000412655.1). Classification (NCBI taxonomy): domain Eukaryota; kingdom Metazoa; phylum Chordata; class Mammalia; order Chiroptera; family Vespertilionidae; genus Myotis; species Myotis brandtii. The sequence goes on from NW_005367210.1 coordinate 1,192,855, forward strand.
CGGGTGCGAGCGGGGTCAGCGCCATCAGCGCATGGGAGCAGCGGTGGTGGGAGTGGGGCTGCCAGCAGACAGGGGACTGGCACCGTGACCGGAAGGGCCGGGTTGGGGGGGCTGGGCGCAGGCACTGAGGATGGGCTGAGACCCACCCCTGTGCCCACCGCAGCCTTGTGGCCCACAGTTCCTTTCAAGGTGCACGAATTCATGCACTGGGCCCCTAGTTTATTTATATTCTTAAGAATTGTCTCCTGCAACTGTTATAATTTAGGGTAAAAATTTAGATGCCATCTTTAAAAATATGAGGTGGTAACTAGTTTTCTCAAAGTTTTCGAAATCAATATAAAAATCTTTTGCAAAGTACTGATGTGTCCTAAAAAATCTCAAAAGTTGTCATGACAAGTGGCAGTTTTAAATACAAGCCAAGACTAGAGAGTGGTGAAGCCAGTGAACCAAACGCTGTTAACAGAAACCATGCAATGAGGAAGAGGAAGGGAGGACGAGGGGGTGGAGAGAACGTTCTGTCCTTGGTGTCTTCAACAGTGCTCAGCTGATAGAATAGAGGATGCTAGAACAAAGTGTTGAATGTTACAAGGGTCAGACATATTTTTGTTGTTGTTGTTAATCCTCAGTGGAGGATATTTTCCCATTGATTTTTAGAGAGAGTGGAAGGGAGGGGGAGAGACAGAGAGAAACATCGATGTAAGAGAGACACATCAATTAGTTGCCCCTACCCCCATGTGCCCTGACCAGGGCCAGGGATCCAGCCTGCAACCGAGGTATGTACCCTTGAGCAGAATTGAACCCAGGACCATTCAGTCCATAGGCCGATGCTCTATCCAGTGAGCCAAACCAGATAGGGCCGTGGTTATCAACCTTCCTAATGCCGTGACCCTTTAATACAGTTCCTCATGTTGTGGTGACCCCCAACCATAAAATTATTTTCGTTGCTACTTCATAACTGTAATTTTGCTACTGTTATGAATCGTAATGTAAATATCTGATATGCAGGATGTATTTAGGCGACCCCTGTGAAAGGGTCGTTCGACCCCCAAAGGGGTCGCAACCCACAGGTTGAGAACCGCTGAGCTAGGGAGAGTCTGACACTTTTTTTTTTTCAGTCTGACACTTTAATTGCATCTCTTATTGTCTAATCATGGCTATAAAAATTCATGTGTTGTATATTGATTTATTTCATGAGCACCCCCCCAAAAAATTTTTTTTCAATATAACCGCTGGACTTCCCTTGTTCAACAGGAACAGTATCATAGAATCTGATTGGTGTTTTAGAGCAACAAGTTTCAAAACTTAATGTTGTCTCTCGTATGTGACAGGAACACACATCTCAGAGCCATAATGAAGATGCGGGTCCTTCAATGCCATTCAAAGTCATATGTATCAGGAACCTTGAGCATGCTTATTCTTATTGTTATTATAGGATTTGAGTGTTTTTTATATTCTAATATAATATCTGTACTTACTATTTTTTAACTTTTTGGTGTCATAATCGGTAGTGACAGCACTGAACTCTACCTGAGCCCTCTCATCCTGACACCCAGCAGCTGTTAAAGAAGTTCCCCCAAGGCTTTGTGTTGGTGAAAACAGAAATGCCCTTTCTTATATTATTACTTAGACAGGATTGTGGGCAACACCATTGCTTACCTGGAACAAAGCCAGGCACAAACCATACCAAGGCCATTTTTTATCTTATAATTAGCTGAACTGGTTGTCCCCATTGATCATTTGCAACAAAATGCTGTGACAGAACTAAATCACACCTAATCAATCTTCTGTCCATCTCCCCAGATCCCTGAACTGTGTTTCATCCTTGAACAGTATAATTAGGAACAACCCCTCCTTCTAGACCAGGCAAACTCAGGGTAAAAGGTGTTCACAAGGGTGGGTTAGGCTCCCTGCTCATCCACTCCCCCACCCCCTGTCCTTTCTAGCCTTGTTGACCACTCTATAAAAAGAAAAGCCCTTTCTGTCTGGTCTTTGAGACCCTTTTAAGTCCCATGGTCAAAGCATTCTCCCTACTGAAATCATCTTTTGTATAGTCTCTCTTTACATAAACCCAGATTTTTTTAGTTGACAGTGTTAAATATGTCTTCCATGTGTCCTTAAAAAATACAGTCTCGCCAGGCCAGTGTGGTTCTGTGACTGAGAGTTGACCCATGCACCAGAAGGTCACCAGTGTGATTCCTGTTCAGGGCACATGCCGATTTCAAGCTCATTCCCCAGCAGGGGGCGTGCAGGAGGCCGCTGATTGATTGATGTTGATGTCTCTCATGGATGTTTATGTCTCTCCCTCTCCCTTCCTCTCTCTCTAAGAAAAAATAAATATACAAAAATAAAAAAAATCCATATATATGGTCTGTGATTTTGTGATATAGAATTTAACTCACCAGGTCAAACTAATTTTTATGCTTTTCAGTTTTTTGAAGCCTTCAATAATTGTGAAGATTTTAATAACCTAATAATTTGCATGTTTTATAACGATAGTACAGGGAGACACATGTCAAAAACTTCCAGTGATTAAGGAAATACTCTTTTTATTCATGTGAATACTCCTTTTATCCATTTCACTCCCTTGTAAATTTTATAAGCAGCAAAACTCCCCGTGAACAACATGGATGCTTGACTTTGATCTGTAATTGGGTTTTCTCCAACAGTTCTGAGTTTGATAAAAAGTTCATGTGAAAATGGGAGCCTGTGTTGAAAGCTCTTTTGTGGCAACATGGTTGGTTGGTGATATTACTACAGACAGTAAATCTACATAATCTGCCTTGTCAAGATCATCAAATCTAAGTCGAACACTGTATTAAAAACATATATGTATTCTGGAAGCCAATGCCTGGAATGGTTTCATAAAAAGAGGGCTTAAGCTGTCAGTTACTTCATGCTTAAATGTAGAGATCAATATTGAGTAGCATAGTATAAGTGTAATCAAGTCAAGAAATCTTTCAAAATGGTTCCTTAGTTTCATAACATGGAAGAATCCTTCCTAGTATCAAAACTGACATTTGCAATAGAGATAGGGAAAGTTTCAATCCATTCTTCATTAATGAACAAATATCACAGTTATACATACTAGAGAAAAAATTATTTACAAATATAATGAATTTGGGCTGTCTTTAGAAAGATGAATCTTCAGTAAGCATGAGAATCTCCTACGTGGGGAAGGTATCTTACAATATAATGCACTGGACAATGTATTTTACCAAGAGTTGAACTTTACCAAACTTTAGTAAATATACATGTAAAAGAAATCTTTTAATACATTGTGTGGCAAAGTTCTTATCCAAATGTCAACAGTTGGGGGATAATCATGATATTGAGTTTGAAATGAAATCTTACACATTTTATGAGTAATGATGTTCAAACTTTACAAAATATTAGGTAAGTCAAATGTAATGAATGTCAAAAAAGGCATAACCTGGGGAAACATCACATATGAATATGCTAAAGGAGAGTTTATCCAAAATGCCTTGACCTCATTAAAAATTCTTACTGGACAGAAATGTTGCACATGTAGGGATTTGAGAGGAAAATGTAATTCATGATGGGTATTATGTCATAGATATTGCTTTAAAGTTTCTTGAAGGTTTGAATGAGACCTCTGGAAATTGATTAGATTGCTTTACTTTCTTTAAGGTTCATTTGAAAGAGGATAGACATCTCTACCAAATGTCTTTAGAAATATTGCAAACATTTCTATATGGTAAAAGCAAATTCTATTGTCTTGTTGTTGTTTTTTTTAAATTAATCTTTATTGTTCAGATTATTACAGTTGTTCCTCTTTTTTCCCCCCATAGCTCCCCTACACCCGGTTCCCCTCCCACCCTCCGCCCTCACCCCTCCACCACTGTCCTCATTCATAGGAGCACGATTTTTGTCCAGTCTCTTCCTGCATCCCCCACTCCCGTTTCCCCCCCAAGAATAGTCAGTCCACTCCCTTTCTATGCCCCTGATTCTATTATAATCACCAATTTATTCTGATCATCAGATTATTTATTCACTTGATCTTTAGATTCACTTGTTGATGGATGTGTATTTGTTGTTCATAATTTGTATCTTTACCATTTTCTTCTTCTTCCTCTTCTGAAAAGATACCTTTCAGCATTTCATATCATACTGGTTTAGTGGTGATGAACCCCTTTAGCTTTTCCTTAAGCTCTTTCTCTGACCTTCAATTCTGAATGATTCCTGATAGATGCGATGGCCTGTTTCCCAAAGGTAGAGTTTTGAATTTCACATTCAAGTTTGCATCTCCTGTACAGACAAACAGACAACTTGCTTCATTAAACTACTTATTTGGTTCGTTGCTCGATTCAGTCATTGCTCCACCACAACTGGATGTCCAGGTTCCCAGACCCCAGAGCTGGAGTTCAGCTGGCATCTCTGCCAATACCCACCGGCGAGTCCACCACTTTCCAATAGAAGTTTTGAGCAAATCCGTTCTCAGCCTGTTAAAGACATTGTAGCTTTCAACGTAAGTGGCCCACTGATCTCGAAATTTTATATTAAACTGTTTGAAACATCAACTTAAAATGGGCAGGGCGTAGTCCTGCTTTACAGGGCACAAAAGAAATCGCACAGGTTCAGAATTCAGAAAATACAAACTGTGAGGCAAGAGGACAGGAGTCAGGACCCAGTCAGCATCCCCAGCGATGCTGATCCTGGTCATCATCCTGGGGTCTGGGCTCCACGGTCGAACCGGCAACCCGACTGTGGGCCGCAGCCCGACCACCTTTTCCGCCTGCACGCAACACCCACCCTTAGCCACAGCGCATTCCAGCGCCTCCCCAGCTCCTGGGGCTCAGCCCAAACCAAGCGCCCCAGGTGCAGCCTCCCCGCCAAACCCCTTTGTTCACGCCCTGCGCATCGG
>NW_005367210.1:1201093-1206617 GCF_000412655.1 Myotis brandtii
TAAGGCTTGCTCATTTTATAAATGATAAAATGGTTATTTGTGTCAGCAGATAGCTTTCATTTGCAGCCCTCGTTCAGCCAGAGGGGAGAGTCAATCCTGGATCTCTTCCCATTTCCTGGGATGGGATTAGCATGGTGAACTGGGACAAGAATGACCAAGTCTATCCCGCATTATGTTTTTTCAAGGAGTATTAAAAGTGATGGTTTTTTATTTCTTTGAAATGGATTTACTTTTTCCTTTCTATTGCTGTTACATTTATTTCACTGTTTTTTAAAAAGTATTTTGAAATAGCCCTAACTGGTTTGGTTCAGTGGATAGAGAATTGGCCTGTGGACTGAAGGGTCCCAGGTTTGATTCTGGTCAAGGGCATGTACCTCAGTTGCAGGCACATCCCCAGTAGGGGGTGTGCAGGAGGCAGCTGATCAATGTTTCTCTCTCATCATCCCTCTCTGTTCCTCTTGTAAAATATCAATAAAAAAATATTTAAAACAAAATATATTGAAATAAATTCTTGTTGAATTTCCACTTTGTTGTAAATTTTCATTTACTTCTGAAATAAGCATTGTTGACATCTCATTACCAGCTCTTACCATTCTTTTCTAAATATAGGGCAGCTTAAATTAAAAAATAAAATTAACCCTGTAAGTCATTATATTTTTGAAAATTTGAATTGTTTTCCCTTCTAAATATATTGTATCTAGTTTAGATCATGTGCTTTGCATTCTTTCTCTCCTTTAAAATATGTGGGAACATCCATTGGTATACACAAATGATTAGGCTATTTTGGTGTACACTTAGTAAGGATGGCTATGTTCTTGAGAGAACCTAGTTTTACTGGGTTAGTATAATATTCAAAGTTTTAAAAACTCCATTTATATGATTTGTTAAATTAGTGAGCTGTGAGCTACAAGGATATTCCTCTAAATCCCTTTTCTCCATTCTCTGAAAATGTTGAAGGATGGACATGAAACTTTGTTCCAAGAGAGCTCATCTGTTCATGGTGAAGGAATTTGATCAAGCTATTTCCAAAGGTAACATGTTTTTCAAAGTTTTCAGTGCCAAAACCTAAGTGCACAATCATATGTTTTAAATAATTCGCTGTGAATACCTGGAAAAGATGCAGGAAATGCTTGTGTCTCTTTAATAGACCTGTGGACAGACAGTTCTATTAAGGTAGACGGAGTATTATTAGTGCCTTTTGGACAGACAGATCAGGAAATTGAGGCAGTAGAATGAAAGGCTCAGATGCTGGAGGCAGAAAGCCATGAGTCAAGTCAAATCTTGGCTCTGTGACTCACAAGCTGTGTGAGTTTGGCAAATTATGTACCTTGGGGTCAGCATCTGAGAAATGGGATAATAAAGGCTCCAACTTTGCAACTAAGTGTGTGAATTTATAGAAAGCCCAGCACAAGACCTGTGTCACTGAGGTGCTATGTGTGCAAGTGATCACTACAACGTGTTTCTTGTTAGAGCTCCCTGTGCTCATCAGGAACCCACTGGGATTTTCGAACTCTCACCCCCTTCAATCCACCTGCCTCCTGCCCCCACACCTGTTCCCAGGTTCTTTCTTCCATCACAGGCATCCCATGATGCTGCTGACCTGAGTAGGAAGTCCCAGCACCTTTGCCTGGTGTTTGAGGCCTTGGTTTTCCTGTGGCATTTTTCAAAGCTTCTCCCACACCCTTCCCAGTCTGACCAAAGTTACTGGAACACCCTGAGCATTTTCATTCTTGGAAGGCTTTGCATAGGGTTCCCCTCCCCGTGATGCATGAGACCACACTCTCCTGGCTTATAGACTGTTGGGACCAAATATCTCCCTTATGGCCCTTCACACTCACAGATCCCACTGAGCTAACTATCTTTTCCTAATCTTCTTCTTTTCCCAGCATCCCCTCTGTCCGCTCCAGTCACTGGACTAGACCCAGGGTCCTCTGTGCCAACAAGTCCCCCACCCCTATTCTCTATCCCTCTTTCTCCTGATTTCAGACCCCTGAATTGACCCATTCTCTCCTTTCCATCTTCATGGTTTCAGGTGGTTCAGCTTCTGTCCTCTGTCCTTCAGCCTTCTTCTAGTCTCCTCTTTGGTCTCCATTGTCTATCATCCAGTCTGTCCCCCTCTCATGGCCCTAAAGGGGTCTTCCTGTATCCAGTGCTAACCTACACTCCCCTACTTACAGCCAGCCCTCTCTCATTCCACCTGTCCCTTCAACAGTGTCCAGGGTCCTCAGTTTAATGAAGAACTCACCAAGACAAGTTATTGCCAACGAACCATCAGGCCGCATTGGGTGCCTGGGGCCCCTCTACATCTTCCTTCACCGGTGCAGGCAGCAAGCAGGTACTAGCAGTAGGAGCAGAGGGGCCTGAGGAATTGTAAGGGCTGTGTTCCATCAGACCCTGGTTTTTTTTGGGGGGGTCGTAGGGAGGAACAGTCTGAGAGGAGAGAGGTAGGTGGTGATTGAGGAGAAGTGCTAGGACAGGGAAGGAAAGAAAGGCCTGCCTGGTGCTGGTTGTGTAACCTCGGGAGTACTCCTGGCGCACTGTGGCTTAGGCTCCACATTGGTAAAATGGGCACAATCATTACCACGTAATGTTGTCACAAGAATTAATGACTCTGCAGAAAGAGCTTAGAACAGCCTGGCCCTTAGGAAGATTACATTTTATTTTGTAATTGGAAAAATGTGTTTCTATTGTTTTCCATCAAATTGTTTATTCCTCTTCTTTAATATCCTGTGAGAGTTATAGGGGTGACAAGAACCTTATATGTCTAATTCATTGCCAGAACCTATTAGTTAGAGCTCATTAGATAATATTCTAATAGTTTCATGAAATATTTCAATGAATGGATAGATAATAAAACATGCAGTGTATGAAGCTAAGATGGCCCATTGGAGCCCACAGATCAGGCTCCCTTTGCTCCTTCTACACTCCATCTCCTGCTCTCTCCCCCTCCCTGCATCAGCTGCAGGCACAGGGGCCTCCTTGCTGTTCCTTAAACACATAGGCAGGTTTCTGCTTTAGGGCCTTTGCCGTGACTATTACATTGTTCCCAACCTTCACTGAGTTTTCCACGCTGTTTTAACTTGTCTTCATTGGGCTTCTCTAGACTCAAGATATTTTTCTGTTTATTTGTTTATATATTTATTGTCTGTCTCCTGATTAAGGTGTCTCCTGATTAAGGTCCCACATGTGCAAGGCCTTTGTCTTGTTCTGTTCTGTGTCTCCAGTGCCAGACACCAAAGAGATGGTAAATAAAACTTGAATGAGTAAATGCATAGTAGTCATAAATGTAAGTACTAGTGACAAAGCTAAAGATGAATGACATAATGATTGGAAATGTAGGGAGAAATTGAGAAACATATATCTAGAGTGAAAGTTAGAATTTTTTTAATTCCTCTCTCAGAACTTGGCAGATCTTTAGACAAATACAACAAGGACAAAAAGACTGAATAACACCATGATATAAGGTTGGGAGTGTATATACACACCCACTTGACTCTGACCCTACGAAAAAAAAATTCTTTTCCTTAGACCATGCTCAGTTACATAGGCGATTTTATACTTAACCTCAGGGAAAGCATCAAAGAAATGAAAAGGTTGAGTATTACAGGGCACAGTCTGCCCTCGTATTGCATAAAATACTTTCCTGTTGATACTGTAGTGCTGGCCCATCCAATATGGCAGCCAGTCTCCTCCTGTGGCTGTTGTGCGTGTGAACTGTAGCCAGTCTCAGTTGAGATGTGCTGTTAGTGGAAGATACATACTGATTCTTCAAAACACAGTAGGGGGAAATGGTTGTGAAATACCTTACATAAGTATCTTTAAATATTGACTATTTGTTGAAATAGAACTATTTATAGTAAGTGTGTATTCAGTTAAATAAAAGATTGGGTTAACTCAAATTTGTGATTTAATGATTAATTGTTTGAAAATTATAAAGTTATCAAAAATAAATCCAACCAGATCAGTATAGAGAACAGATTAAAGGTTGCACTGGGTTAGGGATGGGAGTTGTCAGGAGGGGTGTCAAGTTAAGGATCTGGTTTGTGGTCCCTGATTTAAACAAACCTACCTGTGTGATAAAATTTCATAGATATATATATACACACACACTTACACACCCACCCACGTAAATTTACTGTGTAAGGGTTCAGTTTGGTCTCTCAAAAATAATATGTTGAAATCTTATCCACTGCCTTGGGATATTACCCTATTTAAAGAAAGGATCCTTAAAAAAAATAATCAACTTAAATTAAAGACATTAACAGTGGGCCCTCCTCCAGTATTCCTGTTGTCCTTATTAACAGGGGAAATCTGGTCACAGAGATATGCATAGAGGGAAAAGGTACTAATTTTTTATTTCCAAAAACAATGTTAATGAGAAATAATGACTTGGGCCTATGGATTTGCTTCTCTGCAGTTAAAAGCATAAATTTCCACATGAAGATTTAGGGCTGCATTAAGGTTTTATTATAGTCAATCTGTTGTGTTTCAAGAATTTGTTTTCTGTTTCTTTCATAATAATTATGTTTGTTAAACTATAAAATTTAGAGTTTATTTTAATTTAATCATATTTTCTTCCTCAAATTTAAGAATGTGACTACTAACCTTATAGATATTTAACTTATGTGTCATAGTAAGTACTTTTAATGTATAAACACGGTATAAATACAGGTTCAGAATTGTCACAATAGAGTCAAACCCATAGGAACAAAGATTAGAGGAAAGATTAGCATTGACACAGGCAGAGGAGAGTGGAAATGGGAGTTGCTATTCAGCGATACAAATTTTTATTTATCAAAGATGAGTAAGTTTCAGAAAGCCACTCTACAACGTTTTGCCCGTTAACACTATTGTATTGTACACTTAAAATTTTATTAAGCCTGGCCAGTGTTGCTTAGTAGTTGAGTGTCGACCTATGAACCAGGAGATCGTGGTTCAATTCCGGGTCAGAGCACATGCCCAGGTTGCCAACTCGATCCCCAGTGTTGGCCTACAGGAGGAAGTCTCTCTTATCATTGATGTTTCTATCTCTTTCTTTCTGTCCCTTCCTCTCTGAAATCAGTAAAAACATATATTAAAAAATTGAAACGGTAGATCTCATGTGAAGTGTTCTTACATTGACAAGAGCAACGATTAAAATGTGTTTGGGGGTACAGTTAGAGAAAGTGAACATGAATGTGATACAAACAATCTCATGTCTTGACAGGCTTCTAGAGTATGCTCCTTTACTTCATTTGCAAATACAGCTGTGATGGAAACACTTTTCTACCCCTTGTCCCTTAGGGATTGAGGCTCCATTCACCTATGGACAGGGGATGAGGGAGATTGTCCTGTTATACGACGTGTCCCATGGGAGGGGTGTGGCCAAAGAACTGGGGACTGAGTGGCATTTTGGAAGGATTTTTGAGGGCAGGATTATTGCAGAACCCTGTTGCCACCAAGTTTTCTCTTCTCCCCTGTTGCATCTGCACAGTAGCTACTGGCCTGGCCAAACCCATTCCAGGACAACCCCATCTCTAGGGAT
>NW_005367210.1:1206645-1220435 GCF_000412655.1 Myotis brandtii
CACTAAGTAAAGATGCTATTTCATGGGCCTCACTGCAGCTCTACAGAATCATAACTTTTTAGAGTGAAACCCTGATCCCCACGGTTCTGTATGCACGTTAAAGCTGTAGAAGAAATACTTAGCTAGATGGTCCCCTTCCATTAGACCACTTGACAAGTTGTAAGAAATAACAGTGCCTGTGCCTTCCCCCTCAGAGTTGAACAACTGCTCTGGGTAGAACATCGTTGTCATTTTAGTGTGGTGTTCCAGGTGATTCAAAAGTGTCGCCAGTGTTGAGCAGAAGGGCTCCCTGCCCCAGTGCATTTGTGAGAGTTGACAATGGGCTTTGGTCCAGGGTCCTCTCTTGGGTTTGGGAGGAACAGAAGTGCAGCCTACTTTCTCATTGCTGGGTTGGAATTTGGGCATGTCTGTCGGAGGGAAGAGCAAGGGAAGACAGGAGAGAAAAATAGGTTGGTCTTCATGTAGCATCTCATTGTTTCTTAATCTCTCCTGTGTCAAGGGTAGGGGAGTGTGAAATTTTTCATCATTCAAGTCCTTCTGCCTGTGAGTGTGGTGACAACAAGACATATCCTCAAAATGCAGGTGTGATTGGTCAACATAAAGTCGCCTGAGAAAACAACCCAGAGCAGGAGGAGGAAGAGGACAATATGGCTGCTTCTCAGGTAAACGCTCTGTCTTGGGTCAGTTCTGTGTCTGCTTTTCCTTCTCAAGTTCATGGATGTAGGTGGTGCAGACCTTTGTTTCTCTATTTCTGATGATCCTGCAACACGAAGTTGTTTTCACCTGCTTAGTTTTTTTCCTTGTGATTCTATATGTTCCCTCTTTAAAATGGTACTGTCGCTTAGGGTTTTTGGGTTCCCCAGGATAGAAATCAAGAGGAACCTCTAGAGATATATCTTGGGAAATTTTCTTAGGCTTATGCTCGATCATAAGGGAGACAACACAGAAGAAAGGAAGGTCCTCTGAGCTGACTCAGGGGCAGGCGCAGCTTGGCGGCTCTAACAAGCTTGGGGCACATAGGAGGGTGGTTTGAAAAAGGCCTGCTGGTGGAGATTTCCATTTCAGGGTGCAGTTACTTCCTTTTCCTATGGGGTTGTCTGGTTGTTAGCGCCTGCGCTGTGAGGGAGAGATGGCAGCGTAGTTCACTAGAGCCACCCGAGAAGGTCATGTAGTAGTCAAGCCTTCATCAACTGCTTAAGTACATGAGCAGTTTCAACATCTGCAAGGAAGCAGGCCTTTAGGAGGGAGATAAAGTCAGCTACCTCTGCGTTTTTGTCCACAGCTTTCTGTCTGTTGTGTCCATCCAGGTCCCCCATATGAATCTCACCGTATATTAATGACCATTGTGTGGAAGAAGGTACTTTCTTTTACCTTCAAAGTTCTCTCACCTGGCCTAATCAGAAAGAGGGGATATGTATGGGAGCTGCACACACATGACAGAGAGAGACCCCACATGAAAGAGAGGTTCAGAGACTGAAAGGGAAATTTAGCATATAAGACATTCTGAGCCTGGGATGAGGTAATTCACCTTGGGACTTTAGAATATTGTTTCCAGGAAATCACATGTTCAGGAAATACTAGTTTCCTTACCATCTAGGTAGTTCAAATGTCATTTTTGGTTTAACATATATCACAGGTCAGGCTCATCATTTAAATTCTTTTAGGTAGTTCAGGGGGAGAGCAGAAGTTTCTCTTGAACCCAAAGGGTCTTGATGCCTTCAGCTCAACATAATGCATGTGCCATTGAAGCACATCTTAGGGTGCCTTGTTCTGAACCCCTATCTTCAACTTTTCAAAACATTTTCTTTGCCACAGTTCAACATGGGAAGGCATTGATATCCGAGTTCCCTATTGAGATGGTGTTTGCAGAAGGAACATGCAGGTTTTAGATTTCGTATGGCTGCAACATCTGCTCTGCAGAACAGGATTGAGACAAAGCACCTTTAACCAGGATGGCCTTAGTGGCCGGGATTAGATCAGAAAGTTCTGAAAAAGAAAACTCGTTAGCAGTGACTTGCTGTCTACATTGGCATGGATGCCTTATTCTTTAAATGCACTGTAAGATTTATACAGTATAGGAGGTATTTGTGGAATCAATTTTGTATAAAATTGGTGTTAGTGATGATGTGTCCTTCTGTCACTTGATGTCCCTTCCTTTGCACCTGATTTTCACTTGGTGTGGGTGTTCTCTGCCCAATTCCTGAAATATAGAGTTAATTTTTGTTTTTTTTTAAATAAGGGTGTCAAAAGTTTTTTGAGAGTTGTGCATAAATGATCACATTTCTTTTGGAAACTTTCATTGCTTTTCAGTTTTGCTTATTTGTAGGTTCCTTTGTTGTTGTTGTTCACTGGAGATACTTGCTTTGCCCCAGACCTGTACATTTTTATTGTATTTCACCGACTTGTCACAGATACACTCTTCTTTATCAGTGCTTTGTATTTTCAAAAATGTTTACAAGCATCATAGTAATGGATGTTCAAGTGTGTTAAATTTATAAACTACAGATCAGCACCAAAGATAACTTTTATCAAATAAATAAAAGGCTAAGAGTCCGCAGGCCGTCGCTCTATCCACTGAGCCAAATCGGTTTCAGCAATGCTAATATTTTTTATCATGGTGTGTTTACCTCCCTTTTGTGTTTATAAAATACAAAGACAATCTTTCACAAAGAGATTTGTGACATTGACACATTGACATTAATGTTGATTTTCAGGTAATTTTATTGACATGAACAGTTTATTTTGTGTCGCATATAATGTGTACATAGTTTCCATTTTTATGTCTGCCTCTTTGCAGAAAATGTTAACATTATTTGACCTCTTCTTTCTTCTTACCTTCTTGTTTCTATTCTTTACAGTTACAACAGCTGTGTACATTCATGAGGGTTGTGTCTGTGTACTGGCCTGTGATCTTTTTGACAAATTCGAGGTAAAGTTTGGAATAACACCCAGGCTCTACCATTTTATGGATATTTTTGCAAAATATTTTCCTTAAAAAGAGTGAATATCCATGGCTCACTTGGTTGAGCTTTGACCCATGCACTGAGAAATCACTGGTTCAATTCCCTGTTAGGGCACATGCCCGGGTTCAGGGCTCAATCCTTGGTAGGGGGCATGCAGGAGTCTGCTCATTGATGTTTCTATCCCATCGACATTTCTGTTTCTTTGTCCTTCCCCCTTTCTCTCTCTCTAAAAATCAATAAAAACATTTTTCAAAAAATGAACAATAATGTTATTGTTCTTTGAATACTTTTGTGATTTATTAATTAATATGTAAATGTTAAAACAACTGTGGTTGATGGGCTTACTAATCTATGAGACCTGTAAAGCCCATAAAATTGTTCAGTCAAAATCTTGTATATGAATTTTTTTCCTGTGTTTTCTTCTTCTGTGGTATCCTAAGGTATGGCACATATACCAGCACATTGGCATCCATAGTTATAAGTGAGCTGGTTAAACATGGAAATTCAGGCCCCACCCAGAACTCATTAAAATTTTATTTATTAGTTTGTTTATTTGTTCATTTATTTTTTAGCAGGCTTAATTCACTTTATTTGTCTTGTATAAAATTATGTGGTGGCCACAGCTGGAGCCTGGGTCCTCTGCACAGAATCTCTGGTGGGGGTCTTTACAAGATGGTCAGTGAATTCCTGATAGGAAGACTTGGTGAACACAGTCTCTTCCCAGAGATCTGGGGTGAGATAGCTGTAGGTCTTAGAGATGGCATCAGAGGTGGCCTTGGCGAAGTTGCCCAGGGTGGCAGTGCAGCCCCTGGCTGAGGTATAGCAGTTGTCAATACCAGCCATCATCAGCATCTTCTTAGGCACAGGGGCCAAGACAATGCCTGTACTCCTGGAGGCAGGGATGAGGCGCACCAGTAAAGAGCCACAGCGGCCAGTCATCTTGCAAGGAACGGTGGTGTGGGTCTTGCCAATCTTGTTTCCCCTGTAGCCTCGCCGCATGGGCACAATAGAGAGCTTGGCCAGGATAATGGCTCCACGGATGGCAGTGGCTACTTCCTTTGAACACTTAACACACAGACCAAAATGTCCAATGGCGACAAATGCCTTGAACTGGTTCCTCTGGCCAGCACGTGTCTGCTTTTGCACAGGCATAATCTTCAAGACCTCATCCTTGAGGGATGCCCCCAAGAAAAAGTCTATGATCTCAGATTCCTTGATGGGCAAGGAGAATAGATAGATTTCCTCTAGGGATTTGATCTTCATGTCCTTGACCAAGCGGCCAGTTTGGTGACAGGGATCCACTCCTTGCCCTCGGCCTTGCCTCCATGAGCTACGCGGTTTCAGCCCCTGCCCTGATCCCAGCGGCCACCCCCCAGGGCCCGGATGCCGCTACCAAATCCTCCATGGAAACCCCAGAGACCTCCTATTCTGCCCTGGTGTCATCCGCCATTTGGTGTTTCCTTGGAAAAGAAGCTCATTAAAATTTTAAAAGTGCTACACTGTGCTCACTCAGAATGACTTCTCCAGCTAAGAAATATGTACAGTTGATCCTCTGTGATTCAAACATAGCACTCAAAAATGGATATGCTTGTGTTGATGCCTGTATTTTGAAAATTTATCTTTCAGAAAAGTAAAACTTCTACTGTGGTTTTGTGGATCATATGCCATCTTCCGTTCTAAAAATACATTAGAGAATATTAATGTCAAAGTGATGCTGTTGGATAACTCAGGATACTGTCCTAAGTCTAAACTGGTTCTATTAACTTTTCATTTTGGGTGACCTTATGACCTCTGCCCATGGTCAATTGAATAATGCTTTTCTTTTAATTTCCTTTTAATTTCAGGGTCAGTTGACCTTCAGTGATGTGGCCATAGAATTCTCTCAGGAGGAGTGGGCGTGCCTGGACCCAGCTCAGCGGAAACTGTACATGGATGTGATGTTGCAGAACTACAGGAACCTGGTATTCCTGGGTGAGGATCACTTCCTTCCAGAATTTCTCCTCCACCCGCAGGGTTTTGTTTTCTTCATTAGCACAGTGTCTGCTTGTAGCTTCTGCTTTTTATGATAGAGTTTCAGATCCCTGTTATTAAGGAAAGCAATTGGGGTTTTGCTGGTGCAGAACAGAAAGGCTTCCTGATGTATTTGGAAGTGGAACTCAAGATTTGAAAACTTTAAATGTTGTCTCCAGTATAGTTAAAGGTTCTGTCAGAAAATAATGTTTTGGAAAATAATTTTTTAGAATATTCTGGTATTCTACAATGTCCTATCTTCTTACTTGAGCACAGGGTTGGATTGGAAATTGGAGATTCTCCATTGAACCCATGTTCCTTTTTCTTTTCTTTTTTTATAAGTTTTTGGTTGTTGTTGTTTTTAATATATTTTTATTTGATTTCAGAGAGCAAGGGAGAGGGAGAGAGAGGTAGAAATATCAGTGATAAGAGAGAATCATTGATTGGCTGCCTCCTCCACATCCCTTACTGGGGATCGAGCCTGCATCCCAGGCATGTGCCCTTGACCAGAATCAAACCAGGGACCCTTCAGTTCACAGGATGAGACTCTTCACAATGAGCCAAACTGGCTATGGCCCATGTTCCTTTTTCTAATAAACAGGTGTGTCTAAGCCAGACCTACTCACCTTTTTGGAGCACATGAAGGAGCCCTGGGAGTTGAAGAGAAAAAAGACAATACCCATCCAGCCAGGTAGGTGGGAATCAAGGAAACAGATGATCCAGGTGAGAGGCCGAAGATCAGATATTATATGATGATTTGGAAACATCTGCTTCAATGGAACTGATTTTCGAGAGGGTCACGATTATTTCTGTTTCTGGCTTCGAGGGACAGATCCTCTCCAACATCATCTAAGGATTCTCTTTCTGCTTCCATCACATTTGCAGTGAGATCCAAAGTCTTCCTGTAACAGTGTAAGGGTGGCATGACCTGGCTACTATTGGATTTCTTGGTGAACTTGGGGAAGTCTGTGCACGTTGCTGAGGAATTTTAAGTTAAACTAGTTTTAAAGTTCTGTTTTCTGCGTCTGAGTAATTTGGGAGGGAAGTGGTTGAGATACTGGAATTTGGTTCCCACATCCCAGGAACACTGTGGGTTAGTCCAAGTTGTCTTCTCCTTCCTTTTGCTTGATCAAGTCTTTTGCTGATGTTTCTATTGTATATTTCAATTCACGTACTAACTATATTCTTCAGTTCCCAATATCTGTTTGGTTCTTTCTTATACTTTCTGTCTGCTTGCATTTTTATTATTGTCATGCCTAATTTTGATGGCAATAGTTTTTTACGTTTTTTTCAATTGAGCCCTTTTAAAGTTTTTTTTTCATATCTTTGTCAGGTAATTAACATATGTTTATTAACTTAGGGCCAACTTATGGAGATTTATTTTGTCCCTCTGGTTGGATTGTTTTTCTGTTTCTTCATAAGCCTTGTGATCTTTTGTTGCTATCCCATTCTTTATAAACTTGCTTTGTACAGGAGAACAAAAATAACTATCAGCTGTGGTAGGTTTTTAAAGGCCTGTCACACCTATTCTGGAAAGTGTAATTGGTGTGTGTGTGTGTTGTGTGTATGTGTGTGTGTTTAACTCATTTAAAAAATTTTTTCAATTGTAGTTGCCAATGTAATATTATATTAGTTTCAGGTGTACATCCCAATAATTAGAAATTACGTAGTTTCCATGCTGGGGCCACATAGCCAGAGTTATGGGGGGTACACTGGGGCCAGATCCTGCTTGTTTGAGACATTGTTGTAAAGACTGAAGCATAAGCCAATTTATGCTGTTTGTATGGAATAGCCACTGGAAACAGCTTTGGTGGTCCCTCAGGTTGATGGGGTGTGGTGTCAGGAAATCTTCAGGGTGTGGTGAAAAGTGTGAGCCAAATTGATGGAGACTCAGCTGTGGCTCCTGTTTGCCAGCTATGTGGGTGAAAGCCTCAGAAAAGGGACAATGGCTTCTACCAAGACTTATGCCTGGGAGAAAGCTCCTTCTACAGCTCTCATCCTTCAGGTCCAACCTGTATGTCCCTGGTGCCATTCAAGCTGCTGCCACAGCACTGGAGCTCACAGGGCACGAATCTGAATAAGTCAGAGCATGAGCCCTTTAAGAGGAATTGCCTAGGATTCCATCAGCTCTCCGTCTCACTCAGCCACAATCCTTGCTAGTTTTTACAGCCAGAGTAATGGGAACATCTCTTCTTGGCATTGGAACCCTGGGCTGGAGGGCCTTCTGTGGGGCTGTGACCCTTCACTCCTCAGATGCGACCTCTGCAGCTGATATGTCACTGGTGATTTTTATCCACCATGTGGGCCCAGTCCATTCTGTGACGTTGCACCTCCTACCAGTCTGGATAAGCCTTCTTTATGTCCTTAGTTTTACAACTTCATTCAGTTAGGTTTCAGTCAGTTCTGAAAGATGGTTTCCCTGTAGTTTAGTTGTATTTTTTTTATGTGGTTGTGGGAGGTTGCCAGTGCCACACTTACCTACACCTCCATCTTGACCAGAAGCTTGCGTGTGTGAGTTTTATGTAACTTCCCTGTTTAAAACATATTTTGTTTTTATTTAGAGCCCATGATATTTTCCCATTCCTGTGTCAGAAAGAGTGAGCAGGTATTTTGGGCAAATGTACATAATTTGTTTCCGTCTTTGATATGACTTTTTTATTTTGTGCTTTCTGATGCATATTGTGTTCTTTGAACTGGCTTCTGAAGTACTTTAGAAGGTAATTGGATCAGTAATTGTTGGTAAGTTAACATCTCCATGGAGGAAGAAAGTTTTTGTGCTTCCTGTTCTTCTGTCTCACTGAAGTCTTCTTACAGGTATTAATTCTGTACATTAAAATTTAAAGAATATTTAGCTGAGTGTATTTTATAATTACTTTGTTATATTTCAGCTATATCTTCTCAAGTCACCCAGGGTTTGTTGCCAAAGTCAGGTGTAGAAGTGTCATTCCAGAAAATGTTACAGGTAAGATATAGCAGATGTGGCATTGAGAATTTACACTGAATAAAAGTTTTGTAATGTGCAGGGGACTATTAAGAGAAAAAAGAATATTGTTAGACATAATGGATATGGCCAAAGTGGGGCAGTTACCCTCTACTTGACATTAGTTACATTGGCAGAACAATGTGTTTCTGAACAAAAATAAAAAATAAAGAAAAAATTTTAAAAGTATATATTCTTTGCTCTGGCTGCTGTGGCTCAGTTGGTTGACGTGTCACCCTGAAATGTTGTGGGTTCAATGCTGGTTGGGACACATGTAGATTTAGGGTTCAATCTCTGGTCTGGGTGTAGGCAGGAGGTAATTGATCCATATTTCCCTCTCACATCAATTTCTCTTTATCTCTCTCTATCCCACCCCCCTTTCTTTCTCTCTAAAAATCAATAAACATGTCCTCATGTGAAAATTAAAATAAATAAATGAATATATATTCTCTGAAGTAAAATGTCTAATATTAGAAAAGTCACCTAGTCCATTGTGCAAATAATTTTTGAATGATTTAATGTAGCATATGATTAAACAGTCAAATATTTCTAAAACTGAGATATTTTAAAAATGAAGATACAAGTTATACATGAATTTGTAAACCCCTTAACCAATTTTGTATTATTGTTTCATGGGAAAATATTTCTTTTTTCCAGAGTCTATAATTTTCATAACTGTGGGAGAATATATATATATATATATATATATATATATATATACACACACACACATATTTACATGTGTTTGAGTAGATATAAATATAAATCAAAATTTTAAAGCCAAACTTTTTGACGTTCATTGAAAATTCTTAAGGTTTGTTTTGAATTCATTGTGGGTTGTCTTGATGTCCAGTGGAAGAAACAAGAGTGAAAACTATGGACACAGGAAAAAGGAAGATCTATAAGAGCTCAATACTGCTCCCATAATACTGAATTTTTTAAAAAGAATTTCTATGCAAATAGATATATGAACAAAAGACACAATCTCCCTTTCAGACTCAAAATCTCTAATATAATTTACACAAAAAGTCAGAGTGCTACAGCATGTATCTGAAAGCTAGTTTGTATTGTGCTCTTTAAAATGAGCTAATTTTTTAAAAAAGAAATGCAAGCTAACAAAAATCTTAATTGCTGTCTAAACTTAAATATTTATAAAGACATCTGGAACAATTTGTATTCAATTTGCTAGACTACTCATAACTAGGGAGAGAGTGATAAGTTTTTAATGTGTCAGGGATAAAATTATGAAATAGAAGTATATACATGAATCATTGAAAGAAAGGAATAGAATGGATGAGAGGTTGAAAGATTTTAATTGATCTGAAAAAAGAAATTTTATATAAATTTAAAGCATACAGTATTAAATGTGAACAGTAGCTATAGAAGATAATAACTTTGGGGTATTTTAAAAAATTTTCAGAAATATATATATATGATGTTAGAGAGAGGGAGAGATAGAAACATCAACGATGAAAGAGAAGCATTGGTCAGCTGCCTCCTGCACACCCCCTATCCAGCCAGATGCTCAGGCATCTGCATTGACTTCAGATCTAACCATGACTTCCAGGTTCATGGGTTGATGCTCCACCACTGAGCCACACAGGCCTGGCAGAATATATTGTTTAAAGTTGTAGAGCACACTGAAATTAGTACCTATCACAATTTATTCATAAACATCAGAAAATTCATTCTGGAGAGAAGCCATATAAATGTGGAGAATGTGGCAAAGCCTTTACCCGGGGCTCACATCTTACTCAACATCAGAATATTCATTCTGGAGAGACTCCATATAAATGTGGAGAATGTGGCAAAGCCTTTCGCTGGTATTCAGCCTTTTCCAAACATCAAAGAATGCATACTGGAGAGAAGCCTTATGAATGTAGAGAATGTGGCAAAACCTTTACCCGGAACTCAAATCTTACTCAACATCAGAGAATTCATTCTGGCGAGAAGCCTTATATATGTAGAGAATGTGGCAAAGCCTTTATCGAGAGCTCACAACTTGCTAAACATCAGAAAATTCATTGTGGGGAAAAGCCCTATAAATGTAGAGAATGTGGCAAAGCCTTTACCCGGGGCTCACATCTTACTCAACATCAGAATATTCATTCTGGAGAGAAACCCTATAAATGTACAGAATGTGGCAAAGTCTTTAGCTGGTATTCAGCGTTTTCCAAACATCAGAGAATTCACACAGGACAAAAACCCTTATAAATGTGGAGATAATCACAGTGCCTTCACATCATGTTCAAACCTTTATAGCATCAGAGGACTCAGCTATAGAGAAGCCTTACAAACACAGAATGTGGCAAAGCCTTTACCCATTGCTCAAATCTTACCAAATATATGAGAATGCATACCTGAGAGAAGCTTTACAAATGTGAAGAGTATGACAAAGCCTTTAACCTTGCTATAGCTGTACTAAATATTTGGAAATTTATAGAGAATAGAAGCAATCTATATAATAAAAGCCTAAGCAACCTTTACAGCAGAACATCCAGAATGACTGGCTGCTATGATGCTCACTGACCACCACGGGGCAGATGCTCAACATAGGAATTGCCCTCTGGTGGTCAGTGCACTCCCACAGGGGGAGCGCTCCTCAGCCAGAAGCCAGGCTCATGGCTTGCAAGCGCAGTGGCGGTGGTGGGAGCCTCTCCTGCCTCTGCAGCAACGTTGAGGAGCAGCGAGCCAAGTGGTAAAGAGCAGCGAGCAGGCAGGTGGTAAGCAGTGAGGGGTCCTGGACTGCGAGATGGATATCCGACTGCTGGCTTAGGCCTGTTCCTCGCGTGGAGCAGGCCTAAGCCAGCAGGCGGACATTCCCCAAGGGGTCCCGGAATGTTAGAGGGCACCGGCTGGGCTTAAGGACCCCCCCACTCCAGTGCACAAGTTTTGTGCACCAGGCCTCTAGTATAAATATAAAGAATATGGAAAAAATTCCAACCATTGCCCAAACCTCACTAAATATCACACTAGAGAGAAGCCTTACAATGCAGAGAATTTGATAACACCTTTACCCAGTGTTGAAACCTTAATCAATATCACATAATTTATGCTTTACTGAAAGAATACAAATATAAACAATGTGGCAAAACCTTTTACCATTGCTCAAGCCTCAATGTACTTTAGAGCCTTGGTTGCCAACCTTTCAGACCTCATGGACCACCAGTGGTCCGTGGACTACTGGTTGGCGACCGCTGCTTTAGAGAATTTATAGTGGAGAGAAGCCATGCAAATATAAAAAGTTCAGCAAAGATTGTTTTCAGCATTTATAGGTACATCATAACTGCCACATGAATATTCTTACTGGAGAAAAACTTTAAATGTTAAAGAATGTGCAAACCCTATACCTGAACCTACAATCTTTCTGCATATCAGAGAATGCATACTCATGAGAAATACCTTTGAAATAAATGATAAAAAATATTTCCTCACAATACATACTTCAGAAAACCCCACAGCATTTGTGCTTGAAAGTGACTTTAATAAAATTAAATGTATAATATCAGAGAATTCACAGTAGAAAGTAGTAAGTCAGTAACACTTTTCAAATATGACTTTAAATCAGAATACTTATTTTAGAGAATCTAGTAAGGAAAGTTACATGATTTTTTAGTATAAATCAAAATACCAAGGGGGTGAATATTAGGACAAATGTAATTGTATCCACTGAATCCTTTTTTGTTATAAAAGTTATAAAAGTTTGTGGCTTTTTTAAACAAAAGTATTCATGTGATTTATATCTCAATTCATTTCATGATCTTTGAATGCTTGTAATGTTTATTTCAACCCAAGACAATACATGTGCTTTGAAATACTTTGTTTAGACTATGTGTGGACTTAATATGTTCATTAATAAAGATGAAGTAATTGAAATATGTTAACAGTGATGTGTAATGAATGAGGTGTTGACATGCCATCAGTGTTAATGTTTCCCACCTTATTCACCATTGTGGGTAACAATTTGTAGTGCAGTGGAGTGACATTTACTCACAGGCCTTAAACCTTAAATAATGTGTAAAGAGTTTACCCATAATTTATTTTTTTATTCATTGTACCTGCTGGGACATTATGATGGTTACAAAAAAATATGTAGTGGGAGTATTGTTGTGGGTTTATGTAAGAGTCTGCGGTGTTTTAGCATTATCATTTATTTTGTGTAGTTAAGTAAAGAACTGAACTCCCATGAATCCCTAGTGCATACAGATACCAGCTTACAGTGTCACAAGTGAAGGTAAGTTTTTGATAGGACTTCTCTAGCAGTCCTTGTGAACAGTAGTCTTTTGTGCACCCCAGGGCCTTCAATTTGTATGCCCCTTATGTAAGGTTTCTGAAGAGCTAGCCAAACCTTGCTGATTATGCTTTGAGTTGAACAATCTGGACCTAGCTCAAGAACTCCATGGCACTCCACATAGTGATCCTAATACAGACCTACACTGTGTGTACTGTCACTCTCTTCCTGCATCCTGTCTTGTCCTGCCTGTGTTAGCCCCTGCAGGCATGCTGTATACTTCACCCATGCTTGTGAGTTATAAACTTTTATTTCCAATTTTTCTGTAGAATTTTGAGTAACTGCTGGACACCATCCAGTACCAGTGGGCTTTCCTTACAAATGCTAACTTAACAAAATCTTAAAAAGTATGGTTAGAAGCCCTATTTTTGTATTTCTGCATCTTCATAATATCTTATCATATCCTATATAATAAAAGGGTAATATGCAAATCGATGGATGGTGGAACGACCCATCCCTGTGACGTGCACTGACCACCAAGGGCCAGACGCTCAACTCAGGAGCTGCCCGTGGTGGTCAGTGTGCTCCACAGGGGGAGCACCGCTCACCCAGAAGCCCAGAAGCCAGGCTCGCTGCTGGTGAGTGCAGCGGCGGTGGCGGGAGCCTCTCCCGCTTCCACGGCAGCTCTAAGGATGTCCCTGGGGAGCGGGCCTAAGCTGTCAGTTGGACATCCCCCGAGGGCTCCCAGATTGCGAAAGGGCACAGGCCAGGCTGAGGGACCCCCCTGCCTCGAGTGTATGAATCTCGTGCACCGGGCCTCTAGTATATAATATACATATGTATATATATCCCATGTCCTTTTTCTGAGACTACATAACAAATAGATATACTTGGTTCTGCTTTATACTGAATGCAATATGTAAATATAGTAACAAAAATGTAATTTAGGAGTAAGAGGAATAATGAGGAAGACGTTTATGTGTATATATACTCATATCTTCAGAAGAAAAGGTAAATAATGTATTAAAATGGGTAATTTAGAAATATATTATAATTTTCTAACAAACTAGAAACCTTACAGATTTATAATGTGAATTATCTTCTATTACATCACATTGAATTTCTCCCCTATCTTATAACTCTTTGTCTGAGATTCTCCCATCCTCAGATGCACTCATTATGTTGACAGTTGCCCACAGCCTCCTCATAACTCTGAAGTCATTGCCCCAATTTATAAAATCTCTGATTTTCTCCTGGGCCTGTTATGCCCATGGTACGCACTATCCTCCTTGGCTCCCTTCATTGTCCTCCACCCTCTTCATCTCTTTGTGTCCATTATGACCCGCTCATTATGTCTGTCTGGAACAGTAAGTGTCCCCAGGACTCCATTTACAACCCACTCTCCACCTTCAACCTCTGTGTTCTCTAAACCTTCATAGGCATTAAATTTTCTGAATATTTTCCCCATCTTTGCCTTGTACCCCCCTTTACTGGTTACCCCCAATCTCCAGCACACGAAATCGTGCATGTGTAGGATCCCTAGGCATAGCCTGTGATCAGGGCCATGTCCGCCGCCCCACGCTGCTCGCTGCCCCCTGCCGCCACT
>NW_005367210.1:1220601-1225568 GCF_000412655.1 Myotis brandtii
CCCTGGTTCCTCATTCGCCATGCTGAGATCGAGCCTGCGGGGTGGGGGTGGGGGGAAAGACCAAGAGGTGGTCACTGTTCTTGGCGACTGGTCGAGTGGTTGTTCCGGTCATTACGCTTATGGTCCCTGGCCTTTTATTATATAGGATTCCTGTGACTTCCTTAATTCCTTATCCCGCAACATGTAGACTTCATTTCCTTGTTCACTTTTTTGTACTCTTGCACCCTGTAATGTACATTCAGCCCTCAGTTACTTTATCTTGTACCTTGCAGTCCTTTTGAATGGTGAATTGTGTGACTCAAATGCACATTCAAAGCCTGAATTCAGTACCTGTACATGTAGTATTATTTGGGAATTGGGTCTTTGCAGATGTAATCAGGTTAAAATGAGGTCAGACTGGACTAGAATGAGACCTAACACAATGTCTGGGGTTCCTCAAAGAAAAGGGAAGTTGGATCCACAGATACAGAGAACACCTTTGATGATTGAAGCAGATAGAGTGGTGAATGTATAGGCCATAGAGAACCAAAGGTGCTGACATCCACGGGGCAGAAGCAAGGGGTAAGACTTATCAAATATTTTTCAGTCTTCAGCTCTGGGAAATTGGTGCAGATCCTCGCACTTTCTCTTCTCCTGCACTCTGGGACCCCTGGAACCCAGACTACTCAGCTCCAGTTTATCCTTATGCCCTTTTTTCTATAGCTCTTTCCACTCTGCTGCTGCATTCAGCCACACACTGTCACTTGTCCACACACATTAAGTTTCCCACCATAGTCTTTGACCTAAAGTGGCAATGCTCACTGCACTTTCAAAGTTCTGAACATTGGAAGCCATTTCCACATTCATTGTTGTAGTGTAGGAGGGATCATGGATGAGGTTGGGCTGGATGGATGTGGAACTTTGTTCCAACTGAGCCCTTCTGCTCATGATGGTCAAATTGCTCAGAGCTGTTTCTATTGCTGGCCGTCTTCCATGTTTCCCAGGCAATCATTAAGTCTTCTCAGTTTTGTATTTGTTGAGTTTAATGTAAATTTCTAGGAAAACAGGAATTATATTTTAAAATCATTGTTATTAAAACCACGAAGAGACATCTCTTTTGATCATGTGTACAAAAGATCACCTGAAATCTTTTTGGAGAAGGAGTGAGATGGGACAAAGCTGCCACTACCACATCCAGCTCTCTCTTCCTTCCTGGCCTTCTCCACGCACTTTCCTGCCTGTGCCAATACACACAGTCACAAGGCAGTAGTAAGGAGAGGGTCTAGCACTTTACAGCTCTGATTAAAAATATCTCTCCAATTAGGAGAGTGTAGTTGGCTCTAGAAATGGAGTTTAGAAAAGGAAGGAGGTCCCGGCTGGTGTGTCTCAGTGGTTGAGGGTCCACCTATGAACCAGGAGGTCACGGTTCAATTCCTGGTCACGGCACATGCCCGGATTTCAGACTTGACCCCCAGTAGGGGGCGTGCAGGAGGCAGCCAATTCATGATTTTTTTTCTTTTTTTAAAAAAAATTATTGTCAGTTTTACTTTTTTTTTTTTAAAAAAAATATATTTTATTGAATTTTTACAGCAAGGAAGGGAGAGGGATAGAGAGTTAGAAACATCGACGAGATAGAAACATCGATCAGCTGCCTCCTGCACACTCCCCAGTGGGGATATGCCCATAACCAAGGTACATGCCCTTGACTGGAATCGAACCTGGGACCCTTCGGTCTGCAGGCTAACGCTCTACCCACTGAGCCAAACCGGTCAGGGCCAATTCATGATTTTCATCATTGATGTTTCTATCTCCCTCTCCCTTCCTCTCTGAAATCAATAAAAATATATTATAAAAAAAGAAAAGGAAAAGAATGGCAGTTTGAGAATTAAAGCCCTGAGAATGGGAAAGAGAATGACTGGGAAAATCAGAGCCTGGAGAAAGGAAAAACACTGCCCATCATGAACTGGTGACCATGTTACTACAAGAGACTGCCAGATCTGTACTTAAGGGGAAGGTCAGTCAGGCCCCCATAACCCATGGCTGCCTCGTAATGTAGGGGATTCACTAGGATGGAAGGACATTCTGAAGAACGGGGTAGAAAACTCAACCTGTTGGTCTTCACGTAGGAGTTGATTGTGTGTGGCACCTGCTGTGTTGTTGGTTGAGTCCTCAGTGTGTAAACCGGAGCTTAATAAATATTTATTGAATGAATGAATGAATGTTTAGCTCCCGTGAGTCCTTTAGGGCTCAGCTCAGACATCAGCTCCTGTGGCCTCTCTCCAGCACCTCCCCTTGGCTCCTACAACCCTTCTTTCAAGCCTGGATTTTAGAATTTATCTGACTTTGTTGTGATTTCCTACTTTCCTTCTGTCTCCTCACCGGGCCTTTTCCTCTACAACCTCCCTGTGGCCCTCTGTCCTGCTGGACACCCTTCCTGATGCCCCGTGTGACACTTCCCCACCCACTGGAAA
Organism: Myotis brandtii; assembly: GCF_000412655.1. Lineage (NCBI taxonomy): Eukaryota > Metazoa > Chordata > Mammalia > Chiroptera > Vespertilionidae > Myotis > Myotis brandtii. The sequence continues at coordinate 1,223,052 of NW_005367210.1, forward strand.
CAAAGAACATGGGCTTTGCAGTCAGGCAGACCAGGAGCAAGGTTGCTTCACCTTCCCGGCACACAGCTGGTGGTATGTTTACACAATGGAATACTATGCAGCTGTAGAAACAAGGAACTCTTACCCTTTGAGACAACATGAACGGACCAGAAGATTATTATCCTAAATGAAATAAGTCAGTTAGAGAAAGACAAATCTCATATGATCCTCACTTATATGAGGAATCTAATGAACAAAGTAAACTGATGAACAGAATAGAACCAGATATGGAAGGATGGAACAGACTGACAGATCTCAGAGGGAAGAGGTGTGGGGAGATTGGGATGAGATTAACCAAAGAACTTATATGAATATATGCATAGCAATGGACACAGAGAATAGTGTGGTCAAGGCCTGGGAAGGGCAGGAGCCAGTTTGAGGGGTGCAAATAGGGGAAAATCGGGACATAGGCAATACTCTCAACGATAAAAATAAAAAATATAACTATAATATTGTTAATGAGTATAAAATGGATTAAATTGTGACATAAAAAAATGTGGAAGGGCAGATAAAAAGGTAAAGTTTTTTTATACAATCAAAGTTAGTGTAAAATACACTATTATGTCTATAAAATGGTTTTGTAGTGGTTACCTCAGGGTGACCTCAAATGAAAAACCCACAGTAGATACAAAAAATGAATAGGAAGTTAAAGCATGACAGTCTAGAAAATCATTACTTCCTAAAAGGTCGCTATAGAGGAAGAAAGGAACAAGGGAAGTACAGGACAACTAGAAAATTTTAACAAGTCCTGACCTATCAGTAATTAGCCTCAATGTAAACAAATTGAATTCTTTAATCAAAAGACATTGATTGGCTGAATAGATTAAAGGGAGGAAAAAACAACAACAGGGCACAGCTATATGCTGCTTACAAGAGACACTTCAGATTTAAGAGCACACAGAGTCATAGTGAAGGGTGGAAAAAATAATATATGAATGTAGATACCAAAATTCAGCAGGAGTAGCTATAATTAATCACACAGAATAGACTTTATTCAAAAGCTGTAAAAAGATACCAATAAACATGGTCATTATATAATGATAAAAGGATCATTTCATCAAGAAAATATAACAGCCCTAGCTGGTTTGGCTCAGTGGATAGAGTGTCGGCCTGCAGATTGAAGGGTCCAGGGTTTGATCCTGGTCAAGGACACATGCCTGGGTTGTAGGCTCAATCTCCAGGAGGGGGCGTGCAGGAGGCAGCCAATCAATGATTGTCATCATTGATGTTTTTATTTCTCCCTCTCCCTCTCCCTCTCTGAAATCAATAAAAATATATTAAAAATAAAAATATAACAATTTCCCATATATATGGCACCCAAAATTGGAGCATCTAAATATATTCAGCAAACACTATCAGACCTAAAGGTAGTCATAAACCACAATACAATAGTAGTAGGAAACTTCAACACCTAACTTTTGACAATGGATGGAGAATCACCTTGAAAACTTTGGACTTGAACCATTCCATACAACAGCATCAGAATATACATTCTTCTGAGGTACACAGGGAACATCTCCAGGATAGATCATATGTTAGGTCACAAAACATATCTTAGTAAATTTAAAAAATTGAAATAATAGCCTGTATCACATGTGACTACAGTGATAAGACAATGAGGACAATAATAGGATAAAAGATGAAAAATTGACAAATATGTGAAAAGTAAACAGCACACTCCTCAACACTTATAGGTTAAAAGAGAAACCAAATAGCCCTAGACGGTTTGGCTCAGTGGATAGAGTGTGAGCCTGCAGGTTGAAGGGTCCTGGGTTCGATTCCAGTCAAGAGCATATGCCTGGATTTGGGGCTCGATCCCCAGTAGGGGGCATGCAGGAGGCAGCCAATCAATGATTCTCTCTCATCATTGATGTTTCTATCTCTCCCTCTCCCTTCCTCTCTGAAATCAATAAAAAAATATTTTTTTAAAAAAAGAAATCAATATTTTTAACCAATGAAAATGGAAAACATCAAGCTAAAATGTATGGGATGCAGCAAAACTGTTGTAAGAGGGAAGTTGAAAATGATAAATAGCTACATTAAGAAAAAGAATCTCAAACAACCTAACATTACCCCTCAAGGGACTACAAAAGAAGGGGAAAAGAGATCAAGTTAGCAGAAGGAGAAAATAATAAAGATCAGTGTAGAAATCAATGAAATAGAGACCAGGTAAAAGCCATAGCAAAAATTATGGAAAGGAAGGGCTGGTTTTTGCAAAGGTAAACAAAATCGACAAACTGTCCACCTGCTGCTATCCTACCTGCCCGAGAGGTAGAAGCACTTTCTGGTGCTAACCTCTTCTTAAAATTTTTTTATTCTTTACTGATTAAAGTATTACATATGTCTCCTTTTCCCCCGCTTGACCTTTCCCTGGCCACTCCCACCCCCCAGCACATTCCCTCACCCCCTATTGTCTGTGTCCATTGGTTATGCTTATATGCATGCATACAAGTCCTTTGGTTGATCTCTTTTTTTAAA
>NW_005367210.1:1225800-1228150 GCF_000412655.1 Myotis brandtii
TTTTTCTTTTTTATTGCTTAAAGTATTACTAAGGGTATTACATATGTGTCCTTTTTTTCCCCGCCCTTGACAATACCCCGGCTTCCCCTACCCCCCCAGTGTCTTATGTCCATTGGTTTTGCTTATATGCATGCATACAAGTCCTTCGGTTGATCTCTTACTCCCCTCCCTTCTGCCCCCCAACCCTCTCTGGCCTTCCCACTGCAGTTTGACAATCAGTTTGAGGCAGCTCTGCCTCTGTATCTATTATTGTTCAAAAGTTTGTAATGGTCTTTATTATCCATGAATGAGTGAGATCATGTGGTATTTTTCCTTCATTGACTGGCTTATTTCACTTAGCATAATGCTCTCCAGCTCCATCCATGCCGTTGCAAATTGTAAGAGTTCCTTCTTTTTTACAGCAGCATAGTATTCCATCGTGTAGATGTACCACAGTTTTCTAATCCATTCATCTACTGATGGGCACTTAGGCTGTTTCCAGATCTTAGCTATGGTGAATTGTGCTGCTATGAACATATGGGTGCATATATCCTTTCTGATTGGTGTTTTTGGTTTCTTGGGATATATTCCTAGAAGTGGGATCACAGGGTCAAATGGGAGTTCCATGTTTTGTTTTTTGAGGAAACTCCATACTGTCTTCCATAGTGGCTGCACCAGTCTGCATTCCCACCAGCAGTGCACGAGTGTTCCTTTTTCTCCACATCCTCTCCAGCACTTGTCGTTTGTTGATTTGTTGATGATAGCCATTCTGACAGGTGTGAGATGGTACCTCATTGTTGTTTTGATTTGCATCTCTCGGATGATTAGTGACTTTGAGCATGTTTTCATATGTCTCTTGGCTTTCTGAATGTCCTCTTTTGAAAGGTGTCTATTTAGGTCCTTTGCCCATTTTTTGATTGGATTGTTTATCTTCATTTTGTCAAGTTGTATGAGTTCTCTATAAATTTTGGAGATTAGGCCCTTATCAGATATAACATTGGCAAATATGTTCTCCCATGCAGTGGGCTCTCTTGTTGTTTTGTTGTTGGTTTCTTTTACTGTGCAGAAGCTTTTTATTTTGATGTAGTCCTATTTGTTTATTTTCTCCTTAGTTTTCATTGCCCTAGGAGCTGTATCAGTAAAGATATTACTATGAAATAGGTCTGATATTTTGCTGCCTATGGATTTTTCTAAGATTTTTATGGTTTCCGTCTTACATTTAAGTCCTTTATCCATTTTGAGTTTATTTTTGTGTATGCTGGAAGTTGGTGGTCTAGTTTGATTTTTTTGCATGAATTGTTCCAATTATCCCAACACTATTTATTGAAGAGACTATCTTGACTCCCTTGTATGCTCTTGCCTCCCTTGTCAAATATTAATTGAGCATAAAGGCTTGGGTTGATTTCTGGGTTCTCTATTCTGTTTCATTAGTCTATATATCTCGTCTTGAGCCAGTACCAGGCAGTTTTGAAAATAGTGGTTTTGTAATATAACTTGATATTTGGTATTGTGATCCCTCCAACTTTGTTCTTCTTTCTCAGGATTGCTGTGGCTATTTGTGGTCTTTTAAAAAAAATTCCATATGAGTTTTTGGAGAGTTTGTTCTAGGTCTGTGAAATTTTCCATTGGTATCTTAATAGAGCTTGCATTGAATCTATAGATTGGACATTTAAGTAGTATGGACATTTTAATGATGTTGATTCTACCAATCCAGGAACATGGTATATTCTTCCACTTGTTTATATCTTCCTCTGTCGCTTTTTCCAACATCCTGTAGTTTGCCAATTATAGGTCTTTTACCTCCTTAGTTAAGTTTATTCCTAGTTATTTTAATTTTTTTGTTGCAATGGTAAATGGGATTGTTCTTTTAATATCTCTTTCTGTAAGTTCATTATTGGTATATAAAAAAGCCTTAGATTTCTGGGTGTTAATTTTGTATCCTGCTACATTGTTGAATTCATTTATTAAGTCTAATAGTTTTCTGATGGATTCTTTATGTACAATATCATGTCACCTGTGAATAATGACAGTTTTACTTCTTTTCCAATTTAGATGCCTTTTATTTCTTCTTCTTATCTAATTGCTATGGCTAGCACTTCCAGTACTATGTTGAATAGGATTGGTGAGAGTGGGCACCCCTGTCTTGTTCCTGTTCTTTGGTGACATGGTTTTAGTTTTTGCCCATTGAGTATAATATTGGCTGTAGGTTTGTCATAGAAGGCTTTTATTATGTTGAGGTATGATTCCTCTATTCCCACTCTGCTGAGAGTTTTTATCAAAAATGGGTGTTGGATTTTGTCAAATGCTTTTTCTGCATCAATTGATATGACTATGTGATTTTTATCTCTCAATTTGTTTATGTGATGTATCA
>NW_005367210.1:1228224-1234922 GCF_000412655.1 Myotis brandtii
TAATGCTGGATCTGATTTGCTAGAATTTTGTTGAGGATTTTAGCATCTATGTTCATCAGGGATATTGGCCTGTAATTCTCTTTCTTTGTAGTGTCTTTATCTGGTTTTGGGAACCTCTTAGATGCCAACATTCTCTCTGAATGAAAATTTACTGCATCATAACTGATTTAAAAAGTTATCTAACTTAATTGTGTGTCTCACATGCAATGCTATCTTAGATTTGATGAAATAAGTAAAATTTGTATGAAGCAGATTATATTTTAGTGATAATTGTGGTCGTTAGGTTTCTAAATCAATCCCATTGAAGACTGATGTAATAGTTTTATATTTACATGCAATTATGTGTTTATATTTCTAAGATTGGTCTCCTGCAATGATTATAATTTAAATGCCATCTTAAAAATATGTGATGGTAAATAGTTTTGTCAAACATTTTAGAAATCAAAATAAAAATATTTTGAAAACTACTGATGCATCGCAAAAAATCTCAAGTTTACAAGGACAAGTTGCGGTTTTAAATACAAGCCAGGATTAGAGAGTGGTTGAGCCAGTGAACCAAACCCTACAATAAAAACCATGCAGTGAGGAAGAGGAAGAGAGGATGAGGGTGTGGAGTGAACTTTCTCTCCTTGTTATCTTCAACACAGCTCAACTGGTAAAAGACATAAAGAGAGTCTGAGACTCCCTCCTGATTGAAAACGACAACCGCGCCCTCAGCCACCAGCCCGCTTTGCGCGCGCACCTCCGCACCTTTATATTTTCCACACTGCGCCTCCTCTGAGCCTCGGTATGCTGTTGTCTTTCCTTCTAGTTGAAGAGTCTCTCCTCAGCCAGCCTTTCTGTGGTTCTGGGTGATGTCCGTTCCGTCTTTTAGTTGTATTTTTGAAGTGGTTGTTTGCAGCAGCAGTCTCCGGTGTTTACCTATGCCGCCATCTTGCTCCTCAGGTCTGTCATTTTAATCACTCCTATTTATTGTCTAATTATGACTATAAAAAGTCGTATGTTGTCTGCAGATTTATTTCATGAACCCCAGAAAAATGAAAAAAAAAATTGTAATATATCTTCTGGATTTTCCTTGTTTAACTGAACAGTAACACAGAATCTGACTGATAATTTAGAGCAACAACTTTCAAAACTTAATATTGACTCTTAAATGTGACAGGAGCAGACATCTCAGAGCCGTAATGAAGATGCAGGGCCCTACAATGTCATTCAGTCATATACACCAGAATCCCTGAGCTAGTTGTTTATTATTATTATTATTATTATTGTTATTGTTAGTTTAGGATTTTACTGTTCCTGTTATTCTAATTTCTATTTATTATTTTTGTTAACTCTGGTGTCATAATTGGTAGTGACAATATTGAACTTTACCTGAGCCCTGTCATCCTGGAACCCAGCAGCTGTTAAAAGAAGTTCCCCCAAGGCTTTGTGTTTTCAGAAATAGAAACACCTTTTCTTATATTACTTAGACTAGAGGCCTGGTGCACGAAATTCGTGCACGGGTAGGGTCCCTAGGCTTGGCCAGTGATCAGGGCTGATCTGTGGGGTGACTGGCTAGGTGATTAGGGCCCCCCACTTGCACCGCCTTGGCCAGCTTGGTGCCACCTGCTCACTGGCCCCACCCCCTACCACTGTTGCCTCCCTCTGCAGGGCAACCAGCAGGGCAATCAGAGGGCCCTTGCTGGCACCCGCCTTGGCCGACCTGGCACCGCCCGCTCGCCGGCCCTGTTCCCCACTGCCGCCACTAGTTGCCTCCCTCTGCAAGGTGACCAGCGGGGCGATGGGGGGACCCCCACTGGCATCCGCCTTGGCTGGATTGGGGCCTGCGGGGTGGGGGAAGCTCCTGCATTGAGTGCCTGCCCCCTGGTGGTCAGTGCGTGTCATAGCAACTGGTCGTTCTGCTGTTCGGTCTATTTGCCAATTAGGCTTTTATTATATAGGATAGGATTGTGGACAACCCCCTTGTTTACCTGTATCAAGGTCAAGCACAAACTCTATAAATTTCTGTTTTCTGTTATATCTAATTAGCTGAATTTTTTTGTCCCCCAGATCAATGGAAACAAAATATGTGACATGACTTAATCAAATTTAATTATCTTTCCTTCTCCCCAGATCTCTGAACTGTGGCTCATCCTTGATCAATACAATTAGGGACAAACCTACTTTCTAGACTAGGCAAACCCAGGGTAAATGTTACCTTCACAATGGTAGGTTAGGCTACTTGCTCAGCCACTCTCCCACCCCCTGTTCTATCTAGCCTTGCTGACCACTCTTTATAAAAGAAAAGCCCTTATCTAGCTAAACTTTGATTTGTAGCAAAATTAGTTATGAAGTAGCAATGAAAATAATTTTATGGTTGGGGGTCACCACAACATGAGGAACTGTATTAAAGGGTCGTGGCATTAGGAAGGTTGAGAACCACTCCTTTACATAAATCTTTATTTTTTTATTTGACAGTGTTAAATATGTGTTCTATGTGTCCTTTAAAAATATAGTCTCTGATTTTGTGATACAGAGTTTAATTCACCAGGTCAAACTAATTCCTGTGTTTTCTAGTTTTTTGAATTCTTTAATAATTTTAAGTTTTTAATAACCTACTGATAATTATTTGCATTTGTTTTATAACGATATTACATGGAGTTATATGTCAAAAACTTCCAGCGATTGAGGAAATACTGTTTTTCTTCTTGTGAATGTGTTCATTTCACTCTCTTGTAAATTTTACAAGCAATATAACTTCTCATGAACAAAATGGATTCTTGACTTTTACCTGCAATTGGATTTCCCCCAACATTTCTGAGTTTGATGAACCATTCACAGCCTTTTGCATGTGAAAATTAAAGCTCTTTTGTGACAGTGTGGCTGAGGGCAATATCAAGTAATACATTCTATCTATGTAATCTACCTTCTCAAGATCCCCACATCTATTTCCAACATTGTATTAAAAATATATTCAGGAAAACAATGCATGGAATGGTTTCATAAAAAGATGGGGTTAAGCTTTAGTTACCTCAGGGTTACCTGTAGAGATCAATATTGAGGATGCATATTATAAATGTAATCAAGTTAAGAAATCTATCAAAATGATTCTTTAGTTTCAGAACTTGAAAGAATCCCTCCTAGTATCAAAACCAACATTTTCAATAAAGATGGGAAAGTTATAACCATTCTTCATTAATAAACAAATATCATCTTACCTAATAATAGGCAAACATGTAAATTGACCATCCCTCTGCTACGCTCACCAGCCAATCAGGAGAGTATGCAAATTAACCCAACAAAGATGGCAGTTAATTTGCATACGTAGGCGAGAAGCGGCGGAGCAAAGATGGAAGGCTCCGGGCTGGAGCGAAGGCCTGGGTCCCGGGTGCCAGAGGAAAACCGGTGCTGGCAGCCAGGGGAAGGGAAGGCCTATTGCACAAATCTCTTCGTGCAATGGGCCTCTAGTCCTATATAATAAAAGGCTCATATGCAAATAGACCTAACAATGGAATGACCGGTCACTATGACGTGCACTGACCACCAGGGGGCAGGCGCTCAATAATGCAGGAGCCCCCTGATGATCAGTGCGCTCCTACAGAGGGAGCGCCACTCAGCCAGAAGTCCTGAGCCGGGCTCACGGCTGGCGAGTGCTGTGGCGGTAGTGGGAGCCTCTCCTGCCTCCACAGCAGCACTAAGGATGCCAGACTGCTAGCTTAGGCCCGCTCCCAGCTGTCAGTCGGACATCACCCGAGGGCTCCCAGACTGCGAGAGGGTGCAAGCCGGGCTGAGGGACCACCCCCCCAGTGCACAAATTTCGTTCACCGGGCCTCTAGTAGTTATATATATTAGGGGGGAAATTAAAATATAATGAATTTGGAAGGCCTTTAGGAAGGATTAATCTTCACTAAGCATGAGAAACTCCTAGTTGGGGAAGGTGTCTAAAATACTAGTACAGTGAATTAGGCAATGTATTTTACCAAAAGTCAAGCATTACCAAACGCCAGTAAATATACATTAAAAAAATCTTAAATATATATTATGCATGGCAAAGTTCTTATCCAAATCTCAATACTTCAGGGATTATCATGCTATTAGGTTTGGAATGAAATCTTACAAATTTTATGAGTAATGATGTTCGAACGTTACAAAATATTAAGTAAAATGTAATGAACATGGAAAGACTATAACCAATGCTTAAAACTTCAGAAACATCACATAAAGAATATGGCAGTGGCATTTTATCCAAAATGCCTTTATCTCATTCTTACTGGACAGAAATGTTCCACATGTACGGATTTGAAAGAAACATGTTTCATGATGGATATTATCTCATGGATATTGCCTTAAAGTTTATTGAAGGTTTAAATGAGACCTTTGGAAATTTGATAAGATTGCTTTATTTTCTTTAGGGTTCATCTAAAAGAGGATAGAAATCTCTACCAAATGCTCTTAGAAATACTGTAAAAGTATTCCATGGGTGAAAAAAACTTCAAGTGTTTTCCAAAGGGTATATATACTTTATAGGGTTCATTATCCACACTAAGAGAATCTCATAAGTAGAAAACAAACAAAAAATATAAAAAGTATACAGATAAAAACATTCTAGTTACTCTTGTATAAATATAAAGTGAATCTGAAATTGTATTACATACAGAAGTTAATGACAAATGAATTACGATGTCAAAAAAGTTTATCTCAACAAAATTTTTTATCATTCTCAAGTGTAGAATATATAAATACCAATATAATTTATATTTATTTTGTTAAAGTTATTGCTGTACATATTTTAAATAGATGGTGACCTAGCCCTAGCCAGTTTGGTCCAATGGATAGAGCATTGGCCTGCGGACTGAAGGGTCCTGAGTTCGATTCCAGTCAAGGGCACATATCTTGGTTGTAGGCTCCTGGCCCTGGTCAGGGGCATGTGGGAGGCAACCAATCAATTTGTCTCTCACGTTGGTGTTTCTCTCTGTCTTTCCTTCTCCCTTTCACTCTCTCTAAAAGTCAATGGGAAAATACCCTTAGGGGAGGTTTATTAAAAAAAAAAAAGGAATGGCTGGGGGGAGGGGGGTCAATTGGGGAAAAAGGAGACATATGTAAAACTTTAGACAATAGCCCTAACCGGTTTGGCTCAGTGGATAGAGCCTCTCATCGATGTTTCTAACTTTCTATCCCTCTCCCTTCCTTGCTGTAAAAAATCAATAAAATATATTTAAAAAAAAACTTTAGACAATAAATAAAACCTCAAAATAAATAAAAAAAATTAGATGGTAACCTAAATTATCACATGCTTCATCCTTCCAGCTCTTGTCCTTATGTTACCTAGTTTATTAATATTGAAAATAGGAAGGAAGCAAAGGGAAGGCCAGACTTTATAAGCATGGTCATCTTGGGAACCTCACCAGTAAGCTGCGAGTTCTCTCCCAGGGGACTCCAGGTTTATTCCCTGCCAATCACTGGGTGAACAAAGGGGAAAACCTGTGCATGTGCAGTGAAGTCGAGATGACTAGGGAAGGTGCTTTCCTGTCAGTCCAGCCTGGGAACAAAGATTATTGGCCAGGAGGGTGAATCCCAATGCAAGCCCAAGAACATCTGGGAACACATAATCCCCAGACAAAGGAATTCTCCTCTTGTTCCTCTTGCTTGCTTGCCCTTGCACCCACTTTCTCTGTGACTTGCACCACCCTGCCATGTGTCCCTAGAAGCTGCGTGGCCCATGGCTTTGGGGACCCATGCGCAATGGACTGCAGCTGGGAACACAAGCTAAGCTCGCCAGATGCTGGACTGGATTGTGCTCTAACATGGAACGGAAACTCTGGGCAGTGGCTTTGTTTCTAGCAGGACTGAAGGCAAAAATGGGACTTTTTCCATGGTGGGACAGAGGGGGACCGGGCCTTGGAAGGGAACTCCCTTAATGTTACCTCATCAATAATGCTTTCTATGATAACCTCACCCTCCAGTGGGGGCCTCAGGAAATTCTTGTTCCAGTCCCACCCCAAGAGCTCCCCTTCCACCAGCAAGAGGTAAGGACATGGAGGACACCCCACCCATAACACAAAAGTCTCTGAACCTGAGCACAAGACTGAGCCCAGGGTGATTGGGAAATAGGAATGGAAATAATGTTCTGATATATGTCCCAGTGATTGGCAGGGAATAAACCTGTAGTTCCCTGGGGAGAATATGTGATATATGTGATGGCATATTTTGCAAAGGTAGAATTTTGAATTTCACATTCAAGATTGCATCCCCTGCACAGACAACTGCACTCCTTGCTTCATCTCATTGCTTAAATTAAATAAACAAATAAGTAAGTAAATAAATAAAGTCTAATTCAGGAGACCTCCTCCACAGCTTGCAATGTCAGTGCCGTTTCCCAGACTCCAGAGCTGGAGTTCAGCGGGCATCTCTGCCAAGCAGGCGTGTCCACCACTTCCCACTCGCGGTTTTGAGTACATCTGTTTCCAGGCTGTTAAAAACAAAGACATTTTTGCTTTCAACGTAAGTGGCCCACAGGACTCTACATTTTATATTAAACCGTTTGAAAATCAACTTAAAATGGGCAGGGGGTAGCCCTGCTTCACAAAGGAAACTGAACAGGCTCAGGACTCAGAAAATACAAACTCAGAGCCAGGTGGACGGGAGCCAGGGTCCAGACACTGACCGTCCCTGCGCTGACCCGGGCCGCCCTCCCGGGCGCCCGCTCCACCCTCCCG
>NW_005367210.1:1235107-1244522 GCF_000412655.1 Myotis brandtii
CCCGCGCAGGGGAAGGTCACTCCGGGTCTGCGACTTTTGGCCTTTGTTGTGCGAGCCCGAGCATCTCCGCGCACAGCCCCGCGCCTGCGAAGCCCGGGGTCGCGGCGGGCCTGGAGATCCCCAGACCGCGTCTCCAACGGGGTGAGTCTCGCCTCCCGAGCCCTGAGGGCTTCGCTTCCGGGTGGAGGGTCCGCGTTAGTTTCTGGTTAAACTCTTTCTGGTCTTTTCTTCTTGGGGCCACTGCACACCGCCCCCCGCGGGTGGCTCTCACGGGCCAGCCCTCCCTCCACAGGCCATTTAAAGTCTCGGGGATGGAGTCCAGCCCTCCGCTCCCCTCCCCAGCCTCGCAGTTCCCGGCCTGGAGCGCCCGATTCCTCCCCGGCCTGGGAACCTGCAGGCCCCCTTCCCTTTGAAGGCACCCCCCTCCCGCCACCTCCCACTTACTAAGTAGGAGGCCGGATGCCAAGAAGAGTACACTCTCCAGGGAGCTGGGATTTAGGACAGAAGAACACGGGGTGTCCCAAGAAGAGGTCACCTACCCCCTGGCGGGGAGTGGCTTTGTGCAGGCGGTGCCTGCGACGGGGAGGCCAGGAAAGCGGCCCGGTGCGGGAGGTGCGGGGGGTGCGGGGGATCCAGAGACAGGGCTGCTGAGAAGTCACAGAGGAGCGAGGTCAGCCCACAAAGAGACGGCGAAACTGAGGACGTGGGAGGGCCTGGTAACGCCACGGTAAGTGGGAAAGAGTAACTCGGAAAAGTAGCAGATGGAGAAAGAAAATAGAGAGCCCTGGAGGAAGGGGCGCCCTTGGTTGGCAGAAGTGGGGCACAAAGGCCCAGGCACTTCAGAGGGAGAAGAGAGTCGGAGGAGCCCAGTGCCCGAACGGAAAGGGAGGAAGGGATGGCCGAGCAGAGGCAGAAGCAGCGCCGAGAGCTCAGCCAGGTGGGGAAGCCAGGGAGTGGGGCGGAGGGTGTGTAACCCGAAAGAAAAGGTCACTAGAGGCAGGGGGGACCCAGGGCTGGGGGAGAAAGAGGCTGAAATACAGGGAGATGGGGAACAAAGAGAGATTAGGGAGAAAGCGCTATGGAAGGTGAAAGAGGGCTCAGGAGTTTCAAGGAACAGCTATAAGGAGAGGAAGAGAGAAAAAGGGAGGCAGAGAGGGGAGGAGAGAGGAGATACACAGGAAAGGACAACAGTGGAGAGAAACGGGAGAGAGCTAAACAGATTGATGGGCAGCAATACACCTTCATGGAGGAAGAAGGGAACCCCGATCTGGATGAGTGGAGAACTGATGGGAGGTGGATGATTAAGTTGTGATGTGTTGACCTGTGGCTTTATAAGCTGTGTACTTTAAAATCTGCTAAATTATTTCAGTTATGCAGATGAGCAGGAGAATGGCAAAACTCCAGTTCAAAAGGCCCGTGTATTTTATAATTATTTGCATCACTGGATAGCTTCCATTTGCAACCCCTGTTCAGCCAGAAGGGAGAGACTTATCTTGGGTCTCTTCTCATTTCCTAGATTAGAGAGGTGAAGTGGGATGAGAAATGACCAAGTCTATCACCGCCTGATGTTTTTTTCAAAGAATATTAAAAGTGTTGGTCTTTTATTTATTTGAAATAGATTTACATTTTTCTTTCTACCTCTCTCGCATTCACTTCATTGTGTTTTTAAAAGCATATTGAAATAAATCTTTGTTTATTGAATTTCTGCCTTTTTTGTAAAAGGTCATTAACTTCTGAAATAAATATTGGTGACATCTCATAACAGCTCTTATCATTCTTTTTTAAATATGACGTAGCTTAAATAAATAAAAAACACACCCAATAAGTCATCATATTTTTTTAAATCCCCAATTTTTTCCCTTTTAGTTATATTGTGGTTTAGTTTAGTAGACAAACCCTATGTTCTTTCTACTCTTTATTATATGTGGAAACGTCTATTGCAACATAGTAAATAATATTAGGCTATTTCAGTGTGCACTTGGTAAGGATGTCTATGTTCTTAACAGTCAGAGCCTAGTGTTAGTGAGTTAGTCTAATATTCAGTAGCTCTTTTATTCCTTTTATGTGATTTGTTAAATTGAGCTACAATAGTGTTCCCCTCAAGTACCTTTTCTCCATTGTCTGAGGATGTTGAAAGGTGGACTATATGGTCTTGATGCTTTACAGAGCTCATCTTTTCATGGTGAAGTAATTCGATCAACATTCCCGTAGCTAACATTTATTTCAAAGTTTTCAGCACCAAAATCTGTGTGCGTCATTTTATGTATTTTAAATAATTCACTGTGAATTCCAAGAAAAGATGCAGGGAATGCTTGTGTCTCTTTAATAGATCTGGGGACAGACAGTTCGATGGTAGAAGGATGATGACCAGTATCTTTTGGACAGATCAGGAAATTGAGGCAGAAGAGTGAAAGGCTCAGATGCTGGTAGCAGAAGGTCCAGAGTCAAGTCAAATCTTGGCTCTGTGACTCACAAGCTATATGACTTTGGCAAATTATTTACCTGTCTGTGCCTTGGGGTCAGCGTCTGTCCTGAATGGGATAATAAAGGCCCCAGCTTTGCAATTAAGTGAGTGAATTTGTAGAAAGCCCAGCACAAGACCTGTGTCACTGAGGTGCTATGTGTGCAGGTGATCACTACAATGTATTTCTTGTTAGAGCTCTCTGTGCTCATCAGGAACCCACTGGGACTTTCCTACCCTCACCCCCTTCAATCCACCTGCCTCCTGCCCCCACACCTGTTCCCAGGTTCTTTCTTCCATCACAGGCATCCCATGATGCTGCTGCCCTGGGCAGGAAATCCCGGCACCTTTGCCTGGTGTTTGAGGCCTTTGTTTTCTGTGGTATTTTTCAAGGCTTCACCCACACCCATCTAAATCTGGCTAAAGTTACTGGAACACCCTGAGCATTTTCACTCTTGGAGGGTTTGCATAGGGTTCCCCTCCCCATGCTCCATGAGGCCACACTCTCCTGGCTTATAGACTGTTGGGCCCAAATATATCCCTTGTGGCCCTTCATACCCACAGTTCCCACTGAGCTCACTGTTTTTCCCTCATCTTTCTCATTACCCAGCTTCCCCTCTGTCCATTCAGTCACTGGACAAGACCCAAGGTTCTCTGTGCCAACACCTTCCCCTACCCCCAAGCTTCCCAGTCTCCAGCCCCCTTTCTTACTGTTTCCTGACCTCTGAACCCACCCATCCTCTCCTCTCCATCTCCATGGTTCTCAGCTGGCTCAGCTTCTGGCCTCTGTCCCTGGGCCCTCTTTGAGCCACAATTTGGCCTCCAGTCTGTCCGCCTCTCATGGCCCCAGGGGGGCCTTCCTGCACCCAGAACTGACCCACCCTTCCCCTGCTTACAGCCCTCTCATGCCACCTGTCTGCTCAACAAATTCCACAGTCCTCAGTTTAATGAAGACCTCACCAATATGAGTCAGTGCTCCACAAGCCACAGGAGCAGAAGGTTCTAGGGACTAGAGGTAAGGGACATGGTGGAAGGCAGGGTCAGGTGCTTGTGGCCCCTTCACCAGGACAGGCACCAGCAGGTACCAGCAACAGAGGGGCCCGAGGGATTGTAAAAGCTGTTTTCCCCAGGCCCGGGGAGTCTGCGGCAACACTGTAGTGTGAAGGAGTTGGAGGGAGAAGAGGAGGGTGCTGACTGGGAAGTAGTACTGGGACAGGGAAGGAAAGAAAGACCGGCCTGGTCGTCCTGGTTGTGATCTGGGGAGGGCTGCTGGCTCTCATCTGTCAAATGGGGACAATCATTATATCTACCTTGTAATATTGTCATAAGAATTAAATGAACACATACGCAGACAGCTTGGGACAGTGTCTGGCACATTGGAAGTGTGCATTTTATTTTGTAATTGGACACATATGTTTCTATTGCTTTTCTATCAAATTGTTTATTTTTTTTTCTCTGTTTATGAGATCCATATGGGTGACAGGGCTCTTATCTATCTAATTCATTGCCAGAACCTACTACTTAGTGCTCATTAAATAATAATAGTTTAATTTAAATAAATGGAGTATTCTAATGAATGACTGGATAGATAGTAAAACAACAAAACATGAAGCTAAGGTGGCCCATAGGGCCCCACAACATCAGACCTCTTTGCTCCTTCTACACTCCATCTCCTGTTCTCTCCCCCTCCCTGCATCAGCTGCAGGCACAGGGGCCTCCTCACTGTTCCTTAAACACATAGGCAGGTTTCTGCCTTAGCGCCTTTGCCGTGGCTGTTCCCTTGTTCCCAACTTTCAGTGAGTTTTCCACGCTGTTGTAACTTGTCTGCATTGGGCTTCTTGGACCCAGATAGTTTTCTGTTTATTTATTTGTTTACATTACTTATTGTCTGTCTCCTGATTAGGGTGTCTGCCCCACATGTGCAAAGCCTTGGTCTTATTCCTTTTTTTGTCTTAAAAATTTTTTTTGATTGATTTCAGAAAGAGGAAGGGAGAGGGAGAGAGAGATAGAAACATCAATAATTAGAGAGAATCATAGATTAGCTGCTTCCTGTACACCCCCTACTGGGGATGGAGCCTGCCACCAGGGCATGTGCCCTGACAGGGTATCCAATGGTGATCTCCTGGTGAGCCATACTGGCCAGGCTATTTTATATCTTTAATGCCAGGCACCAAGGAGATGGTTAGTAAAACTTGGATGAGTAAATGAGTAGACATAAATGTAAGTACAAATGACAAATAAAGCTAAAGATGAATAATGATTGGAAATATGTGGAGAAAGTGAGAAACATACCTGAACAAGAGTTTTTTTTTTAAATTCCCCTCTCAGAACTTGAAAGCTCTTTAGACAAATACAACAGGAACAAAAAGACTCTGAATAACACCATGATATAAAGTTAAGAGTGTATATACACACGGATTCAACTCCAATGCTACCAAAAAAAAAATATTTTCCTAAGACCATGTTCAGTTACAAAACTGATGTTATGCTTGGCCACAAAGAAAGTATTAATACACTGAAAGAAGTTGCTTTTTCACAGGGCATAGTCTCCCCTCATGTTGCAGTAAAATACTTTCATGTTGATACTTTAATACTGACCCAACCATTGGGCAAGCCAGTCTCCTCATGTGGCCATTGCACTTGTGAGCTGTGGCCAGTCTCACTTGAGTGAGATGTGCCTTCAGTGGAAAATACCCACCGGAAGCTTCAGAACTTAGTAAGGGAAAATGGATGTGAAAAACTTACCAAATAATTGTCTTTAAATATTGACTATTTTTGAAATAGAACTGTTTAGTGTAAAAATATATTTAGTTAAATAAAAGACATTGGGTTAAATGAAATTTGTGAATAAATGATTAATTGTTTGAAAATGATAAAATTATTAAAATTAAAATCCAATCCCATCAGTATAGTAAACAGATTAATGGCTGTCCTGGGTTAGGGATGGGAGTTATAACACTTTTATAGACACACACACAGAGATACACACACATGCACACACATACACTTTTAGGGGTTTAGTTGTGTCCCTCAAAATTCATAGGTAGAAATCTTAACCAGTATCTTGACATATTACACTGTTTATAGATAGGATCCTTAAAGAGATAATCAATTCAAAATAAGGACATTAATAGTGGGCCCTCCTCCGATATGCCGGTTGTCCTTTGTAACAGGGGAATCTGGATACAGAGATATGCATAGAGGGAAAAGCTACTAATTTTTTGTTCCCCAGAACAATGTCAATAGAAACAATGACTTGGGCCTATTGAGCTGCTTATCTGTAGTTAAAAGCATAAATTTCCCCATGAAGATTGAGGGCTGCTCTAAGGTTTTATTATAGTGACTCTGCCATGTTTCAGAAATTTTTATTTATTTCATAATAATTATGTTTCTTAGACTCTAGCAAATTTGGGAGCTTATCTGTATTCATTTAATCATATTTCTTCCCTTTAAATGTAATAATATGACTGTATACATTTTTAAACTTATGTGTCAGAGTAAGTAATTTTAATGTATAAACCCTGTATAAATCAGGTTGAGATTTCCCACAGAAGAGTCAAACTCACAGGAATAAAGATTAGAACAAAGATTAATGTTGCCTGAGGCTGAGAGACTGGAAATGGGAGTTGTTATTCACAGATACAAATTTTGATTTATTGAAGATTAATAAGTTTCAGAGATCCACTGTACAACATTGTGCCTGTTGTTAACACTCTTGTATTGTGCATTTAAAATTTTAATGAAAACATGGCTAGATCTCATGTGAAGTGTTCTTACTATAGTAAAACAGTAATGGGAACAACAATAAAAATATATGTGGGGGTCAGTTGGAGAAGGTGAAAATGAATGGGGTATTAACAATCTCATCTCTTGACAGGCTTCTGGAGTATGCTTCTTTGGTTTATTTTCCAATAAAGCTGTGATGTAAACATTTTTCTGCTCCTCATATTTTAAGGATTGAGACTCCACTTACCTTTGGACAGGGGATCGGGCAGTGGATTGTCCTGTATACTCTGTGGCCCATGGGACGGAAGAAAGTGAAAACCTGGGGACTCAAGGTAGTTTGGGAGGGAATCTGAGGGCAGGCCTCTCACACAACTCTGTTGCCACCATGTGATTTCCCCCGCCCCCCTGTACCTACACAGTGCCTACGGACCTGGCCATGCCATTCCAGAACATCCCCAGCGCCAGGAATCCAGCCTGGGATCCTGCCCTTCTAGAAATTCCTAATCCAGTCTCACAAAACTCACAGTTCTCAGGTGTTCTGAGTCTAGTATCTGTAGCCACTGTTACCTAAAGCAGGTCAGCTCCACCAGGGAACTAGAGGTGCCATTCCATGGGCCTCACTGGAGACCTACAGAATCATAACTTTTCAGATAGGGCCCTGATTCCCAAGGGTTCTGCATGTGAATTAAAGCTTCAGAAGAAATGCTTAGCTACATGGTCTCCTTCCATTAGATCACTTGATGAGTTGTAAGAAATAGCATTACTGTGCCCTCCCCCACAGAGTTGGACAACTGGTTTGGGTGAAACATTTTTTTTAAGGAATAAAACACTTTTAATGTATTTGTCATTAAATAAGATTTTAAAAGTGACAATTTAAAGAGCAATTGAGAAGAGTCCCACATCCATCATGGGCTCATGGTTCTAATATCAGAAACAGAACAGAAAAAGCACTGAGAATACGGAAAACAAGTGTGTGTGTAGATGGCTGTGTTACACTACTGCACCTGCTTCAAGTTAGCAGCTTGAATAGCACCTTAACCAGGTGCAGGCCCTGCCAGGCACAGACCCCCCCACACCTCCCCACCCCAGCACAGGCCCTACCAGGCACAGTCTCTAGGCATGCGCACTGCTGCCCAGGGCCTCCTGGAAACTGTCAGAGGTGCCTTTGAAGGCTCCCTCCCACAGCCCTGGTGAAAGTGGCCTTTCACTCCCACAGTGCCCTTTGAGGGAGGGGGGAGTAGGGAGTGGTTTCAAAACTGTTGTTTTAGTGTGGAATTGACAAGGGTCACAATAACAGGCCAGAGGTCGCAAACATCCCTGTCCACCTCCACTGAGGGTCCAGCCTCACCTGACCTTTCCTCAACCCAGACAACCACCCAGGCCGTGTCCTCATAGAGGCGAGGGAGCCGGGTCCCACACCAGCCCTGCCCTGCCATGGCCCAGCCCAGGTTCCTTCCTTGAACCGGGTGCCTGGGAACCCTTCCAGCTGAGTGCCAGCCCAGCTTGCACCTGCACCCCAGTAGGCTCCCTTGGTCTCTTCCTGTTTGGGGGCCGTTTTGGTCCAGATGGCCACAGGGGAGAAGTCCTCCTCAGGCCCAGCCGGCGCTGGAGAACAGCAGTTGGACAGTCATCTGGGCACTCATCCCTCCTGGAGGTGCAGGCCTCAGTCTGGGCGTGTGTGCTGTGATAGGCCTTCAGTGGGGTCTCCAGCCCCCTGCTCCCCAGTCAGGAGGCCATCAGGAGGGCAGAGCCCCTGCCTGGTCCCAGGGGGCAGCTGTGCAGGATTTGCTGAGCTCCTCTGGGCACAGAGCAGCGTCCATGCCCGTGAGGCCTCCAGACAGGTGTGGGCGAGGCCAGCTGCCTCCCTGCCACCATGTCATCAGACTGCCTCTGTTTCCCCTTCCTTCCCTTCATCCTATAGTAGGAGCCCCTGAAGAGCCGGATGTGGGGGGTGAGGGGGGGGGGGCAGATTCCATTCTCTCAAGACAGACCTAGGGCAGAAGTCTGGAAGGTGCACATTCCAAAGAGGTCTCCAGAAGACAGAAGGGAGGAGGGAGCCTGGCGGGAAGGGACCGCTGGGTCCAATGCTCTGACACAGTCTGTGCCCCTTCACGGGGGAAGCTGAGCGGCCCTCGGCATGCAGCCCTGGCCTGGCCCCGTGTGTGCTGTGTGGGCAGCGGGGCCCACCCCATGTCCCCGGGTCCACGCTGTGAGCTTCCTCTCTGGACAGATGACTTCAGAGTTTACCGAGAGGCAGGTGAGCCTTTGAAAGCATCTGCACTCTTCTGCTGACTCCTCCGGCTGCCCAGTGAGTGTGTGGCTGGCGGGTGCTGAGTGGGCAGGAGCCGCGCTCCCAGGGACCTAGGGCTGGACACGGACACAGCTCCGCGCTCATCCCACGCAGGGGAGAGGGCAGATCAGAGTGCGAGGGGCAGGGAGACGGAGCCCCGCTCCTCGGGGCGCGCTCCTACAGTCCTTCATCCGATGCTACCCCACTGTCCCCTCAGTCACTCTGGGCTCGACTGCAGGAGAAAGCAGTGAGCCGGCCCTCCTCTTTGTACACCCAAACCACCGTGTCTTTAAGACGCCAGAGAAAGGAGCCCTGTGAGCGCCCCCCAGCATCACTCTGCGTCTAGGGGAGCTTCGCGGGGATGGACAGACAGACAGCTGAGGGAGAGCTGCAGAGGAAACAGCGACAAGGATCTGATGGAGTTACAACCAAACCCAAATGGAGATGACTGAGACACAGCGCGGGCCCAGCAGGCTGCCAGATTGGACGGTGCAGTGAGGAGGAGGAGGAAAGCGTCTCGGAACTGGAGGAAGGAGGAGGACCAGGGCCGCCCCAGGCCCAGGCCTGCATTCCTGCCCGCCCTGCCTGCGGCCCAGCCCAAGGGAGGTGTGCAGGTTCCACACAGGCATCTGAGCACGTCATCAGCAGGCGCACAGTGGGTGCTTCCTGTCACCTCCCAGTCGGATTCACCGCGGAAGGACCGGTCCACGACCCGGCCACTGAGTGCCTGCTGCTCAGTGCCAGGCTGCTCAGTGCCAGGCTGCTCTGCGTCATGGCTGCTCATTGCCAGGCTGCTCTACGCCACAGCTGCTCAGTGCCATGGCTGCTCAGTGCCATGGCTGCTCAGTGCCAGGCTGCTCAGTGCCACAGCTGCTCAGTGCCATGGCTGCTCAGTGCCATGGCTGCTCAGTGCCAGGCTGCTCAGTGCCACGCTGCTC
>NW_005367210.1:1246190-1253800 GCF_000412655.1 Myotis brandtii
TGGCTGCTCATTGCCACAACTGCTCAGTGCCACGGCTGCTCAGTGCCAGGCTGCTCAATGCCATGGCTGCTCAGTGCCAGGCTGCTCAGTGCCTGCTGCTCAGTGCCAGGCTGCTCAGTGCCTGCTGCTCAATACCAGGCTGCTCAATGCCAGGCTGCGCCGTGCCTGTGTTTTGCTGAACGTCCTCTGTGGAGTGTCCTTGTGAGCCCTGGGGGGATGGCGTGCTTCTCGCTCCACCCCACGCTTATCCACCCCGCGCTTAACCGTTCAAAACTAAGGAAGAACAATTAGTGTCAACGGGGTTAAAACAAGTGCCGTTTGAGCATTTCAAAAAGACGCGAACACCTAGGATTCAGCAAACGGGAGTAACTAAAAGAAATAAAAAACCAGTTGGCAGGGCGACGTGTTCATGAGTAGACACGAAGGAAACCCATTTCCCAAGGGGCACCCCAGGTCCGAGAGGCCTGTCTGCCCCCTGCCCACCCACACGTGGCTGCTCCGGGTCTGGGTTAGATTAGGGAGGCAGGGTGTGAATGCTGGGCTGGGGAGGACGGAAGACCAGCCTGATCGGAACAAATTGAGGACAAAGCGGGCGGGACCTTCCCGTCCTTGGGAGCAAACCTGCTCCCCGCAGGAAGGGGCGGGGCAGCGACACAGTCCTGCCGCACAGGGCCCCCAAGTCACTGCCCATCAGAGCCCCTTTACTGGTGCTGCCACCGAATGAGCCAGAGGTGGAGCCCCGGCTGGAGGGCAGTGAGCTGCCGCTGGGGGCCTGCAGGGCGCGGGGCTCAAGCAGCTAACTGGCCAGGCTGGTGTCCCCTGTCCCCGGCTCCTCACTGTTTGCCTCCTCCAGGCTGCTCTGCTGCCCGGGACACTCGACGTGAACACAGTGGAACACCTCATTTCCTGTGTTGTGTGTTCCAACCATTTGGATGAAGGAGGCAGGCTGTCTTTCAAAAGTGACCGGCTGCCAGGACTTGCAGGAGACTTCAGTTCTGTCGGCCACCATGGTCCACTGTGGCTGGGTGGTGGAAACCTTAATGTAGTAGCTGTAGCTTCCATCGTCACATCCCAAAGTAACAGCCGTATTGACCCAGTCATGTACGGCTGTGCCAGCTGAACCACAGGGGCCCCGCTTCCTAGCTGATGGCATGTGTAGCCAGAATCCCAATCATACTTCTTGGTGTCCCCGTTCAGCAAGGCATTTCGGCTCCGACTGACTCCTTCAGTCACACTGGCACAATCAGCAATCGTTGCGACATTCTCCCTGGGAACTATCAGGCCCTCTCGAGAGTGAAGGTTTGGTTTGTAAACATACATTCAAAAGCCACAACGTGAAAAATCTTGTTCACTGTGTTGTGAGTCCCAACTATTCGGATATATCCGTGGCTGAAGTGCAGGTGGAGGTGCGGACTTGTGGAGTCTGGGAGAGGCTGGGGAGCGGAGCAGGTCGGGGAGAGGTGGCCGGGAGTCTGGCCAAACATCATTTTTTTAATGTTGTGCTCCAGGTGATTCAAAATTGAGGCCAATGTTTAGCGGAAGGGCTCTCTGCCCCAGTTTATTTGTGAAGAGCTGGCTTTGGTCCAGGGGAGGTAACTGGGTGCTCTGTTTGGTTTGAGAGGAGCAGAACAGGCCACATTGTCATTGCAGTGTCAGAATTTGTGCATGTGTTGAAGGGTAGAGCACAGGAAAGAAAGTAGAGAAAAAACTCAGTTTGGTCTTCATGTAGGATCTCATTGTTTCTGAATCTCTCCTGTGACAAAGGACAAGGGAGTGTGACATTTTTCATCATTTCAAGTTCCTTCTGCCTGTGAGCGTGGTGGAAGCAGAGGAAGAGGCTGTGCTTAGGCCTTTGAAAGCATATCCTCAAGACGCAGATGTGATTCCGCAACATAAGACGCCTGAGGAAACCACCCGGAGCAGGAGGAGGAAGAGGACAACATGGCTGCTCCTCAGGTAAATGCCCTGTCTTGGGTCAGTTCTGTGTTTGCATTTCTTTCTAAAGTTCTTGGGTTTAGAAGCTGCAAACCTTTACTTCTCTACTTTGATGTTCCTTCCTAGTGAGGTGGTTTTCAAGTACTTACTTAGTTTTTCTTATGATTGTCTGTTACCTCTTTAAAATGCTACTGGCATTTGAAATATTTCAGTTTCCCAAGATATAAATCAAGAGGAACCTTCAGAGAAACTTCTGGGTAAATTTTATTAGGCTTATGCTGAGCATAAAGAACAACACACAGAAGACTGGAAGGTCCTCTGAACCAACTCAAGGGTGGCTCTGATTGGCTGCTTTAATAAGCTTGGGACAAAGTGCGCCTTTTGAAAAAGGCCTGTTGGTGGAAATTTCCGTTTCAGGGTGGAGTGATTTCCTTTTACAACTGGGTTGCCTGCTTGTTGGCGCCTGTGCTGTGGGGGAAATAATGATGGTGTAGTTCACTGGAGCCACCCCAGGAAGGTCCTTCAACTGCTCATGTGCATCAGCAGTTTCAACATCTATAAGGATGCAGGCCTTTAGGAAGGAGATATTGTCAGCTACCTCTGGGATTTTGAATGGGGGTTGAGGGGTGGTGACATTTCTATACTGTCTCTAGAATATTTTTCTCTTATTTATTTAAATTTTTATTTTTTTAAATATATTTTTATTGATTTCAGAGAGAAAGGGAGAGGGGGAGAGAGAGAGAGAGATAGAAACATCAATGATGAGATAGAATCATTGATTGGCTATCTCCTGCACGCCCCCTACTGGGGATTGAGCCTGCAACCCGGGCATGTGCCCTTGACCGGAATCAAACCCAGGACCCTTCAGTCCACAGACTGACGCTCTATTCATTGAGCCAAACCAGCCAGGGCTATTTTTCTCTTTTTTAAAAAAATATATTTGTATTGATTTCAGAGAAGAAGAGAGAGAAACATCAATGATGAGTGAGAATCATTGATTGGCTGCCTACTGCATGCCCAACACTGAGGATTGAGCCCACAACCCGGGCATGTGCCCTGACTGGGAATCGAACTATGACCTCCTGGCTCATAGGCTGAAGTTCAACTATTGAGCCACACCGGCTGGGAAATATTTTTTTCTTTTGTCGCACAGTTTTCTGTCCATTGTCTCCATCCACATCCCCTATAGGGCACGATGAACTCTTGCCATAAATTAATGACCGTTGTGGGGGAGGAAGATACTTTCTTCTACCTTCAAGGTTCTTTTGGTTGGTCTAATCAGATAGACATGAGACAGATTGCAAGGGAAAATATTGAAGTTTAACAAGTAAAATATGTATGGGAGCTCCACATACATGAGAGAGTCAGAGACCTCACATTCACAGGTTCAGAGACTGAAAGGGAAATTTGATATATAAGACATTCTGAGCCTGGGATGAGGTAATGCACTTTGAAACTTCAGAAGATCTTTGACTGGAGATCACATGTTCAGGAAGTATTAGTTTGCCTACCACCTAGATAGGTAAATAGTCATTTTTGGTTTTAACACGTATCACGGGCCAGGCTCCTAATTTAAATTCTTCTAGGTAGTTAAAGGGGAGAGCAGAAGCTTCTTTTGAACCCACAGGGTTTTGGTGTCTTTAGCTGAAAATAATCCACACACCATTGAAACATAATTTAGGGTGCCTTGTTCTGAACCCCTACGCCTTCAACTTAACAAAAATTATCTTGATTGTTGAAAGTATTACAGATGTCCACTTTTTTCTCCCTACACCTTCAACTTTTGAAAATATTTTCTTTGTGACATGGGAAGGCATTGATAACCAAAATTTCTATTGAGATGGGGTGTGAAGATGGGAAATGTACATTTTAGATTTCGTATGGCTACAACATCAGCTCTCTAGAACAGGATTGAGAAAAATCTGCATTTAATTAGGATGGCCTTAGTGACTCAGAGTAGATCAGAAAGTTCTGAAAAAGAAAAATAATTAGAAGAGACTTGCTCACTACATTGGCAAGAAAGTCTTACTTTTTAAATGCACTGTTAGATTTATAAAATATGGAAGGTATATGTGGATTGAAATTTGGATAAAACTAATGTTGGTGATGATGTGTCCTTCCATGTGCTTCAGTTACATGATGTCACTTCCTTTAAACCTGACTTTCACTTGGTGCAGATGTTCTTGAATTATAGAGTTAATATTTTTTCTTTATCCTCAATAAGAGTCTCACAGAAATATTTTTTTAAAATATCTTTTTATTGATTTCAGAGAGGTAGGAAGAGGGAGAGAGAGAAACGTCAATGATGAGAGAGAATCATTGATTGGCTGCCTCCTACATGCCCCCCAGTCTCATAAATTTGTAAGATTTATGGGGTTCAAGCCCGCAACCCCTGCAATCGACTGTGAGTCGAACTGTGATCTCCTGGTTCATAGATAGACATTCAACCAATGAACCACACTGGCCAGGCCTCACAGAAATCTTTTGAAAAATGTGCATAAACAATCACATTCATCTGAAAACTCTTTTTTCTTTTTAGTCTTTCTTTGCTTGTAGGTTGTATTGCAAAATAAACGCTCTCATTTTTGTTTACCCGGCGATAGAAGCTTCGCAGTTGGAGGCTTTTATCAGTCAGGCCTCAGACCTGTAAACGTTTATTGTATTTCGCAGGCATCACAGACACATACTAGGTAAAGTTTAGAATAATACCCCGCCTCTGTCATTTGCTGGATGTTTTACAAAACAGTCTCATGAAAAAGGAAGAATAATATCATTGTTCTCTGATTTCTTAATGAGTTTTGTTAATTAATTTATTGAAAACTGTTAGAATAATGTCTAGTACATAGTAAATTTTAGAGAAGAACTGTGGTTGGTTGGCTTACTAATTTATGAGGCCTGTAAATTCCATAAAACTCTTCAGTCAAAATCCTGTATACGATTTTTTTTCCTGTGTTTGTTTACTCGGTGCTATCTAAAGGAGCAGTTCATGGTTCAGACACATTGGTGTCCGTAGTTAAAAGTGAGCTGGTTAAACTTGTGGAAACTCAGGCCCCTCCTTAGAACTTCTGAATAAGAATCTGCATTTGTTTCCATCTCCACTTTATTGTTGTACATATTAAAATTTTAGAAGTACTGTTTAGTTTTCACTGAGAATGAATTCTCAACCTAAGAAATATAAATGCTTGATCCTCTATGATTCAAATATAGCACTCAAAAATGGATATGCCTATGTTGGTGCCTTTATTTTTAAAATTTATCTTCCAGAAAAGTAAAGCTTCTACAGTGGTTTTGTGGATCATATGTCATCCTCCTTTCTCAAAATACTTTAGAGAATGTTAGTGTCAAAATGATCTTATTGGATAATTCAGGATACTTTTAGATCAAAACTAGTTCCATTAACTCTGTTTTCATATTGGGTCACATGATGAGCTCTACCCATGGCCACTTGAGTAATTTTTTTTTTTTTTTAAATTTCAGGGACAGTTGACCTTCAGTGATGGGGCCATAGAATTCTCTCAGGAGGAGTGGGCGTGCCTGGACTCAGCTCAGCGGAAACTGTACATGGACGTGATGTTGCAGAACTACAGGAACCTGGAATTCCTGGGGGAGGACCACTTCCTTCCAGAATTTCTCCTCCACCCGCAGTGTTTTGTTTTCTTCATTAGTACAGTGTCTGCTTGTAGCATCTGCTTTTTATGATAGAATTTCAGATCTGTGTTCTCAAGGAAAGAAATTGGTGTTTTGCTATTGTACTTGCAAGTGGAAATCAGGATTGGAAAACTTTAAATGTAGTCTCTGGTATGGTAAAGGTGCTGTCAAAAAATAATATTTGGGGGGATAATTTTCTAGAATACTCTGGTATTCTACAATGTCCTATCCTGTCACTTCTTGAGCACAGGGACCAGATTGGAAATTGGAGAGTCTCCATTAAAACTCATGTTCTTTTTTTCTCATAAATAGGTCTTACTGTGTCTAAGCCAGACCTCACTTTTTTGGAGCAAATGGAGGAGACCTGGGAGTTGGAGGAAGAAAAGACTGTAGTTATCCATCCAGGTAGGTGGGAATGAAGGAAGCAGCTGACCCAGGTGGGAGGCCAAAGGTCAGAGGAAATCAGACCTTAAACTATGGTCTGGAAAGATCTGTTTTAAGGGAAATGATTTTTTAGAGGATGAGGTTTATTTCTGTTTCTGTGTTAGAGGGACAGATCCTCTCCAACACTTAGATGACTGTCATCTAAGGATTCTCCTTCTGCTCCTTGATCTTCCATCACATTTGCAGTGAGAGCCAAAGTCCGCTTCAAACAGAATAATTTCCTTGTAAATTATTCTTTATTTCAATTAGTGTGAGGGTGGTATGACCTGACTGCTTTTGCATTTTGTTGGGGAATGTGGGAAACTTTGTGAATCTTGCTGAGGAATTCTATGTTAAACCAGTTTTTAAGTCTGTTTTCTGCCTCATGTAAGTAGTTTGTGAGAGAAGTGGTTGAGATACTAGAATTTGGTTCCCACATCCCAGGAACACTGGGGATAGGTGTCCAAGTTATCTTATTCTTCCTTCTTTATGATCAAGTCTGTTGCTGATGTTTCTATTTAAATTCAGATACTGTATTCTTCAGTTCCCAATCTCTGTTTGGTTCTCTTTTATATTTTCAGATGCATTTTTAGTTTTGTCATGCATAGGTTTGGTGGTAATACTTAGTTTTCTATGTTTTTTGCTCTATTTTCCAATTGAGCCCATTTAAAATGGTTATTTTGAATTCTTTGTCAGGTAATTAATAGATCTTCATTAACATAGGGCTGACTTATGGAGACTTACTTTGTTCCTCTGGTTGGACTATGTTTTTCTGTTTCTTTGTATGCCTTGTGATCTTTTGTTGCTATTTAAGGTCATGAGAAGCAGATGCCATCCATTTCTTTATGAACTTGCTTTGTATAGGAGAACACAAAGAACAATGAGTTGTGGTAGATTTTTAATGGCCTGTCAAACCTATTCTGGAAAATGTAATCAGTGTGTGTGTGTATGTGTGTGTGTGTGTGATTTTTTCAAATACAGGTAGCATACTGCATATTAGTTTCAGGTGTCCACCCCAGTGTTTATATAACTTAAGTGATCATCCTAATAAATGTCATACCCATCTGACAACATGCATAATTATTAGAATATTATTGACTATATTCCATGTGCTACACTTTATATCCCCATGACTATTCTATTACTACCAATTTGTACTTCTTAATTCCTTTATTTTTATCATCCAATCTCAAACCAGCTTCCCTACTTTCAGCCATCACAATGTTATCTGTATGTATGAGTCTCTTTCTGTTCTGCTTTATCGTTTATTTTGGCATCCACATGATGTGAATATTGATATACTTGAAGTTGTCCCAGAGGTACCTTATACTGTCATAATTTTTTTGGATGCTTTTTTCTTTATGCTGTTTTGATTGGATGTTTTTTGCTTCCTTATATTCCAAATCGCTGTTTTGATTATTGGTTTCATCTTCTGTACTATTGATTTCCTTGAAATTTTTCTTTATTTTAATTAGTATGTGCTTCATTTCTTTTTTTCTTATTTTTTAAAATATATATTTTATTGATTTTTTACAGATAGGAAGGGAGAGGGATAGAGAGTTTGAAGCATCGATGAGAGAGAAACATCGATCAGCTGCCTCTTG
>NW_005367210.1:1253952-1274349 GCF_000412655.1 Myotis brandtii
TTTTTTTTTTTTTTTTTAGCTTTGGAAGTTCTATGTTCATCTACTCTTCCCCTAAGTTCATTGAGCATTCCCCTAAGTTTTGAACTCTGCATCTAGTAGATTGTTTCGGTTTTGTTTAATATTTTTCTGCAGTTTTGTTCTGTTCTTTCATTTTGGACATGTTTTGTCTCCTCATTTTGGAAAGATCTCTGTGTTTGTTTCCATGTATTAGGTCGAGCTGCTACATCTCTCAGGCTTGGAAGAGTGGCCTAATGTAGTAGATGTCTAGTAGCATCCAGTGGCATAGCCTCCTGTTTACCTGAGCTGAGCATTCCAGGTGCGCCCCACCGTATGGGCTATGTATACTCTCCTGTTGTAGTTGAGCCTTGATTGCTGTTGGAATTTCAATGGGAGGGATTTAGGCCAAGTCTCATCAGTTGAAAAAACTTTCTGTGACCATTGTGGAGGATTAGCTGTGCAGGGCTCACCTGGTGGAGCAGGACTTACTTCATTGTGGTCTGGTGCCTGCTGAGTCTGCCCCTTGAGCTTATTGCTTGTGGAGGTGGTTTGGTTGGTGCTTCGACATGCTCTGAAGGTGTCCGCCAGGTGTGCTGGCTTGGGGCCTCCATGAAGTGCAGGGCAAAGTCAACCACAACCAGTGCCTGTGTTCTACCTGCGATCACCTGGCATGATCTACAAAGGGATCTGCATATGTCTGTTAATTATGCTGAGGTTGGAGTTTCTAAGGCAGGACCAAGCTATGAACCAAGGCCAGCTGCCACTATTGCCGAGCCTGGGAACACTTAGCGAGAGGTATGGCACACACTGAAGCCAGATGCTGCTTGAGTGTATGCCAGTCTGTTTATATTGAAAAGCCAGTGAAAACAGCTTGGGTGGGCCTACAAGTTGATGGTGTG
Source organism: Myotis brandtii (assembly GCF_000412655.1). Taxonomy (NCBI): domain Eukaryota; kingdom Metazoa; phylum Chordata; class Mammalia; order Chiroptera; family Vespertilionidae; genus Myotis; species Myotis brandtii. The sequence continues at coordinate 1,254,849 of NW_005367210.1, forward strand.
GGGTCTCAGGAAATCTCCAGGGTTGGACAAGCAGTGTGAGCCAGGTAGATGGAGTTTTAGATATGGCACCTGCCTACTTGCTCTGTGGGGAAAGGACTCAGAAAAGGAACAGTGGCTTCTACCAAAACTTCTGTCTGGGAGAAAGCTTCTTCAGCTCTCATCTTAATGCCAGAGACTTCAGTTCCTCCCTGTATATCCCTGGCTGATTTCGAATTGCTCCTTCAGCACTGGGACTCAGAGGGAGTGAGTCTGAGTATGTCCATTTGTGGGCCCTTTAAGAGGAACTGCCTTGGATGCGAGCAACTATCCTTCATACTCAGCCATAATCCCCACTGGTTTTATTGCCAGAATTAATGGGGACATCTATTCCCAACCCTGGAAACCTGGGCTGGTGGGCCTAGTATGGGGCTGGGTCCCCTAGCTCCTCAAAGTTGACCTGTGCAGCTGAAATGTTCCTCACGATTTTTCTCTGCCCTGTGGGACCAGTCCATTTAACATCTTTGCACCTCCTACCAGTCTCAATGAGGCTTCTTCTTTATAACCTTAATTGTAGGACTTCTGTTCAACTAGGTGTCAGGTGGTTCTGAATGATGGTTTTTCTGTAGTTCCATACTGGAGAGAAGCCTTAGTTGTATATTTGACATGGTTGTGGGAGAATGCCGGTACCACATTTATTTTCACCACCATCTTGACCTGAAGGTTGTATGTGTGTTTTATGTAATTTCGCCATTTTATATATAGCTCATGATGTCTTCCTATCCCTGATGGATGTCTTCAGCACTGTCGTCCCTCTGGTGCCTGAACACTTACTTTCTTTTTCTTCACAGCTGCCACAAATGCATTCACAGTGTATTGCCATTTCCTTAGCAATCTGTATCATTCAAAATAGAAACAAGTCTTTCAGGTCGCAAAAAACCAACAACAACAAAAAAAGACCATGAGACTCACAGTACACTCATTTCTCTTCTGAGAAGAAACTGAGAATTTGGAGTTATCCCACAGTCATTTTGTAGTGTGCCAGGGAGGGTGAGCAAGTGTAAGCAACTTTTCTTCTCTCTTTGATATGATATTTTTGTTTTGTGCTTTCTGGGGGCTGTAGTGGTCTTGAGCTGGCTTCTGAAGTACTCTAGAAGGCAATTGGTTCAGTAATTATTGGTAACTTAACATCTCCATAGAGGAAGAATGTTTTGCTGCTTCCTATTCTGCCATCTGAAATCTTTTCTGTACATTAGAATTTAAAGAATATTTACCTGAGTGTAGTGTTTGATAATTAATTTGGTATATTTCAGCTATATCTTCTCAAGCCACCCAGGACTTGTTGCCAAAGTCAGGCATAGAAGATTCATTCCACGAAATGTTCCAGGTAAGATACCGAAGGTGTGGCATTGAGAATTTACACTTAATGAAAGTTTTGTAATGGGCAGGGGAATATGAAGAGAAAAAAGGATGTTATGAGGGATATAAGTAAATGGAGCAATTACCCATATGAAAATCTTGTTCGCAAAAGACTTTTTAGATATAAAACATATTAAAATTTTCTACTCTAAGTCACTTATATTGGCACAACAATGTGTTTCTGAACGTAAAGTCCAAAGATATTTTTTAAAAAGTACATATTCGTACATATTCTCTGAAATTAAATTTGTAATATCAGAGAAGTAAGCTAGTCTACTGTGCAGATAATCCATTGGATGATTTAATGTAGGGTTTGATTAAGTAAAATATTTCTAAAAAATCAGATTGAAAAAATGAAGATAGAAATTATAAGTATGAATTTGTAAATCCTTAACCAAGTTTGCATTATTCTTTCACAGATACATATTCTTTCTTATTCCAGAGTCTTTAATTTTTATGAGTTTATTAGGGTTTATATTCAACCATCATGGTTCAGTAGATAGCAGAATAGGTAACTGGAAACAGCTTTGCATGTGAATGTTAAATGCCATCACTAAAGGCCTTTCTGTCTCCAATGATTACCAGAGTATGCATAATGAAGAGAGAAGTCTCCAGTGCAATGAATCTTGGAAAAACATTAAACAAGAGTCAAATTCTGATAACCATCAGACAACTCAGCTTCCACAGAGAAATGATAAGTGTCCGAATGTCTTTGATAAAAGCTCAAATATTGTTATACCTCAGGATATTCATAGTGTAGAGATGACAGACAAATGTATCGAATATGCCAACTCTTTCGATCAGTCGTTAAATCTTACTGAACTTAAAAATACTGATATTGGGGAGGCGCCTTTCAGGTGTAATCAGTGTGTGAGAGTCCTTAGTCAATTATCCAATGTATATATGCATAAGAAAATCCGTGCTAGAGAGAAGCCTTACAAATGTAAAGAATGTGATAAAGTTTTTAAGTTGCATTCCCATGTTATTGAACAGCAGACACTTCATACTGGAGAGAAGCTTTATAAATGCAGAGATTGTGGCAAAACCTTTAACAAGTGCTTAAAACTTAATGAATATCAGAGGCTTCATCCTGGAGAGAAGCCTTATAAATGTAGAGAATGTGGCAAAGCCTACAAGTGGTATTCGAGCCTTACCAGTCATCAGAGAATTCATTCTGGAGAGAAGCCTTATAAATGTAGAGTATGTGGCAAAACCTTTAACGTGTTTTCAAGCCTGATTCGACATCAGAGTATTCATACTGGAGATAAGCCTTATAAATGTAGAGAATGTGGCAAAGCCTTTAACTGGTATTCAAGCCTTACTCGACATCAGAAAATTCATACTGGAGAGAAACCTTATGAATGTAGAGAATGTGGCAAAGCCTTTAACCGGTGTTCAGACCTGACTACTCATCAGAGACTTCATACTGGAGAGAAGCCTTATAAATGTGGAGAATGTGACAAAGCCTTTATCCGGAGTTCAAGCCTTACCCTTCATCAGAGAATTCATACTGGAGAGAAGCCTTATAAATGTAGAGAATGTGGCAAAGCCTTTACCAGGTGCTCAAAACTTACTGAACATCAGAGAATTCATTCTGTAGGGAGGCCTTATAAGTGTAGAGAATGTGGCAGAACTTTTAATGATTGTACAAGGCTTATGAAACATGAGAGAAACCATACTAGAGATAAGGCTTATACATGTGAAGAATGTGGCAAATCCTTTAACTGGTATTCAAGCCTGACTCGACATCAGAGAACTCACACGGGGGAGAAGCCTTATAAATGCAGAGAATGTGACAAAGCCTTTTACCGGTGTTCAGACCTAACCAACCATCATAGAATTCATACTGGAGAGAAGCCTTATAAATGTGGAGAATGTGGCAAAGCCTTTAACTGGTATTCCAGCTTTACTCAACATCAGAGAATTCATCTGGAAAGAAGTTTTATAAATGTAGAGAATGTGCCAAGGCCTTTACCCAGTGCTCAGAACTTACTTAACTTCAGAGATTTCACACTGGAGGAAGGCCTTATAAATGTAGAGAATGTAGCAGACCCTTTAAGCACTGTTCAACTCTTACCAGATATCAGAGGTCTCTTACTAGAGAGAAACCTTATAAATGTTGAGAATGTGGCAGATCCTTTATCCTCTGCTTTAACCTTACCAAACATATGAGAATGCATACCTGAGAAAAGCTTTACAAATGTAAAGAGTGTGACAAAGCCTTTAACCTCTGCTATAGCTTTACTCAGTATTGGGGAATCCAAACTGGATAGAAGCAATGCAAATGTAAATAATGTGGAAAAACCTTTAGCTGTTGCCCAAATCTCACTAAGTATATAGAATTCACACCAGAGGGAGGTGTAGAGAACATGGAAAAGCCTTCCCCCCAGTGTTGGAACCTTAGTCCATATCACATAAGTCATGCCAGACTGAAACAATACAAATAAAAAGAATGTGGCAAAATCTTTAACCATTAAACAAACCTCATTGAACTTCAGAGAGTTCTTGGTGGAGAGAAATCATGCAAATGTCAAAAATGCAGCAATGCCTGTATTTAGCATTTATATCTTAATTGATAAATGAGAATTTATACTGGAGAGAAACTTAAAAATTTAAAGAATATGGCAAACCCTTTTGCAGGACCTACAGCCTTTCTCAATATCAGAGAATGCATACTGGAGATAAATTCTATATTTGTTATAAATGAAGAAAGATTTTTGTCCAAAATACACACTTCAGAAAACCCCACAGAATTTACCCTTTAAAGTGACTTTAAAGATCTAGAAAATCTAGCAAAGTAGCTAATCAAAATTAAATCTAAAATATCAGAAAATTCACAGTAGAAAGTAATAAGTCAACACTTTCAAATATCAGTAAATCCGAATACTTATTTTAGAGAACCCAGTAAATAAAGTTATGTGGCTTTTTAGTAGGAATCAAAATACCAAGGGTATGGATGTTTGAATAGATGTAATTGCTTACACTGTATCCTTTTTTAAAAGTTATTATGATGACAGTATTTGTGATTTTTTTGAAACAAAAGTATTATTGGCTTAAAATCTTAATTCATTTCATAATTCTATAAATGATTGTAATGTGTATTTTGACTAGTGGTAATATAGTGGGTTTGTAATGCTATGTTTAGACTATGTGTGGACTTAATATATTCTCATTGATAAAATGAATGAACATAAGTGTATTAATAGTGATGTGTAATGAATGAGGTGTTAACATGCCTTGAATGTTAATGTTTCCCACCTCATTCACCGTTGTGGGTAACAATTTGTAATGCACTGGAATGATATTACTAGAAATCCTTTACCCAGGGACCTTTAACCTTATATAGTACCTACAGGGACATTATGATGGTTGCAGTAAAGATCTAGTGGAAGTATTTGTAAGAGTTTAGCTAAAATACTTTATGATGTTTCTGCATTGGCATTTGTCTTGTGTAGCTAAGGAGCCTTGACTTGAACTCCATTCTCCCTCCAGTGCACACACTAGACACCAACTTACAGTGTCACAATTAAATGTGTAAGGTTTTGATATGACTTCTCAAGAAGCCCTTGAGCACTATAGAGTGTTGTGTACCTCAGGGTCTTTATTTTGTATGCCGTATATATAAGATTGCTGAAGAGTTTACCAAAACCTTGCTGATTTTCCTTTGAATATAACAATCTGGACCTCAATTGAGAACCCCAGGGCACTCCACATGGTGTTTCTAACAAAGGCATGCACTCTGGGTCCTGCCTCCCTCTGCCTGCATCCTGTCTTGGCGTCCCTGTGTAGCCCCCTGCAGGCGTATTGTGTATTTCCTCCAGGCCTATGAGTTATAAACTGGTTTTTGCCAGTTTACCTTGGGGTCTTCTGAGTTACTGCTGGTTACCATTCAGTACCAGTGAGCTTTGCTTAACAAATGCTAATTTAACAAATCTAAAAAAGTATGATTAGAAGCCCTATTTTTGGAATTCTGCATCATGATTACATTTTAGCCTATATATATTTTTCACACTTCCTTTTTCTGAGCCTATATAACAGATTTGCATGGTTTTGATATGTACTGCATGTAATATGTAAGTATAGTAACAAAGATGTGACTTAGGAATAAGAGGATTAATGAGGAAGAAGTGGGTGTATATGTGTGTACACATATCTTTAGAAAAAAAGGATCTAAATTAGTAATTTAAAAATATTTGTTGATTTACTAGCAAGCTAGAAATCTTACAGGTTTATAATGTGAATCATCTTCTATACATTACAGTGAATTTCTCCCAAATCTGATGATTCTTGGTCTGAGAATCTCCCACTACAGTTCTGTCTGTTTACATTTCTGTGTCTCATGTAAGATCTAACGTATGTTTTCCTTGTTCCATAGTGGATGAAATGTTGCTTATATGTCGTGCTTGGAGATTTTAAGAATGGCTTTCATTGACTTCAATGGTGTACAGAAATATCCTGAAAATGGTAATAATTGGATAATGAGCAAATGAAGTCGTAGTTTGTTTAATACACTTTATTTCATTCTTTCTATTAAAGAGAAACTATGTAAGTGGACATTCCTTTGGTTATTGTTTTTTACTTATTATGTCACCAAAGTTATTCACTCTTTTCTGCCAGTTTTTTTTAAAAAAAATATATATATATTTTATTGATTTTTTACAGAGAGGAAGGGAGAGGGATAGAGAGTTTGAAACATCGATGAGAGAGAAACATCGATCAGCTGCCTCTTGCACACCCCCTCCTGGGGTTGTGCCCGCAACCAAGGTACATGCCCTTGACCGGAATCGAACCTGGGACCCTTCAGTCCGCAGGCCGACGCTCTATCCACTGAGCCAAACCGGTTAGGGCCTGCCAGTTTGTTTAGTTGAAAACTTGGTAATGTCCCAAATCATGGTATTGTTTTGATAGTTATATGAAGGGAATAAGCACTTAGGACACTACTTGGTGTGTAAAGATACTCCATAATTAGGAGGAAAATATTCCAGTGGGAGTGATGTAGTTTTAAGTAAATGGAAAATATTCAGTATGAAAAATTGATATGAATTAAACATGTGGAGGGGATACCTGTTTCCAGGCTGCAAAACTGACTCTAAAATTATTAAGATAAATTGTGTTTCTTTCATTTCTTAATTATCTCCAGTTCCTTTATTTCTTTTTATTCTCAGTTACATGGACATCAGAGCCATTGTCCTTTGAAGTGCTATGGCTATACCATCTCAATACTCTCCCCATCCCACATCATCCTTGCTGATCATTGTAGGTACTGATCAGTAGTTTAGAATTTATATAGTGGTGTGAGAAGCATCAGAATGTGTTGAAAAATTTGGATTATATGTTTTATGAAAAAGAGAGCTCACAACTCACAATTTCATGATGAAGCCTTTCTTTCTGAATGTGAATACTGAATACTGGAAACCATCAGAGTAGCAAGTGTGTATTTGAAAATGGGAATGATCTTCCTGGTTTCAATATTTGTTAGAATCCTGAAGAATTTTTATTTACTGAAACATCATTATCATCTCCTTTACTGCAGTGGAACCCAGACAAATTCATCTGAATATAGCCAACCGTTGATCATTCTTTTTTAAAAAAATATATGGTTTTATTGATTTTTAGAGAGGGAGAGGGATAGAGAGATAGAAACAGAAATGAAAGAGAAATATTGATCAGCTGCTCCTTCACACCCTACACTGGGGATCGAGCCCACAACCTGGGCATGCTCCCTGACCAGGTATCGAACCCATGACCTCTTGGTGCATGGGATGATGCTCAACCAACTGAGCCATACTAACTGGGCTGTTGATCATTCTTTCTAGGCATTCCAGAAACCATGGTAGCTTTTGATTTGAAATATTTTCTTCATGATTTTGGGTGCAAACTTATTATGTATGTTCACAGCATGGCCATAATTGTGTCTGTTTGCACATATGCCCATTGAGTATCTTCCAGTCCACCACCATGGGCCCAGGATTTCTAGCTGGGCAGAGCTTATAGTAAAAACCCAGTGTCCTGTACTGGATCTTGCACGTGCTGGTTAATATGAGAGTTTATGTGCATATGTTGGCTCAGAAGAACAACACAAATATCACATAAAGTATAGATACTGGATATTGTCCTGTACTTCCTGACAAGCTATATGCTTACTTTATGTAGCATTCATGTCTACTACTGAAGTTTTGTGTTGAGAACTTACTATCTGGGGAGTTGTTCCACCATTTTTATTCTGTACAGCCCAAAGCACAGGGCTGAACACATTCATAGGAACAGTATCTTAGCTAGATGGGTGTTGCTCCGTTTTCTGGTATAAAGGTGAGGAATTCTGAGGAGGTCTAGCAATGCAAATGACAGATAAATCAATTTTTTCTATTCAGCTAGTCATTGCAAAAACAATGAAGCATTCATGGTGCTTACTGTGCAGGAACTTACAGTCTAGAGCAGCCGTGGGCAAACTACGGCCCACGGGCCAGATACGGCCCGTTTGAAATGAATAAAACTAAAAAAGAAAAAGACCGTACCCTTTTATGTAATGATGTTTACTTTGAATTTATATTAGTTCACACAAATACTCCATCCATGCTTTTGTTCTGGCCCTCCGGTCCAGTTTAAGAACCCATTGTGGCCCTCGAGTCAAAAAGTTTGCCCACCCCTGGTCTAGAGCAAATGACTAAATGGTTGAATTCAGGATGTGGGGTCAGTGCCAGGAAGAGGTGGTCCCCTGGAGTCTGGCTTATTTTTGGTCAATTTCCTTTTCCTATTATGGGAGATCTGATGTCACTTTTTGAAAGGCTATCAACAGGAAGAAGAGGTGTGTTTATTTTTAGTAGTAGTATTCATATTTCTATTTCTTTTACATAGTTAAATACAAAATAGTTTCAAATACAATAGTCTCAAAAACCCCTCTATGTGTATTCATGAAATTGTATGTTATGCTTTAAAATACACTATTAGTGCCACACTGGCATGGCTCAGTGGTTGTGCGTCGACCTATGAACCCAAAAGTTCACGGTTCGATTTCTGGTCTGGGCACATGCCCGGGTTGCGGGCTTGATCCCCAGTGTGGGGTGTGTAGAAGGCAGCCAATCAATGATTCTTTCTCATCATTGATGTTTCTATCTCTCTCTCCCTCTTCCTTTCTCTCTGAAATCAATAAAAAAAATTTAAAAAATGTTAATACACTATTAGGTTGAACAGAATAAAATAATACAAACCATAAAAGTTAAGTTTTTTGTGTGCAGGCCTAGGAAAGCCAAAGCTGAAAATAAGAAGCAAGAAGGGAAGTGGAGGACCCACTGTCTGCCTCACAGGTGCCCATAGCCATCCCTTCTGGGTTTTGTCCAGGTCCACAGGCATGTGGCATTTTATACAACAATAAAGAACTCTCAGAAAGAGAAACTAAAAAAAATCAATCCCATTTACCATTGCAATAAATAAATAAATAAAGTATCTAGGAATGATCTTAACCAAGGAGTTAAAAAGCCTCTACTTGGAAAACTATAGGACATTGGAAAAAGAAATTGAGGAAGAAAAAAAGTGGAAGCATATACCGTTTCATGGATTTTAAGAGTTAACATCATTAAAATGTCCATACTACCCAAAAGTAATTTCTAGATTCAACACAATATGTATTAAAATACAAACGGCAGAGTTCACAGATCTGGAACAAATTCCAAAAATTCATAGCATATGGAACCAAAAAAGACTCCATATAGCCTTAGCTATCTTGAGAAAATAGAACACAGTTAGATGAATCACCACATGGGATATCGAACTATACTACAAAGCCATTGTCATAAAAAAAGCCTGGTAATGGCACAAGAACAGGCATATACAGTAATGAAAAAGAACAGACACCCCAGAAAATAACCACACCATATAGTTAATTTGACTAATGAGGTGAGAGCATACAGGGAGTAGAGACAGTCTCTTTAATAAATGGTTTTGGGAAAATTGGATGGTACATGCAAAAAAAAATGCAATGACCATCAAATTATATCATACACAAGAATAAACTGAAAATGAATAAAATATTTTAATGTAAGCCACACAACCAGAAAAATCCTAAAAGAGAACAGAGGCCATAATATCTCAGACCTCTCACCAAGCAGTATTTTTGCTGATACATCTCTTAGGTTAGGGAAACAAAGGAAAAATATATGAATGGGACTATATCAAACTAAAAAGCTTCTGCACAGCAAAATAAACCATTAGTGTGTGAAAAGGGAACCCACTGTAGGGGAGAGCATATTCTTCAATGATACATCTGGAAAGGGGTTAATTTCCAAAACATATAAAGAACTTACACAACTCAACACCATGAAGACAACCCAAATAAAAATTTGAGCAAAGGTCCTGGATAGACACTTCTTCAAAGAGAACATACAGATGACCAATGGACATAGGAAAAAAAATGATTAACATCAGTAATCTTCAGAGAAATGCAAATTAAAACAACAATGAGGTATCACCTCTCACCTGCCAGAATTGCTATGCAACAATAAATCAACAAACAAGTGCTGATGAGGATGTGGAGAAAAAGGAACCCTAGTTCACTGCTGGTGGGAATGCAGACTGGTGCAGCCACTGTGGAAAACAGTATGGAGTTTTCTTAAATAATTAAAAATGGAACTGCCTTACCACCCAGCCATCCCACTTATGGGAATATACCCTTAGAATCTTAAAACACCATCAAAAGAATATTTGCACCTCTGTGTTCATAGCAGCATTATTTCCAATAGCTAAGATCTAGAAACAGCCCAAGTGCCCATCATTAGATGAGTGGGTAAAAAATCCTGCGGTACATTTATACCATTGAATACTATGCAGCAGTAAAATATAAGGCTCTCTTACCTTTTGGGACAGCATGGAGGAATCTGGAGGTTATTATGCTAAGCGAAATTAGGCAGTCAGAGAGTGACAAATATAACATGATCTCACTCATGTGCAATCTACTGAACAAAGTAAGTCTTGGAGACATGGCTACATGAAACACAGACTGACAGATGGCAGATGGGAGGGTGTTAGGAGGGATGAGATTAATCAATGAGCATATATGAATAGTCCATAGACACAGAAAATAATGTATTGAAGGCCTGGAGTTGGGCAGGAGATGGGTTGAGGGTGGCAAAGGGGGAAATCTATAATACTTTCAAAAATAAAGATAAGTTTAATAAATAAATATATGAAGAACAGAATTGAACTTCTGTGTGCTCATAGGCATGTGAGGCTGCTTTGTCGAGGACAGTAATCTGAAAATTGCCATGGCAAAGCAAATTCTTGGTCTGAGAGCCGTTTTTGAAGGCAGCGGAACTAAAACTTATTCTGTTAAGCTTTCCAAGCTTCATTAGGCAGAGGGGCCAATGAGTGCTGAAACCGCCATATTAGAATGAAGTATAAAATCAGATTCAGGAGACATCACAGGGGCCACTCCAAGAAAGGAGCTGATGGGTGCCTTATGTGTTTATATTACACATGGTGATTCTGGGGCGGGGCGGGGGGGGGGGGTAGTCCCTGATTCCCCATCTGTTGTTAGGTCATCTGTATTGTTGGAAGTGCCAGACTCAAGTCTGAGAAGTTCTCCAGGTGTGCATGTGTGAAGGTTTTGGCAAAAGGAAAAGGAATTACTGTTTGAGGGTATACAGCCTGGAAGTAACAATGCCAGTATGAGGGAGGACTGATCCATGCTACGCATCCTGCTCCCAGCTCGGCTGAACTCTGAACTTTGGGACATGGGCTTGGTTGAGATGGGAGTCAGTGCTGGTGAAGGGAGAGCATGTGACGGCAGGATTTGGATTTGCCCCTGGGTGGGGCCCTTGTGGGTCAGACGTGCTCATGTCCAGCTTTTGGAGGGGTCTCTAATGGTGCCGGCACTGTGGTGAGTTATAAAAAGAGTATGTCTGGTCAAGGAGGGCAGGGTGTATTGTGGGCCTGGACGAATGAGGGGCCAAAGGAGGCGTGAAATCTCTCTGTCCTTAGGCCACTCTGTCCTTGGGGAAACACAAAGGTGACAGATGAGAAAAGGGCTCTAAAATTAAATGTGTGGACGTGGGGAACATGGTGGAATTTTAGGCTCTAGTGCATTTGCAAGAACCATTTGCAATTATTCACCTGCAGTGAGAATGTTTAATCATGGTGGTACACAACCTCATATCCCAGGAGCACCCAAATGACCATGTCTGCACAAGTAAACAATCCACATTCCACGGTGCATGTGAGAGCAGGAGACAGAAACCTTTCACTCTGTCACTGTATAAAGAGGCAGTGTTTCAATAGGGTGTTTTATTCATAATCACCATCAGACCTGTGTTTTAGGCATGCAGTACATCTTCTAGAGGTATGAAAGCATAATCTTTATTACTGTTGATTAAGAATGCAGTTTCATTAATAGTTGGTCTGATACAATGGCATTTGTGTGACTATTGAACCAAGTACAGACTTAAAAATTTTTTTTTAAATAGCCCTGGCTGTTTTGGCTCAGTGGATAAAAAAAAATCCAGTTCTTTCATTGATATAAAAGAACCTCTTTCTTTACAATCGTAGAGTACCTACTATGTACTATCATTATTCTATGGACATTTTTATGAAGAGACAGTCCTTTCCCCACTGTATGCTCCTATATGTTCTTGGATCCTGTGTTGTGTACAGCTTTCTCCATCTGGTTTGGTTGGTATGACAGGTGCAGGGAGCAGGATTTGAGACTTTTCTTGCTGTTTCCCTCTGTTTTGTTTTTAGTTTTTTTATTAACTTAATTTTACTGGAAGAAGCCACTGTTGAGTGGCTAGCACTCAAGGGCTCCTGGGCTCCTGACAGCCCCTAACCAGGGCTTCCCACAGCCTGGATTCCTGTATACACACACACACACACACACACACACACACACACACAAATACACTAGAGACCCGATGCACAAAATTCATGCAAGGGGCTTGGCCCTTGCTGCTGTGGCGGTTTGCCTTGACCCTCACAGCCCTGGCTTTGTCTGGAATGATGTCCAGAAGGATTTCCAGAAGGTCGTTTGGCTGTCTGGTATAATTAGCATATTAAGCTTTTATTATCTATATTAATAAAAGGGAAACATGCAAATTGACCATCCCTCCGCTATGCCCACCAGCCAATCAGGGTGAGTATGCAAATTAACCAAACAAAGATGGAAGTTAATTTGCATGCACAGGCATGGAGCAAAGACTGAAGGCTCCTGCCCCAGCAAAGACTGAAGACTGAAGATTGAAGATGCTTGGCTTCTCCGCTGCACCCGGTGTCAAGCGCCCCAGAGGTGATGGCGGCTGCAGGCTCCAGGACCATCACTGCAGGGCGAGAGTAGAGTGGGTGGCTTGGAGAACTTTGCAGAGTGGAAGGCTGCCAGAAGGAGAGCAGAACGAGAGGGCTGGCGGCTTGGAATTAATTCACAGAAGAAAAAAAAAGATCATGGAAAAGAAATAGGTGTGACCTGTTTAGATTAAAGTAATCAGGTACACCTTCTCAGTGATGGTGATGATAACATGTGAGATAGAACAGAGTGTGAAACTTCCTGGGGTCAGAAGCAGCATGTGGCCTCCAAGGGTGTAAGGAGTCCAGTGAGTGAGAGCAGCCAGGGAGTGGGACATGGGTGGGAAATTAGGTGAAAGAGGGAGCAGAGGCCAGATGTCCACCATAGTTTATTCAGATAAATCTTAAAATAATTACTTTGGCATGCCCAGCCTACATGGCTCAGTGATTGAGCATGGACCTATATACAAGGAGATTGAGGTTCAATTCCCTGTCAGGGCACATGCACGGGTTGATCCCTGGTAGGAGGCATGTGCCGGAGGCAGCTGATCAATGATTCTCTCTCATCATTGATGTTTCCAGCTCTCTCTCCCTCTCCCTTCCCCTCTGAAATCAATAAAAAAAATATTTTTAAAAAATTACCTTGCAGCCTGAGTTTTCCCTAAGTCATGTTTAGTTATGTTAACCATTATCACTCCAGGATTAAGCAGTGTCTGTGAATGGGTTTAACCAGCATTCCACCCAGGTGAACACTATAATTTGGTGATAAGAATGTAGTTACGATAGGTCGTAGTAATCTACATGACCCTTGATGTTCGCTAAGGTATGCCAGAACATTGTACTAGGGCTAAACAGTGTACTTTGCACTTACAAAGAAAGTGTTTTCATAATATTTTTTCAGAAAAATGATGTTTATTAGTGTAAGTTGTGAATTTAATAATCCTATACTTTAATAATCCTATACTTTTTAATAATCCTATACTTTGTTTTCTACGTGTACACACACACACACACACACACACACACACACATAAAATTGTTATGTGGGTATAAATGAATTGATGGAAGATAAATTAAGATTACGTATGTCATTACCTAGCCCAGTCCTGGACTTATATTTAGTAAATATTAGTTTATTTCCTTCATCTTTTACATGTCAGGCACTGCATTAGACACTTTATTTGTATCTTACATAAGACAGTAAATTTATTTTATTTTGCCTTCATCCACATAAGAATGGGGGATATAAAATTATTCTCAAGTCTCACAAGTAACATTATTTTATACTATAAAGGGAAATGTCTAAAATACCCTGGAAATGTAAGCCAAAATGAAATACATAGCAAGAAGATTTTATAACTTTCTATAGGAACGCTATGAACAAATGTATGCCAGTAATATAGATGACTTCCACAATTGGTGTAAATTATTATACACAGTGGGGCAAAAGTAGGCTTACAGTGGTTCATATGGAAAAAGACATGCAGGCTATGATTATTAAAATAGCTTTATTAACTCTGTTTTGCATATTCACAACCATAAATCTACTTTTGCCCCACCCTATACATAGGAGGTTTTTACAACAGCCTGGTAACACAGCCAGTTTTTCCCTACCTACAACCTCTTGCCTATCACCTGAGGCAAGGGTGCTCAATCTTGGCTGCTTATGAGGATCACCTGGAGAGCTCTTAAAGTCTCCATGACCAGGCGTCTTCTGAGATCAAACAAACTCAATCTCAGGGGCAGGAGCCTGGCATGTCTGTCTTGAAAGCTCCCTGGGTGGTTTCAGTTGGGCTGGCAAAGTTGAGAATCACTGTGCTAGGGTCCTCCATGTAGCAATAGAGGGCTATCTTCAAAAATGCATGCACTTGGCTTTTCAAAAAATGTCTGTCCCTCTTCAAATCCTACTCTGCTTTCAAGTCTTCAAAGAATTGGTGGCTGCATTGTGAAGCCTTCCCATTTGACATAGCCTTTGATATTCAATCTGCTCTTGTTATGCCCAGATTTCAGGATCCCCAATAGACCACCAGGGAGCCAGCTGAGTCCGATGCAAGACGCAAAAGAGTCTTTATTCGAGTTAACTCGGACTCCCCGTCTACCCCATTCGCCGACACAGTGGCAGGAAGCAGAGAGTGAGTCAGCTCTGTGGGGAGAGGGCTTTTATAGTAAGGGGAGTAGAGAGGACTGTGGGCCCTGCTGATTGGCCAGGAGCAAGTCGGTGTCTTGTTACACAGGATGTGGTCGTATCTATGGCGCGCACTTCCCTTGATTATCATTGGTTAGTTTAAAGAAATCCTAGGTGTGGCTAGCAGTCTTGGGCTTCTTCCGGGAAGAAGCTCATTGCTGAGCACATGGCTCTGCCCCAAAATGGAGGATTCGGGGCAAGATGGAGGGCGCAGCCCTCGCCCTTTCACTCTGTGCATAGCTTTATTATAGCTCACACAGAAATAGTCATTCCTAATGGGAGGAAAAATGAAATATTAAACTGAAGGCAAGTTCCTTGAGGGCAGGGAGACGGATAGATGATAGATAGGTAGATAGATAGAGGTATCCTATATAATAAAACCCTAATATGCAAATCAACCAGATGACAGAATGACTGGTTGCTATGGGTGGGTCCTAAGCTGGAAGGTGGACATCTCCTGAGGGGTCCTGGACTGACAGAGGGTGCAGGCCAGGCTGAGGAACCTCCCCCCCCCAGCCCCCAGTGCACAACATTTGTGCACCGGGCCTCTAGTACTATATAATAAAAGCCTAATATGCTAAGTATACGGTTGTCCAATCAGCTGTTCAAACAATCAAAGTGTAATATGCTAATGATATGCTAAGGCCACTCAACCGCTCTTTATGACATGCACTGACCACCAGGGGGCAGATGCTCCAACCAGTAGGTCAGTTTGCTGCTGGGGTCCTGCCAATCGGGACTGAACGAGACAGGACAGGCATGCCCTAGAGCAGCCGTGGGCAAACTACGGCCCTCGGGCCAGATCCGGCCTGTTTGAAATGAATAAAACTAAAAAAAAAAAGACCGTACCCTTTTATGTAATGATGTTTACTTTGAATTTATATTAGTTCACACAAACACTCCATCCATGCTTTTGTTCCGGCCCTCCAGTCCAGTTTAAGAACCCATTGTGGCCCTCGAGTCTAAAAGTTTGCCCACCCCTGCCCTAGAGCCTTCCCGCAGTTCCTCTCCAGCTGGCCAACCTCCCGAGTCCCTCCCTGGCCCCAATTGTGCACTGGTGGGGTCCCTTGCCCTGGCCTGCACCCTCTCGCAATCCAGGACCCCTTGGGGAATGTCAGAGAGCCTATTTCAGCCTGATCCCACAGGCCAGGCTGAGGGACCCCACTGGTGCATGAATTCATGCACCGGGCCTCTAGTTTCATTCATATATATATATATATATAATTTCAGAGAGGAAGGTGGGGGGTCAATTGGGGGAAACGGAGACATATGTAAAGCTTTAGATAATAAATTTTTTAAAAAGTTCACATCTTTTAAAAATAAGAGAGAGAGGAAGGGACAGGGAGAGAGAGATAGAAACATCAATGATGAGAGAGAATCATCAATTGGCTGCCTCCTGCAGGCCCCACTCTGGGGATCAAGCCCTCACCTGCACATGTGCCCTGACTGGGAATTGAACCGTGACCTCCTGGCTTATAGGCCCATGCTCAACCACTGAGCCACACCAGTCGGACCTGTGGACGTACATTTTAAATTATCTTGGGTATATGGGTGGAATTGTGTCATAACGATAAGTTAATTTTATTTTTTTTGAGGACTTGTCAAGCTCTTCTCTAAAGCAGCCACATCATTTTATATTTTCACCTGCAATGCACAAGGGTTTTAATTTCTCAACTTTTTCGTGGCATCTCATGGTTTTGATTTGCGTTCTTTAATGACTAATAATAGTAAGCATTTTTTCTCATTTGGTGTTTGTTCACTGGTATATCTTGTCTTGATAATTGTCTATTCATTTGTTACATATGTATTTATATTAGGTAATTTATCTTTTTTGGCTTGTTTTAAGTATTCTTTGTTTAGGTAAATTTAATACAATTTCCCCCTATGTTGTAGATTGTCTTTTCACTTTCTTGATAGTGTCCTTTGATACACAACTTTTAAATTTTAACAAAATTTTATTCTGGGAAGGGTTGAGTGAGCTTTTTGTTTAGTATCTAAGAATGCATTGCCCAATCTAATGTTAGGATAATTTATACCTATGATTTCTGGTGCATATTATAAGTATAATCAAGTCAGGAAATCTATCAAAATGGCTCCTTAGTTTCACAGCATGAAATAATCCTTCCTAGTATCAGCACTAACATTTACAATAAAGATGGGAAAGTTTTGATCCACTCTTCAGTAATAAACAAATATCACAGTTATAAATATTGGAGAACATTTTTACAAATATAATGACTTTGGAAGGTGTTTAGGAAGGATGAATCTTCACTAAGCATGAGAATTTCCTACTATGGAAAGATGCCTTAAAATATACTGAACTGGGCCCTGGCTGGTTTTGCTTGTGGTTAGAGCGTGGGCCAGTGGACTAAAGGGTGGAAGGTTCAATTCTGGTCTAGAGCACCTACCTTGGTTTTGGAATCAATCCTGGGCCCAGTCGGGTGCCTACAGGAGGCAAACCATTGATTTCTTTCTCTTACATTGATGTTTTTGTCTTTTTGTCTTTCACCTTTTCTTCCACTCCCTCTAAAAATCAATGGAGAAAATATCCTTGGTTGATGATTAACCGGAAAAAAAAAAAGAAGAAAAATAAATAATGAATTGGACCCTGGCTGGTGTGACTCTGTTGGTTGGGTGTCATCCTTACACTGAAGGGTTGCTGGTTTGAATCCCAACCAGGGCACATGCCTGGGTTGCTGGCTAGAACCCAGTAGGGGGTGTGCAAGAGGTAGCCAATCCATGCTTCCTTCTCACATCGATGTTTCTCTCCCCATCTCCCTTTCCTGCTCAGAAAAATCAATAAAAATATTTTTTTAAATAATGAATTGGGAAATGTATTTTTCCAAAGGTTGAACATTACTGAAGTTCAGTAAGTATCTAAAAGAATGCCTAAAAATAATGTGGCAAAATTCTTATACAAATTTCAATACTTGGGGATCATCATGATATTAAGTTTGGAATAAAATCTTACAACTTTTATGAGTCATGATGTTCAAACCTTACAAAATATTAGGTAAGTCAAATGTAATAAATGTTGAAAGAGTATAACAAACGCATAACCTTGGGAAACATCACATAATGTATATGGGCAGTGACACCTTTAAATTTATTATATGTTAAAGGAATTTTTATCCAAAATGCCTTTATCTCATCAAAAATTCTTATTCGCAAGAAATGTTGCACATGTAGGGATTTGAGAGAAACATGCATTTCATGATGGCTATTATTTCATATATATCCTATATAATAAAAGGCTAATATGCAAATCAACCAAATGGCAGAACGACCGGTTGCTATGACGCACACTGACAGTGCACTCCCACAGGGGGAGCGCCACTCAGCCAGAAGCCAGGCCCATGGCTGGCGAGTGCAGCGGCAGTGGCAGGAGCCCCTCCCGCCTCCGAGGCAGTGCTAAGGATGTCCAACTGACGGCTTAGACCCACTCCCCACGTGGGAGTGGGCCTAAGCTGTCAGTCAGACATCCCCCTGAGGGCTCCCAGACTGTGAGAGGGCACAGGCTGAGCTGAGAGACCCCCCTCAAGTGCATGAATTTCGTGCACTGGGCCCCTAATATATATATATATATATATATTCCCTTAAAGTCTATTGAAAGTTTAAGAGACCTTTGGAAGTTTGATAAGATTGCTTAATTTTCTGTAGGGTTCATCTAAAAGAGGATAGACGTTTCTACCAAATGCCCTTAGAAATATTGCAGAAATATTCTACAGATGAAAACAAATTCAAGTGTCTACTAGAAAGGTATATATACTTCACTGGGGTTTATTATCCACATTAACAGAACCTCATGAATAGAAAACAAACACGAAAAGCTAAAGTATAAAAAATAGATAAAAATACTCTTTCTAGTTGCTCTTGGATAAATATAAATTTGAGATTACATTATATATAGAAATCAATGTCAAATGAATTACAATAACACAGAAGTCTATCTCAACATAGGAATTTGAGTTTATCATTCACCTTGTGTTGACTATGTAAATAATAATATAATTTATATCTATTTGTAAAATTTATTGCTGTATTTTTAAAGAAAAATACTCACTTAGATGGTGACTTAAATTACCACATGCTTCCTCCCTCCAGGTCTCGTCCTTATAAAATTCTGTAAAACTGAGCACAGGACAGCACAGGCTGAGTGGGGACCAGTAATGGAAATGGTGTCCTGATAAATGTTGGTATGTGCTGGCATATCTTTCAAAGGTAGAATTTTGAATTTCATACAGGTAGAATTTTTAATTTTACATTCAAGTTCGCATCGTCTGCACAGACTCCTTGCTTCATGAAATTGCTTATTCGGATGGTTCCTCCATCCAATGATCGTTCCCCCACAACTCGCTATGGAAGTCCAGGTTCCCAGAACCCAGAGCGGGAGTTCAGCCGCATCTCTACCAAGGCGCGCAGGTGTGTCCACTAGCGGTTTTGAGTAAATCCGTTGTCAACCTGTTAAAAAAAAAAAAGAGGGAGAGATTCATTTTAGCTTCCAACATAAGTGGCCCACGGGACTCTAAGTAAATTTTACATTAAACTGTTTGAAACATCTACTTAAAGTGGGCAGGGAATAGCCCTGCTTCACAGGCCAAAAAGACTTTGAACACATGGAGGCGGGGCCCAGCCATAACCCCCGCGGCGCGGAGCCTG
>NW_005367210.1:1274651-1294212 GCF_000412655.1 Myotis brandtii
CGGCGCGCACGCGCAGTTGTTTGTAAACCCGGAAGCGACTAAGGCGGAGGGAAGGTAACTGGGATTGTTGGTCTTTCTCATTTAAACCCAGCATCTCCGCCCACGGTCCTGTACAGGTGAATCCGGGGGTCGCGGCGGACCTTAAAGCCCCCACACCCGCGTCTCCAAGGCGGTGAGTCTCGCGTCCCCGTAAGAGGTTGGAGCCCTGAGGGCTCTGCCTTTGCGCTGAGGTTTCCGCGTTAGTTTCTGGTTAAATTCTTTCTGCATCCGCCCTGCCTCTGCATTTTCCTCTTTGGGGCCACTGCACAGCGCCTGCCTCGGATGGTTTTCTTGCCTCAAACCTTCCACTGGAGAGCCTTCCCACCCCAGGCCATTTAAAGTCCAGGGAGATGGACTCAAACCCTCTGCGCCCTCCTTCAGCCTCGGACTCTCCAGGCCAGTTAAGGCCCGGATTCCTCCCTGGCCTGGGATTCTGCAATCCCCTCCTTTCCAGAGACTCCCCCCCCCCCCCCCCCAACTCTGCATTTAGTATCTAAAAGGCCAGATGCCAAGGAAGGGCACAGGTTTCCGTGAGACGGGATTTGGGCTAGAACAGCACTGGGTGTCGCAGTGTTACCCGTCGGGGTCTGGGCCACGGGTGGTGTGTGGGTTCTTGGCTTCGGGTAGGAAGACTTCACCGCAGGAGCCCGGTGGCTTTGCGAGTGTGTTTATTAAAGCTGGGACAGTGCGATGAAAGGAGGGCTTGGGGTGAGGGAGGCCACAGGGGAGGACCTCAGCCGGCTGCGTTGGCTCTGAGAGATGGAGGTCAGGGACAGAAGTCGGGCAGGAAGGCGGCCCCGGACCCGGGTTCAGGGGGTGAACCTCAGACGAGCTGCTGCTGCCCCGCTTCCCTGCATGCAAGTCTCCTGTGGCCCCTCGGCTTTTAGGAGGTGCTGCCTGTGGAGGAGGAAGTCAGGGAAGGGAAAGGTGTGGGTGTGGGTGTGGGAGGGGCGTTCCCCCGCTTTCCTGGATCCCTTGCCTTGAGGCTCTGTTTAAAATCCGTCCTTGGCCGGCTGGACCTAGGGGAGGTCTCAGGGGAGGGTCTTTACCGAACAGCCATTAGCTTTTCCGATGTGCCCTTTCATAACGCCGATTCATCAAAATGTGGGTAAAAGGGACCAGGGTTCTTTTCTGGTTAGTTTTGTTTTCATGAATGTCATTCAAGGTGGACTGGGACCAAGGAGTGAGGGCCCTGGGACAGTCCGGCATGTGCAAGTCATTTGCCCCTAAATGTCCTGGGTTAGGGAAGATAAAGCCTGGTGACCCTATTAGCTGGCTGTGAGTTCCTTCCTCAAAGTGTTGGCCTTGTGTGATGATTTTGTCTCAGTTTCCCTTTTTCCACTTGTCAAGGAATTTCCCTGCCCTATTACTAGGAAGCAGTGCCTTCCCAGGGGAGGCCAGGAAGAGGCCTAATTCAGGGAGAGGAGGATTATGAGAAAGATGATGAGAAAGAAATCAAGTAGTGAGAGGGCAGAACGGTCAGTGAGGGGTCTATAGAGAGATGGCGAAGTTGAGGATGCAGGAGGGTCTTGTAAAGCAATGGGAAGTGTGATAGAGGAACTCGGGAAAGTAGCAAATGGAGAAAGAAAACAGACCCATGGAGGAATGGGAGAAGTCCAAACACTTGAAGGGGAGCAGAAAGGGAGAGGAGTCCTCGTTAGCAGAAGTGGGGGCCACAAAGGGGAAGTCACTTCAGATTGTTAGAGGGAAACCCCTGGTTGGGCTCGGGCTGCCAGTATGGAGGGCAGGGTTGAATCCTATTAGGCGTTTATTGAGAAGGCCAGCCAACCAAGAAGACTGGGCGCTTACTAGTACAAGCCTTCAAATCCTGTCTTCCAGCACGGTGCAGGGGATAGGGTTATAAAGGGGAAGGGGCGAGGGGGAGGCTGGGAAGGGATGCTGCTACGGGTAGCCCTGGAGGTCCCCAGACATCAGCTATTGTCATCAGAGGGTGAGATGATGTTGATGAGACGATGCTTTGACTCCTGGTGGGTCAGTCTGACCCTGCTTATTGGTTCTGCTTGCTGGATTCACAGCTGAGTCACCTCCTTAATCACTTGCAAAGGAGTTTAAGAAAAACTTAACCCCCTATTCACATAAGTATACGTGTTCTAAGATTTAAAATGATATGATTACTTTTCAGATTAACTCAGGTGCTCTATCAGATTATAAGTCTCCCTATCCAGATGGAGTCAGGAGAAAACGAGTTGGGTGAGACCAGTGTAGGAATGGAAAGGGAGGAAGGGATGACACAGCAGAGGCAGAAACAAAACTGAGAGCTTAGCCAGGTAGGGATATTGAAGTTTGTTTTTTTAAAATATGTTTTTATTGATTTCAGAGAGGAAGGGAGAGGGAGAGAGAGATAGAAACATCAATGATTGAGAATCACTGATCAGCTGCCTCCTGCACACCCCCTACTGGGGATTGAGCCCGAAACCTGGGCATGTGCCCTTGACAGGAATCGAGCCTGGGAAGCTTCAGGCCTACAGGCTGACGCTCTATTCACTGAGCCAAACCAGCCAGGGCTTGAAGCTTTAATCAGTACCTTGGAATAGTACCCTTTTAAAAGATAAGATCCTTAAAGAGATAATCAGTTTAAAATAAGAACTTTAGCAGAAACCGGTTTGGCTCAGTGGATAGACTAGAGCGTCGGCCTGCAGACTGAAAGGTCCCAGGTTCGATTCCGGTCAAGGGCATGTACCTGGGTTGCGGGCACATCCCCAGTAGGAGATGTGCAGGAGGCGGCTGATTGATGTTTCTAACTCTCTCTCTCCCTTCCTCTCTGTAAAAAATCAATAAAATATATTTTTTAAAAAAATAAGAGCTTTAATAGTGGGCCCTCCTCGAATATGTCCTCATGAAAAGCAGAAATCTGGACCTGGCTGGCATTGTTTCAGCTTTGGCCTGTGCACCGAAAGGTCGCCAGTTTGATTCCTGGTCAGGGAACACATGCAAGTTTCATGTTTGTTGGCTGGAGGCTATGCATGGATGTTTTTCTCACACATTGATGTTTCTCTCTCTCTCTCTAAAAGGTCATTAAAACATATATTTTTGGGGAAAAAATCTGGACATAGAGATATGCATAGAGGGAAAAGGTACTAGTTTTTTCTTCCCCAGAACACTGGTGATATAAACTGGCTCGATGTTAATGAGAAATAATGACTTGGACCTATTTACCTGCTTACCCGCAGTTAAAAGCATAAACGTCCCCATGAATATTCAGGGCTGCTCTGAGGATTTATTATAGTGAAATCTGTTGTATTTTAGGAATTTCTTTTCTATTTCTTTCATAACAATTGTGTTTGCTAGATTGCATCAGATTTGGGGGCTTTTTCTCTTATTAATTTAATCCTATTTCCTTCTTTTAAGTTTAATCATATGACTATTAAGTTTATAGATTTTTAAACTTATGTGTCATAGTAAGTACTTTTAATGTGTTAACCCTGTATAAATCCAGGTTTAGAATTCCCACAAGATAGTCAAACCCACAGGAACAAACTTTTGAGGAAAGATTAGTGTTGCCAGAGGCTAGGGAGACTGGAAATGGGAGTTGCTATTTAGGGTTACACATTTTGATTTTTCGAAGACGAATAAGTTCCAGAGATCCTTGGTACAACATTATGCCTGTCATGAACACTATTATATTGTGCACTTAAAATTTTATAGAAAGGGTAGAGCCTGTTCGAAGTGTTCTTACCATATTAAAATAGTAACAAGAACAACAGTATGTATTTGGGGGTCATTTGGAGAAAGTGAAAATGAGTGGGTTGTGAATACTGTTATATCTTGACAGACTTCTAGGTTATGCTCCTTTGGTTCATTTTCAAACAAAGCTGTAATGTTAACGCCTTTCTTCTCCTTGTCCTTTGGAGATTGAGACTCCACTCACCTGTGGGCAGTGGGTCAGGCAGAAGATTTTCCTGTTGTTCCACTTGGTCCATGGTAGGGGACGGGGCGAATTCCTGGGGACTCAGGTTAGTTTGTGAAGGTTCTGAGGCAGGCACCTCACACAACCCTGTTGCCACCATGTGGTTTCCCTCTCCCTGTTGCACCTGCAAAAATATCCCAGAACCTGGTCATGCCCATTCCAGAACAACTCCAACACTAGGAATCCACCCTGGGGTCCTGCCCTTCTAGAAGTTCCTAGCCCAGCTTCTTACACAGGTCTCGGGTGTGTTGTGTCTAGTATCTCCCTAGCCCACTGCTACTGAAAACAGATCTTGGGGAGCAATGTTACCTCTGGCAGGAACTAGTTAAAGATGCCATTTCATGGGCCTCACTGCTGATTACAGCATCTTAGCTTTTTAGAAGGGGCCTTGGTTCCCAAGGGTTCTGCCTATGCATTAAAACTGTAGAAGAAATGCTTAGCTAAATGGTCTCCTCCCATTAGATCATTTGATGATAAGAAATAACATTACTGTGCCCTCCCCCACAGAGTTGGACAACTGGTCTGGGAGAAACATCATTGTTTTAGTGTGCTCCAGGTGATTCAAAAGTGAGGCCAGTGTTTAGCAGAAGGGCTCTTTGCCCCAAGACTTTTGTGAGAGTTCAGAACCAGGGAGATAACAGGGTACTCTGTAGGATATGGAGGGGGCAGGAGGACAGCCCATATCCTCATTGCTGGGTTGAAATTTGTGCATGTCTGTGGCAGGGGATATCATGGGTAAACAGGAGAGAAAAAACTCACAGTTTTAGCTTCATGTAGGATCTCATTGTTTCTGAATCTCTCCTGTGACAAAGGATGACGGAGTGTGACATTTTTCAACATTTTAAGGTCCTTCTGCCCATGACTGTGGAAGGAAGACATATTCTCAAGAGACAGGTGTGATTCATCAACATACGTTCCCCCGTGAAGACAACCCAGAGCAGGAGGAGGAAGAGGACAACATGGCTGCTCCTCAGGTAAATGCCCTGTCTTGGGTCAGTTCTGTGTTTGCATTTCTTTCTAAAGTTGGTGGATTTAGAAACTGCAAATCTTTACTCTCTATTTCTGATGATCTTGCAAAGCAAGTTAGTTTTCAACTACTTAACTTTTTTTTCTTCTTATAATTGTCCAAGTTCCCTCTTTGAAATGTTACTGGCATTTGGTGTTTTGGGGTTTCTGAATACAGAAATCAAGAGTATCAAGCATGCCCTAGCTGGTTTGGCTCAGTGGATAGAGCGTCGGCCTGCGGACTGAAAGGTCCCAGGTTCGATTCCGGTCAAGGGCATGTACCTTGGTTGCGGGCACATCCCTAGTGGGAGGTGTGCAGGAGGCAGCTGATTGATGTTTCTCTCCCATCGATGTTTCTAACTCTCTATCCCTCTCCCTTCCTCTCTGTAAAATATCAATAAAATATATTTTTTTTAAAAAAGTATCAAGCAGAGAGATTTCTGGGCAAATTTTATTAGACTTATGTTTGAGGATAAGGGATAAAACACAGAAGAAAGGAATGTTCTCTAAACCAATTCAGGGACTTGTGCTGCTTGGCTTTTTTTATTTTTTATTGATTTCAGAGAAGAAGGGAGAGGGAGAGAGAGATAGAAATATCAATGATGAGAGAGAATCATTTATCTGCTGCCTCCTGCACACCCCCTACTGCGGAATGAGCCCGCAACCTGGGCTTGTGCTCTTGACCGGAATTGAACCCGGGACCCTTCAGTTCCCAGACCAACGCTCTATCTACTGAGCCAAACCGCATAGGGTTGCTTGTTGGCTTTAATAAGCTTGGGACAAAATGGGCTTTTTCAAGATGGCCTGCTTGTGGAATTTTCCATTTCAGGGTGGGTTGACTTCCTTTACCAACTGGGTTTTCAGGTTGTTAGCGCCTGCATTATGGGGGAGCTATGGCAATGTAGTTCACTAGAGCCACCCCAGGAAGTTCATGTAGCAGTCAAACCCGGATCAACTGCTCATGGGCATCAGTAGTTTCAACATCTGCAGGGAAGCAGGTATTTGGAAAGGAGATAAAGTCAGCTACCTCTGCATTTTTGAGTAGGGAGCTGAGGTGTGATGACTTCCCTATATGTCTCAGGGATACTTTTTTCTTATGTCCCACAACCTTCTCTTTATTGTTTCCATCCAGGTTCCCTATAGGGAATGAAGAACTCTCACCATAAATTAATGACCATTGTTGTGGAGGAAGATACGTTCTTCTACCATAAATGTTCTTTTAGCT
This sequence comes from Myotis brandtii, assembly GCF_000412655.1. Classification (NCBI taxonomy): domain Eukaryota; kingdom Metazoa; phylum Chordata; class Mammalia; order Chiroptera; family Vespertilionidae; genus Myotis; species Myotis brandtii. The sequence goes on from NW_005367210.1 coordinate 1,280,849, forward strand.
GGTCTAATCAGTTACATGTGACATGTATGGGAGCTCCACACACAGGACAGAGTCAGAGACCCCACATGCAAGAGAGGTTCCGAGACTGCAAGGGAAATTTGGTATATGAGACATTCTGAGCCTGGCATCAGTTAATGCACCTTGGGACATCAGAAGATCTTTGACCGGAGATCGCATGTTCAGAAGTATTAGTTTGCCTACCATCTAGATAGGTAAAAAGTCATTTTTGGTTTTAACCTGTATCATGGGTCAGGCTCCTAATTAAAATTCTTCTGGCTATTTAAAGGGAGAGCAGAAGTTTCTCTTGAGTCCACAGGGTCTTGGTGCCTTTAGTTCAACATAATCCTTAGACATTGAAGCACATCTTAAGGTGCCTTGTTTTGAACCCCTGCACCGTCAACTTATGAAAACATTTTCTTTGTGACAGACCAACATGGGAAGGCATTGCTATCCAAGGTTTCTATTGAGATAGGTTGTGTAGAAGGGAAATGTAGGTTTTAAATTTATGTGGCTGCAATATGTGATCTTGAGGACAGGATTGAGAAAATGCATATTTAATCAGGATTGCCTTAGTAGCCCCAGAAAGTTCTGAAAAGGAAAAATCGTTAGAAGAAACTTGCTCACTACATTAATAAGAAAGCCTTACTTTTTTTTTTTTTTTTTAAGAATTCATTTTTCCTCTTTATTGTTGAAAGTATTACAGATGTCTCCTTTGTTTGTTTGTTGGTTTGTTTGTTTTACCCATTGACCCCCTCCACCCTGAACCCGCCCCTCCCAGGCCTTCACCACTATTTTCTGTGTCCATATATGCATATAAGTTCCCCAGTTAATCACTCCTCACCCACCTCCCTGGCCCTACCTTCCTTCTGAAATTTGTCAGTCTGTTCCGTGCTTCTATGTCTTTGGATCTTTTTTGTTTATCAGTTTATTTTGTTCATTAGATTCCATATATGAGTGAGATCATGTGATACTATCTTTCTCTGACTGGCTTATTTTGCTTAGCATAATACTCTCCAGGTTCATCCATTTGCTGTAAATGGTAAGAGTTCTTTCTTTTTATAGTGACCTTTGTGGTCTCTTGTGATGGCCTTCATTTTAAAGTCTGTTTTGTCGTATATGAGTATTGCTACTCCAGCTTTTTTTTTTCTTTTTCATTTGCATGGAAAATTTTTTTCCATTCCTTCACTCTCATCCTGTGTATGTATTTTGTTCTGAGGTGGGTCTCTTGTAGACAGCATATAGTTGGGTCATGTTTTTGTATCCATTCAGCTACCCTATGCCTTTTTGTAGTAGCACTCAATCCATTTACATTTATAGTTCTTATTGATAGGTACTTATTTATTGCCATTTTAATTCTGCATGCCTAGGTTTCTCCATTTCTTTTCATTACAGCAGTCCCTTTAGCATTTCTTGTAATGCCGATTTGGTGGTGATGTACTCTGTTAGCCTTTTTTTTTGTCCAGGAAGCTCTTTATTTGACCATCTATTTTGAATGATAGCCTTGCTGGATATAGTAATCTTAGTTTCAGAGCCCTGCTTTCTATTACCTTGAGTACTTCATGCCATTTCCTTCTGGCCTGTAGAGATTCTAATGAGAAATCAAGTGTCAGCCTTATGGGAGCTCCTTTGTAGGTAACAGTTTGCTTTTCTCTTGCTGCCTTTAAGAGTCTCTCTTTGTCTTTAATTTTTGGCATTTTAATTATGATGTGTCTGGGTGTGGACCTGTTTGGGTTCTTCTTGCTTGGGATTTTCTGTGCCTCCTGAACTTGTGTGCCTTTTTCCATTACCAGGCTAGGGAAGTTTTCTGCCATTATTTCTTCAAACACATTCTCTATCCTTTTCTTCTTTTCTGCCCTTCCTGGCACACCTGCTATTCTAATATTGTTGTGTTTCTTGTTGTCCCACAGCTCCCTTAAGCTGTCCTCCTGTTTTTTAATTGTTTTTTCTTTTCAGTTCTCTGATTGAGTAAATTTTTTTTATACCCTGTCTTCTAATTCACTGATTTGATCCTCAGCTTCCCCTAATCTGCTCTGTATTCCATTGTGTTTATTTGTGCTATATCATTCTTTATTTCTGTTTTCATAGTTACTATATCTTTTCTCATACTGTTAAGCATCTTTACCATCATTACTCTTACCTCTGTTTCAGATAAATTTATTACCTCTGCTTCATTTATCTCTTATGCTGGAAAATTCTTTTGTTCTTTCATTTGGGGGTTGTTTCTTTGTCTCCTCATTTTGGCTGCCTGTTTGGATTTGTGACTGTGTATTAGGTAGATCCTCTACGTCTCTCAATCTCTCATGCAGGATAGTATCAAACACTGTTTCTGACTAATTAGGTCAGGCAAAGACTCAAAGCCTCCAGAGAATGCCTCTGCCTATAGAATGATAGGATTCCTCTTGTCTTGTCCTCAGGTGTGGTGAGAGATTTTTTCAGCAGGGTGGGGCAGTTGCTTCTGCCTGGAGGCTCTTTGTTATTTTTAATCTCTTAAGTGACCTCAGGACAAAGTGTTTTCCAATAGGGTGGGTCAACTGTCTTCCCCCCAGGTAAGGCTAATGTCTGTGTGGGAAAAATGTCCTCCGCTGCATGAGGGAATAACTCCGCACAGGAAACCATAGGTTTCCTGTCTGCATTCTGAGCTCTAACCTCCAAGTCCCCAATCCTGGCTTCTGCTCACACAGCTCCAGTCCACTCTGCCCTCCCTCTGCCTGCACAGGGAATTTGAGTGTTGGCCCTTTAAGAGGGTGCCTGATTTTCCAGCCATCTCTCCCTGGCAGACAGCAACCCTCCTGCTTTTCACAGCCGGATGTTATTTGGGTAGGTACCCTTCTCAGTTCTGGTGCTCTCTTCTGGGGGGCCCAGCTTGGGGATTAGTTCCCAGAGTCCTCAGTGGCACCCCCCCCATAGCTGAGATATCTCTCCAGGACTTTGGCTGCTTTCAGTGGGTGCCTGGTCAGCCCCTTCACACCTCAGCCCCTCCTACCTATCTATGCGGTCTCCACTTTCCATCCTTGGGGATCAGGTTTCTCTCCAGGTAGTCTTCTGTTAACTATTCAGGGGTTTTTTTTGTGTTTCAGTTGTAATTCCAGTTTGTTCCTGGGAGCATGTCCATGCAGCATCCACTCACTCTGCTGCCATTTTTAACCTCAATATTCTCCATTTTAGTTGTATTTCCAGTCTTGCCCTGGGACGAGATGCACCACAGGTTTGCCTAATTGGCTGCCATTTTCTTGAAAGCCTTACTCTTTAAATGCACTGTTAGATTTACAGAATGTGGGAGGTATATGTGGACACTAAAGTTATTGATAATCTGTTCTTCTATGTGCTTCAGTCACCTGATGTCGCTTCCTTTGAACTTTATTTTCATTCGGTGCAAGTGTTCTCTGCCAGGTTCCTGAACTATAGATTTAATATTTTTTCTTTATCTTTAATAAGGGTCTTGGACAAATTATTTTTAAATATATTTTTATTGATTTTGGAGAGGAAGGGAGAGGGAGGGAGAGATAGAAACATCAATGATGAGAGAGAATCACCAATTGACTGCCTCCTGCACATCCCACACTGGGGATCAAGCCCACAACTCAAGCATATGCCCTGACCTGGAATTGAACCGTGACTTCCTGGTGTATAGATCAACACTCAACCTCTGAGCCATACCAGCTGGGCTGGAAAAATTTTTGAGAGTTACACATAAGCAATCACATTTCATCTGGAACCTTTTTCTCTTTTCAGTTTCTCTTTATTTGTAGGTTGCTTTGAGAAATAAAGGCTTTTTTGTTGTTATTGTTCACTGGCAATCCTACCTTTGCAAATAGAGGCTTTTATCAGTGAGGCCTCAAACCTGTAAATGTTTATTGTATTCAACAAACATCACAAACACACTCTTCTTTAATGCTACATTGTATTTTTATAAAAGTTTATAAGAATCAAATGGATGTTCAAGAGTATTAAATTTATAAAATACAAATCAGCACAAGAGATAAAAATTATCCAAGAAATAAAAGGTGCCCCGGCCAGTGTACACCAGTGGGTTGGAGTGTCCTGCCATGCACAGGTATGACCCAGGTTTGATTCCCAACCCATGTAAGGGTGTGTGCCAGAAGTAACCAATCAATGTTTCTCTCTCTCTCTCTCTCTCTCTCTCTCTCTCTCTCTCTCTGTCTCTCTCTCTCTTCCTCTCTCCCTCCCTTCCACTCTCTCTAAAGTCAATGGAAAATTATCCTCAGGTGAAGATTAAAACAAAAATAGTAATTAAAGAGTATGAAAGAATAGCTCTACCTTATTTTACATCATTGTATGTTTACCTCTCTTTTGTGTTTATAAAATGCAAAGACTCATCCATGAAGAGATTTGTGAGATTACCACAATTGGAATTAATCTTGATTTTAGTTCAGGCTAATTTTCTTGACATGAAAATGTATCATTTGTGTCACATTTAATATGTATATCATTTCCATTATTATGTCTTGTCTTTTTGCAGAAAATGTTAACATTATTTGAGCTCTTTCTTACCTTCTTGTTTCTATTCTCTAGTAACAACACTGAACGTTATGATGGTTGCATTTGTATATTGTTTTCATCCAAGCTCCACCATTTGCTGGATGGTTTACAAAATATTCTGTTACAAAAAGAAGAATATTTTCATTGTTCTCTGATTTGTCATGAGATTTATTAATTTATATATATATGTATATATATATATATATGTGTGTGTTAGAATAATATCTAATACATAGTTATCATTAAAGAAGGATTGTGATTGCTAGGCTTACTAATGTATGAGCTCTGTAAATTCAGTAAATACTTCACTCAAAGTCCTGCATACGAATTTCTTTCCTGTGTTTTCTTTCTCTGTGCTGTCTAAAGGTGTGGCACATGCAGCAGACTCATTGGTGTCCATAGTTTTAAGTGAGTTGGAAACTCAGGACCCACCCCAGCACTCCTGAATCAGGGTCTGAATTTTGTGGATCTCCAGTTCCTTGTTTTGCACTTTGATATTTTAGATTGGTGTGCTCACTCAGAATGACTTCTCTACCTAAGAACTATATACACTTGATCCTCTATGATTCAAATATAGCACTCAAAGATGGATATGCCTGTGTTGATGCCTTTATGTTTAAAATTTCTCTTCCAGAAAAGTAAAGCCTCTACAGTGGTTTTGTAAATGATATGTCATCCTCCTTTCTCAAAATACACTGGAGAAGGTCAAAATGATCTTATTGGATAATTCAGGGTACTCTTAGGTCAAAACCAGTTCTGTTCACTCTGTGTTCTTATTCGGTCACATTGTGACCTCTGTCCATGTTTACTTGAGTAATGTTTTAATTTTTGTTTTGCTTTGTATCTTTAATTTCAGGGTCAGTTGACCTTCAGTGATGTGGCCATAGAATTCTCTCAGGAGGAGTGGGCGTGCCTGGACCCAGCTCAGCGGAAACTGTACGTGGATGTGATGTTGCAGAACTACAGGAACCTGGTATTCCTGGGTGAGGACCACTTCCTTCCAGAATTTCTCCTCCACCCGCAGTGTTTTGTTTTCTTCATTAGTACAGTGTCAGTGGTGAGCTTCTGCTTTGTATGAGAGTTTCAGATCTGTGTTCCCAAGGAAAGCAATTGGGGTTTTGCTGGTGCAGAACAGAAAGGCTTCCTGATGTATATGGAAGTGGAACTCAGGATCTGGAAACTTTAAATGTTGTCTCTGGTATAATAAAGGTGCTGTCAGAAAATAAAATTTTGGGAAATAATTTTCTAAAATATTCTGATATTCTACAATGTCCTATCTTCTTACTTGAACCCAGGGCTGGATTGAAAATTGGAAAATCTCCATTAAAATCTCACGTTCCTTTTTTTTTTAATAAACAGGTCTTGTTGTGTCTAAGCCAGACCTGGTCACCTTTTTGGAGCACATGATGGAGCCCTGGGAGTTGAAGAGAAAAGAAACAATATCCAGCCAGCCAGGTAGGTGGGAATGAAGGTAGTGGACAACCCAGGTGAGAGGTCAAAAGTCACAGAGGAAGGCAAGCTTTAAAATATGTTTTGGGAAGATTGGCTTCAATGGGAAATGATTTTGGAGAGGGTCAGGTTTACTTCTGTTTCTGTCTTCAAGGGACAGAGCCTCTTCAACACTTACTCTCTGGCATCATGTAAGGGTTCTCCTTGTGCTCCTATGATCTTCCTTTGCATTTACAGTGAGAGCCCAAGACCTGCCCTAATGAGGGTGGCATGACCTGGCTACTCTTGTATTTCCTGCGGACGCTGGGAAACTGCACATTGGTGAGGAATGTTATGTTAAACCAATTCGCTTTTCTGCTTCATGTAAGTAGTTTGTAAAGAAGTGGTTGAGATGCTGGAATTTGGTTCCCACATCCCCGGAGCGCTGGGGATAGGTGGCCAAGTTGTCCTATTATTCCTTCTGCTTGACCAAGTCTGTTGCTGATGTTTCTATTGTATATTTAAATTCAGGTACTGAGTACTTCAACTTCCAATATTTGTTTGGTTCTTTCTTACACTTTCTGCCTTTGTATTTTTTTTCATGCATAGTTTTAATGGTAATTTAGTTTTTTGTCATGCATAGTTTTGATGGTAATTTAGTTTTCTGTGTTTTTTCCTCTATGTTCAGATTGATCCTCTTTAAGATGGTTGTTTTGAATTCTTTGTCAGGTAATTAACAGATTGCTGTTAAGTTAGGACCAACGCATGGAGACTTACTTTGTGCCTCTGGTTGGACTGTTTTTCTGTTTTTTCATAAGCCCTGTGATTTTTTGTTACTATGTAAGCCCATTAGAAGCAGGCGTCATCCCTTTCTTTATGAGCCTTCCTTTGTATAAGAGAATACAAATAACAGTCAGCTATGGTAGGTTTTTAATGGCCTGTCAAACCTATTCCGGAAAGTGTAATTGCTGTGTGTGTGTGTGTGTGTGTGTGTGTTTCTATCATTTTTTAATATTTTATTTACACTTGACATCAATATTACATGTGTCTTAGGTGTACACCCCAGTAATTAAACATGATATAGTTTTGGGGCTGGGGCCACTTAGCAAGAGGTACAAGACACACTGAGGCCAGATGCTGATTCTTTGAGACATGGAAAGTTTAATTGGTGTGTGTGTGTGTGTGTGTGTGTGTGTTTCTATCATTTTTTAATATTTTATTTACACTTGACATCAATATTACATGTGTCTTAGGTGTACACCCCAGTAATTAAACATGATATAGTTTTGGGGCTGGGGCCACTTAGCAAGAGGTACAAGACACACTGAGGCCAGATGCTGATTCTTTGAGACATTGTAGTAAAGACTGAAGCATAAGCTTATTCAGGCTGATCCATGGAAAACCACTTGAAACAGATTGGGCGGGCCTGCAAGTTCATGGGGCAGGGTCTGAGGAAATCTTCAGGGTGGGTGAAAAGTCTGAGCCAGGTTGATACTCAGCTATGGAGCCTGTCTGCCCGCTCTGTGCGTGAAGGGTTTTAGAAAAGGAAGAATGACTTCTCCCAAGACTTATGTCTGGGAAAAAGCTCCTTCTCCAGGCCTCATCCTTAGGCCAGATATTGTTGTTCTTTCCTGTGTGTCCCGGTGCCTTCCAAGCTGCTGCCCATTTCTGGAGCTCAGAGGGCATCAGTCTGAGTAAGTCAGAGCATGAGCCCATTAAAGGGAACTGCCGCAGTGGTCGGCAAACTGTGGCTCGCGAGCCACATGTGGCTCTTTGGTCCCTTGAGTGTGGCTCTTCCACAAAATACCGACTTTGCACATGGGCCACAAAATTTCAATCGCACTGTACGTGCGTGCCTGCACGTGGTATTTTGTGGTATTTTGTGGTATTTTGTGGAAGAGCCACACTCAAGGGGCCAAAGAGCCGCATGTGGCTTGTGAGCCGCAGTTTGCCGGATTCTGGTCTAAGACTCCATCAGCTCTCCGTCTCACTCAGCCACAAGCCTCCCTAGTTTTTACAGCCATAGTAATGGGGACATCTCTTCTTGGCATTGGACCCTGGGCTGAGCGGGCCTTCTGTGGGGCTGGGACCCTTCACTCTTCAGGTGTGACCTCTGCAGCTGAAATATTTCTTGTGATTTTCATCCATCATGTGGTCCCAGCCCGTTCTGTGACTTTGCACCTGATACCAGTCTGTCTGAGGCTTCTTCTTTATGTCTTTAGTTGTAGAACTTCATTCAGCTAGGTTTCTGGACATTCTGAACAATGGTTTTCCTGTAGTTTAGTTGTTTTATTTAGTGTGGCTGTGGGAGGATGCCAGTGCCGCAATTACCTACACCACCATCTTGACCAGAAGCCTGCGTGGGTGTGTTTCGTGTAACTTCCCAGTTTAAAACATATTTTGCTTTTATTTAGAGCACATGATATTCCCAATCCTGATGTCTTTCTTCAGCACAACAGTCTCTTTGGTGCTTGAATAATTACTCTCTTTCTTAGCAGCCACCACAATGCGTTCATGGTAAATTGCCATTTCCTTAGCAATCTGTGTCATTTAAAACAGAAGCAAGTTCCACAGGTAGTTGCAAAAAATCCAGACCATTCTGAATTGGACATACAGTGCACGAAGAAACTGAGGATGGGGAGGTATCCCACAGTCATTGTGTAGTGTGCCAGAAAGGGTGACCAGGAATTGGGAGCAAATACAAGCAACTTGTCTTCCCTCTTTGACATGACCCTTTTCTGTTTTTCCCCTCTGGGGTGTGCTGTGGTCTTTGACCTCTTAAGTACTCTGAAAGGTAACTGGGTCAGTCATTGTTATTAAGTTTCCATCTTCATGGAGAAAAAATATAGGTGATTCCTCTTCTGCCACCTCACTGAAGTCATTTGACAGGTATTAATTCTGTACATTACATTTGAAGAATACTTATCTGCATGTAGTGTGTTATAATTCATTTGTTATATTTCAGTTATGTCTTCTCAAGTCACCCAGGGCTTGTTACCAAAACCAGGCATCGAAAATTCATATTGGAATATGCTACAGGTAAGGTGTACAATGTGTGGCATTGAGAATTTACACTTAGTCAAAGTTTTGGAATGTCTGGGGCAAAATGAAGAGAAAAAAGATGTTATGATGCATATAACCAAATTGGAACAATTACCCATACAATATCCTTGCTACCAAAAGAGGTTAAGGATATAAAAGATTTTGGAAATTTTTACTTGGAGTTACCTTGGAAGAACAATGTGATTCTGAATGCAAACACCAAAGGAAACCTTTTAAAAATACATATTTTCTGAAATGAAATTGGGAGCATCAGAGAAGTCACCTAGTCCATTGTGTAAATAAGTCTTTGGATGATTTAATGTAGGATTTAAGTTAAATGTTTGTAAAAATCCATCATTTAAAACACAAAGATGGAAATTGTGACTGAATTTGTAAATCCCTTAACCAAGTTTGAATTATTCCTTGACAGAAAAATATTCTTTCTTGTTCCAGATGCTGTAATTTTCATAAATGTGTTTGGTTTTATATTCAACCATTATGGCTTTATAGGTATCAGAATAGGTGATTGGACACAACTTTACATGTGCAATGATATTAGAACTTGAACTAAAGGCTTTTCTATCTTCATTGATTACTAGAGTGCATATAATGAATAGAGAAGTCAGTGCAGTAAATCTAGGAATTTAAGAAAGGGTTAAATTCTAATAACCATTAGAGAACTTAGTTTTCATAGATAATGTATAAATTTCAGAAAGTCTTTGATAAAAGCTCAAATATTGTTATACCTCAGAAAATTCATGCTGTAGACAAGACAGATAAATGTAGTGAATGTGACACATCTTTCAAACCGTTATTAAATCTTACTGAACATGAAAATACTCATATTGGGGAGAAGCCTTTCAGGTGTAATCAGAGTATGAGAGTCTTTAGTCAATTATCCAATGTCTATATGCATAAGAAAATCATTATTGTAGAGAAGCCTTACAAATGTAAAGAATGTGATAATGGCCCTGGCTGGTTTGGGTCAGTGGTTAGAGCTTCGGCCTGCAGACTGAAGGGTCCTGGGTTTGATTCTGGTCAAGGGCACATGCCTGGGTTGCAAGCCTGATCCCCAGTAAGGGGCTTGCAGGAGGCAGCCAATCAATGATTTTCTCTCATCATTGATATTTCTATCTCTCTCCCTCTCCCTTCCTCTCTGAACTCAATAAAAATATAGTAAAAAAAAAAAAAAAGAATGTGATAATGTTTCTAAATTGCATTTCCATGTTATTCTACAACAGGCATTTGATACCGAAGAGAAGCCTTATAAATGTGGAGAATGTGGCAAAGCCTATAAATGGTATTCAAGCCTTACCAGTCATCAGAGACTACATTCTGGAGAGAAGCCTTATAAATGTAGGGAATGTGGCAAAGCCTTTAGCAAATCTTCGAGCCTTACCAGTCATCGGAGAATTCATTCTGGAGAGAAGCCTTATAAATGTAAAGAATGTGGCAAAACTTTTACCCAGAGCTCAAATCTTGCTCAACATCAGAAAATTCATTCTGGAGAGAAGCCTTATAAATGTGGAGAATGTGGCAAAGCCTTTATCTCAAGCTCACATCTGACTCGACATCAGATGATTCATTCTGGAGAGAAGCCTTATAAATGTAGAGAATGTGGTTTTGCCTTTAACCGGTGTTCAACCCTTACTCGACATCAGAGAATTCATTCTGGAGAGAAGCCTTATAAGTGTAGAGAATGTGGTAAAGCCTTTATCCGGAGCTCAAATCTTACTCAACACCAGAGAATTCATTCTGGAGAGAAGCCTTATAAATGTAGAGAATGTGGCAAAGCCTTTATCTGGCCCTCACAACTTATGCAACATCAGAGAATTCATACTGGAGAGAAGCCTTAAAATGTAGAGAATGTGACTAAGCCTTTAACAATTCTTCAAGTCTCATGGACCATTAGAAAATTCATACTTGGGAGAAGCCTTATAAATGTAGAGAATGTGGCAAAGCCTTTACCCACCGCTCAAATCTTACCAAACATGAGACTGCATACCTGAGAGAAGCTTTACAAATGTGAAGAGTGTGACAAAGCCTTTAACCTCTGCTCTTCAATATTGGGGAATTCATACTGGATAGGAGCAATACAAATATAAAGAATATGGAAAAACCTTTAACCATTGCCCAAACCTCACTAAATATCAAGTAATTCATACCAGAGAGAACCATTACAAGTGTAGAGAATTTGGCAACACCTTTTCCCAGTGTTGGAACCATAGTCAATATCACATAATTCATGCCGGACTAAAATGATACAAATTTAAAGAATGTGGCAAAACTTTTAACTATTTATCAAGCCTCACTGAACTTTAGTCAATTCATACTGAATAGAAACCATGCAAATATAAAGTCAATAACACTTTTCAAATATGCCTTTTAAATCAGAATACTTATTTTAGAGAATCCAGTAAGGAAAGTTATATGATTTTCTAGTATGAATGAAAATACCAAGGGCATGGATGTTTGAAAAAATGTAATTTCCTACACTGTATCCTTTTTATTATGACAGTATTTGTGATTTTTTGCAACACAAATAGTAATGTGATTTAAATCTCAATTCATTTGATGCTTCTGTGAATGCTTGTAATGTGTATTTTGACCAGTGGGTTTGTAATGCTTTGTAATGCGAATTGTCTTCTGTGCATTCTATGAATTTCTTTCTCCCTAATCTGATGACTTTGGGTTTGACAATCTCTCATGGCAATTCCATTGTGTTTACATTCGTGTCTCATGTAAAACATACCATATGTTTTCCTTGTTCCATAGAATATGTGTGGACTTTATATATTCTCATTCATAAAACGTTTTATTTATTTATTTATTTTTAAAAATATTTTTTATTGACTTCAGAGAAGAAGGGAGAGGGAGAGAATAGATAGAAACATCAATGATGAGAGAGAATCATTGATCAGTTGCCTCCTGAATGCCCACACTGGAGGATTGAGCCTGCAATCTGGACATGTGCCCTGACCAGGTATCAAACTATGACTCCTGGTTCATAGGTCAACACTCAACCCCTGAGCCATACCAACTGGGCAATGAAGTGTTTTAATTTAAATATGTTATCAGTGATGTGTAATGAATAAGGTATTAATATGCCATCAAAGTTAATGTTTCCCACCTCATTCAAGGTTTCAGGTAACAACGCAATGGAATGACATCATTAGCAATCCTTTACCCAGAGACCTTAAACCTTAAATAAATGTGTAAAGAGTTTACCCATAATTTATATATTTCCTTCCTTTTATCATACATGCTGGGGACATTATGATGGTTACAAAAACATATCTAGGAGTATTTTTGAAAGTTTAAGTAAAAGGTGTATGATGTTCAGCATTGGCATTTATTTTGTGTAGCTAAAAAGTTTTGTACTGAACTCCCATGAAACCCTAGTGCACACAGACACCAGCTTACAGTGTTCCAAGTGAATGTAAGTTTTTTATATGGCATCTCCAGCAGTCCTTGTGAACAATAGTCTGTTTGTTTCTTTGTTTGTTTGTTTGTTTGTTTTGCACTGCAGGGTCTTCATTTTGTATGCCCCTTATGTAAGATTTCTGAAGACCTAGCCAAACTTTGCTGATTTTGTTTAAGCTGAACAATCTGGACCTAGCTCGAGAACCCCAAGGCACTCCACTTAGTGATCCTAAATCAGACCTACACTCTGTGTACTGCCACTCTCTTCTTGCATCCTGTCTTGTCCTGCCTGTGTTCGCCCCTGCAGGCATGCTGTGTACTTTCTCCAGCCTTGTCAATTCTATACTTTTTCCCCCCAGATTTACCGGTGGTCTTTGTGTGATTGCTAGGCACCGTCCAGTACCAGTGGGCTTTTCTTAACAAATGCCAATTTAACAAAATGCTTAAAAGTCTTATTAGAAGCCCTGTATTTGGAATTCTGCATCCTGATAACATTTTAATATATATATACCAGGTGTACCGGTTAATGCGGATTTTTTTCAATAGATGGAGTTACACATAGGTTGATATATATGCGATTTGATATGTATGCTATTTTGTTGTATTGACAACAAGCTTCAAAACTTCATGTCAAATTTGCTGAAGGTGTTAACATCATAGAGATTTTTTACGTTTAAACATGTCGAATTTTGTGCCAAAAAAAGAGCATTTGCGAGAAGTTTGAATTCATTATTTTGAAGAAAAGAGCTGCTGGATGTTATTGTATACTTTGGGAAGCTTATGGTGAACATGCTCCATCTCAAGATAGTTGTGAACACTGGTTAATGCTTTAAAAGTGATGATTTCGATGTGAAAGACAAAGAACGCCCAGGTCAACCGAAAAAATTTGCAGACCAACAATTACAAGCATTATTGAATGAAGGTGCTTGTCAAACTCAAAAACAACTTGCAGAAAGATTAAACGTTGCTCA